>NC_056726.1:663137954-663192954 GCF_019279795.1 Protopterus annectens | reverse complement strand
AACCATAAATTATGAAAAATCATTACTAGAACCCACTCAGTGTTTACAATTCAATGGCCAAATATAAACACAAGCAAAACAATAGCTTCACTTCCACCTGCAAGAGTAGGAACTATCAGATCATAAGTCAGGAAGATTATCAGCAATACAAAGGTTTCTGCATGTCTGGTTCTTCAGACTGTAGGATCTATGGCGGTGGCAATAACACTTGTTCTGCTGGCAAGGTCTCAGGTGAGAATTTTGCAGTGGCTTCTTGCAGCACAATGGTCAATTCTGTACCAACCAATGTCAGCCCAGATAAGATTCACCATTTGCAAGAGAGACCTATTATGGTGGATTTAATCCAATTAAATTTTACAAGGCCATCTATTCAGCCCCCCCCCCCACAACCAATGGCCACAGTGACCACAGATGCTGCCCAGCTGGGGTGGAGGTGCATTTTCTGGGGAATACAGTCCAAGCCATTTGGTCCCCAAAGAGGCCAACTTGCATATCAATGTCCTAGAGATGAAAGAAGTGCTACTAGCATTATAGGCTGCCCAGAATGCTTCCCCCTTGGGGACAATTGCATTTCAGACGGACATGTCAGTAGTGTGGTACATCAAACAAGGAGGAGCCAGATCTTATCCCTTGTGTGGAGAAGAGCTTAGTGTGCAGTGGACAATCTCATCCAAGCACTTTTTCTTAGCAAAGTACATTCCATGGAAGTCCCATGTGATAGACAAATTGAGCAGATGCATTTTTATGCCTTACAAGTTGTCCCTCAATCAGGTAGTTGCAGAAAGGATATTCCGTGAATGGGTCCAGCCTTGCTGCAATCTTTTTACCTCTCCTCTAAACAAGTGCAGCAGCCTGATCCCCCCCCATGAGGGGGAATCCCTGAGAGATGCTGCTCTTCACAATTGTCCCACTGGTCTCCTGTATGCCTTTCCTATGACCCTGTTAATTTCTAAATTTCTACAGAAACTGAGCAGGCTGAAGAACAAAGTAATCCCCATTGCACCATACTGGCCTTGACAAATTGGTTTCCCTTCCTCTGGCCTCATTTACTGACAGAACTGTGGATTCTGGATCCAACTCCAAACCTGCTGTCTCACTTGACAGGCATGACTTACCCAGACATTCCAGATCTTAAAATAACTACTTGGCTTCTCCAATTCCATTAATAGCCAGGCAACCTATGCTTTCTTCTCCAGTCAGTTACATTCTCTTGTCCTCTCATAAGCCATCTAAACATAAACTGTACTCCAGTAAATGGAAGAGATTTGTTTTCTGGGCACAACAGAATGACTTAGAGCCATTCTCAGCTCCACTTCATAGATTACTTGAGTTCTTAGCCCAGTTGTTTAAACAAGGAGCAGTTTCTACAATAAGGGTATAATTAGCTGCAATCTTTAGAAAAGCTTTACAGAGTTTGTGAAGCAATTAAAGGTAACTTATAAAGACCCTTCCCCTCCTTGGGACCTGAATTTGGTGCTGCAAGATATTATACAATCCCTGTTTGAACCAGCAGCTACAAGTGATCAAGTTCCTCTCTTGGAAGACTATATTTTTGGTGGCGATAATATCTGCAAAAAGAATTTCAGAGATTCAAACCTTGTCATCTCAGCCATCATATTTGATCTTTCATGAAGACAGTTTCATTACATACTAACCCTTCCTTTTTGCCTAAAATAGTGTCAGACAACAAATATCAATCAATACATTAATCTACCAGTGTTCTTACCAAGATTTTCAAATAAAGGTGAATACCTGTTACACTTACTAGATATTCACAGGTAATTAAGGTTTTACTGTCATAGAACAAAAAGTGTAAGGGAATCTGACCAACTTTGTCTCCTTTTCAGATATAAAACTGGGAAATCCGCTAATCAGAGTGTTGTCTAGATGGATCACAGATTTTATTTATTAATTGCAGACCTTGTTTCTTGTAAATATACCCAAACCTTTGCGAGCACATTTAACCAGAGCCATGGCAACTTTTTCCAGTCTAGAGCATCCATGGATGATGTATGTGTAGCTTCTACTTGGGGTACCCCTCATACGTTTATTATTTGTTACAAATTGGATTTGGTCTCCAGAGGAAGATCTTAATTTGGTTCGATGGTACTGAAAAGCATACTTCCATGAGTCCATCCGGGGTATAAGTTAGCTGGGGACACTGTCCCACAGGTTTGAGTATAGAATAAAAATTGACAACATCAGATAAAGAGGTTATGTACTCACAATACATTTGGTGTTGTCCATTTTCATTCCTCCTCCATCTTTCACCTTACTACTCCTGTATGAACGAACATCCTAAATTATCATTTTTCTATATCCCTGTACTGATCTCCAGAATAAGTCTCACTTTTCTGTTGGCATACTTAATTGTACATAAAGTTTTTGCATTTAACAGCAAACAAGATCTGAGGTAACAGGGTGCGTTATGGTTAAGGGAAGAGTTTGAGAGGTTTTGGTTGCCACGAGCTATTGCAACAGCCTGTTCAGATTGGATCTGAGTATCCGATCTGCACCCACAGGTTTGAAGAAGAATGAAAATGGACAACACAGATGGAACATTATGGTGACTATATAACATTTTCATACCTATTTTGCATGACAATTTTTTTTAAATGTGCATTTCCAACTTTTGTGTTACATGCACACACTAATGTTTGGTCAGCTTATCTTTTATACATTTGATCTGATGTTATCCGTGTCATCATCAGCATAAGGTTTAGGATCTGACATCAGATCCAAGCCGACAACATTCAACAGACAGCTCCAAGGCTCTATCTCCTCCTTCTCCCATGATGCCTTGCTGCCCTCTAACCCCAGATCTCCTGTGGAGATTTGTGCTCCTCTTGCTCTAGCTAGATAAGTGCCTTTCTTTTTTCATGTACCTTATATAGGATAGTTTTTCTAGTGTAGTTTGGTAGTGAGTTAGTGTTCCTGTCATTTAGTTACCTCCCCTCCCTTAGCTTAGTTTTTGGTAGTTTGTGAGTGTTGGGTTTTTGGCACCCTTTTCCCCTGTAGTTGTTAGGGCTGTAGCATTTTTGGTTGTGGTTGTATTTGTATTGGTATTTGGATTTGTGCTAGTTTAGTCTACTTGGAATAATGTTTGATAAGCCTGCTGACTTAAAAAGGGCTCCTCGTGCAGTTGAAAAATGCCTTGTTCTGACTCACATAGGGTGTGTGTGTATTGTTTTGGCGCCCCACACCTGGAGGTGGAATGTGACCTTTGTGCTGCATTTAACCAGGGGGCTTTGGCAGGGTGCCACAACAAACTTGTGCTAAAGGGTCTGGCCCAGGGTGGACCCTTCATTTTCCCCTTGAATGCTTCCTCTTCCGAACCGAAGAGGGAAGACCCCTTCTGTCCAGTCAGCTCTCTTCAAGAAATTGCAGGTGTTGGATCCTAAGTCTCTGGATCTAATTCCAACCCGGTCAGTCTCAGACTAGGCCTTTGGATCCGACAGGATTGTCAGATCACATTATTGTCATGGAGGAGATTGTTGTGGTCCCTTCTACCTCCAAACACATGACTCAGTCAGTTCTGAGACTTAAGAGCCATTCTTCAGAATGTCACAGTAGATCAGGGAGATCTCCCTGCAAGTCTACCCACTTCTTCCTCCTCTAGATCTTCAAGGGGTCTCTTGCCATCGGACATAGATAAGGATGATTATGAGCTTCTTTCCCCCCAGTTTCTCATTCTCATCCAACCCTGGTGGCTTCAGATTCTAGGGACCAGCACATTTGTGGACAGATTCTGGCTAGAGCCCTCCTTTCTCGACCCTTACTGGAGTGGTTAATGCTGGCTCTGTGCAGGGTGAGGATCTGGTACCATTTTTATTGGACTGGTCCCTTCCCCTCAGCACTTCAGCTTTTGATAGCTGTGGACTGGTATCATCTGGTGGGTCAGGGAGGCTGTTGCTGGATGGGTTCCTCCACTGCAGGGGACCCCTCCCTCGGACATGGTGGATGGGCCCACTTCTAGCACAACTGCTTTCTAGGTGGTAGAGAGGACCTTCAATATATCTGAAGTTTCCTCTTCCACACCTCCAGATCCCTCCATGACTCTTTCTACTTTGGCTGGCGAGCCCTCCCACCCCATCCAGGGTCAGCACTTCTGATCTAGCCTTCGGGGATTTCCTCCCCTCTGGGAGTCCATCTGTTCAGAGTCCTCCCCAGTGGAGGAGGTTCATCGTAAGAGAAAGTGCGAGAGGAGGCACTTGAACTCCTCAGTGCAGTCCCTCACTGAGGATATGGACCTTGAGGAAGGAGATGGGTCCTCTAGATCTCCACCAAATGATGTCTCCACTGGAGATATCCTTGAGCTATTGAAACAAAAGGGTGGATGGTCTCCCCATCCCCCGTCTTAGGAGGAGTCTGTTTCTGAAGGCTTTCAGGATGGGCACCCCCCCCTCCCTCCTGGGTGCCCACTCCTGCTGATGAGTTAGTGGATCTGATCACCAGCAGGGCCTGGAAGGAACAGGATACAGTGTAACCTGTTCCATAAAGGGCTAACAAGTTTCTTAGTCCTCCTGCAGACCTTACTTTCTGGAGCAAGGGAGTTCCAGTCGATGCCATCATGGTTGCTGCCACCACAAAAAAGGAGTTAGCAGAGCAGAGCTCCACAGTCCATCCCCCAAACAAGGAGTCCCAGGCGATAGACTGTTTTGGGAAGCATGTGTATACCTCAGCTACCTTTGGACTGAGAGCGACAAATTATTGGCACATTTTATAAGCTTCCAAAGAGATATGATCCAAGAATTTTCAACCTCCCTTACAGACTTTTTGCAGCACAGAGCCTCAAGCAGGTCTCTCCCAAGCTCTCCATTCTGACCTCCCTCATGAATTCCTTGATGAGATTAATTTCCAATGCCGCTGAAGCTACCATTCGGGCAGCTGGTATAGGCATTGCTTTGAGACGTCATGCCTGACTATGCTTATGTGGGTTTGCAGAACCTTTTAAGGTGTTCTTTGCCAATGCCCCTTTGATGGTTCTACTCTGTTTGGACCTTCCATGAAGGACACTTTGACCTGCAGCAAGCAGGAAGGGAAGACTCTGTCTCTGGTGAGGATCAACATTTCTACTCTCCAGAGGTCCTTCTCTAAGACCCAACAGGGAACTAGGAAGATGTGGTTCCATAAGGTACAGTCTCCCTTTCAGGGCCCTCCTGATGAATCCTCTTCCAGAGGCAGGGGGGAAAGATGTCAATGGATATCACCGGTCTCGAGGTTGGGGGGCGCAAAATCAGGGCTCCAGGGAACCCTTCTCTGAGCAGCCCTGTTGTCACTCTTGAAGCGTTGACTGGCTTCTCTGCCCTGGAGGCAGTTGGGGTTGCATTTCCCTACACCCACTAGCCTGGGAAACACTACTTCTGATCAGTGGGTGTTAAATTTAGTTTCCAGGGGTTATTTCATTCCCTTTTCAGAGCTCCCTCTTGTAAGATATTACTTCCCAGACATCCCACCCAATCAGAGGGAGCTGGCTTTCAAAGAAGTTCAACAACTTCTTCTGAAAAGAGCAATCCAAGAGGTTCCAACAGGACAAAGAGTATCTGGTACATACTTTTGCTTCTTAGTGCCAAAAAAGACGGGGGACCTATGTCCTATTCTGGGCCTCAGGGGAACTCAATCTTTCAGTGAAGAAATCAAAGTTATGGATGGTCACTGCTCAGGCCATTCTGCCACTTTTATGCAAGGACGATTGGATGCACTCTGTGGCCCTTCTGTCACATCAAAATAGACAGGTGTTCCAGGAGACATTTGCACTTCCAGCTAGGAGCCAATCATTACCAGCTTAGAGCCCTACCCTTCGGTCTCACCACGGTCCCCCAGGTGTTTATCAAATGTATGGCGGTGGTAGCAGCCCACCTGTGACTGCAGGTATCTCAGGTCTTTCCATACTCTGACGATTGACATCTTCGAGGCATCGCTGGATACAGGCAATTCATTATGTTCTCCCCCTCTTCCATCAGTTGGTGATAACTGTCAACCTTGAAATCCAATCTGATCTCCACTAAGCAGTTGGAATTCATAGGAGTTCAGTCTGACTCTGGCAGAGATTGCAGCCTTACCCTTGGACAGAATTCAGTTGATACGGGAACAGGTCATTAAGATTTTAGACCTGTTGTGCCCCTCGATTCACTTGGAGATTTGGGCTCTTGGTTTGATGGCCTTGGCCATTCATCTCATTTCCCTTGCCCAATACGCGAATTGTACAATATGCGAATGTTGCAATGGACTTTGGCTGTCCAGTGGCCAGCTATGCTACATCCCCTGTCCATGACCATAAAACTGACTCCCTTGTGTAGACATCACCTCCAGTGGTGGCTTCAGTCTTTGGATCTGTCTCTAGGCAGGCCCTTTTCTCTCCCACCACTCATGGCCACAGTAACCAGGATACCTCCCTGGTGCGGTGGTGGGGCATTTTCAGGGGAATCCTGTCTAAGGCATGTGGTCCCCAATAAAGACAGAGTTTCATATAAATGTTCTGGAGATAAGAGCAGTTCAGTTCTATCATTGCAAGCCTTCCAGGCTTGCCTTCCTCTAGGGATGTTTGCAATTCAGACAGATAACATGGCACTGGTCTGGCATGTTAGCAAGCAGAGGGAGCACATTCTTATCCATTGTGCAGAGAGGTCATGAGAGTGTGGGAATGGGCAATGTCCTCCAGCCATTTCCTTACTGCAATGCACATACCCGGGGATTCCAACATATTGGCTGACAGGCTCAGCAGATGTATCTTGAATCTTGAGTCCTCATGAGTGGTCGCTCAGTCCTTCAGTTGCAAGACAGATTTTCAGCCATTAGGGTTAACCATATTGTGACCATCTGATGTTGTAAATCTTTATTTATTTCTTACTGATAGGACTTTGATTCTGTCCTCGGAACCAACATGGCCATTTCCAAGCTCACGCCAGCCAAAAACTCTCAGCTAAAACCTACCCATACTGCCCCTCTCATAGTCTCTCCAGATCTCATTTGCCGCATTCCTCATCAGACATGTCAAACCTTCTCTCTCAAAGCTAAGTGTAGAATGTGTGTCTTTTTGTGTAGTTTCTCTCAAAATGTTGCCTTTTTAGTCAGTCTTGATAATTTCTCCTCTCACCTGTAATTTGCTTCTACTTCCTACTCTCTACCTTTGGCAGTTACCCTTTTACCATTGTTGGTATTGTCCCTCTCTCCTACCTTTTGTAGGCCCTCTTTTTACCACTTGTGGTATTTCCAGATACCATTGTTGGTACTCTTCTCTCCTTCTATATTTCTTACAAAAATAAATAAATAAATAAATAAGTAAATAAATAAATAATACCCTTTCACTTGTGGTTTCCTTTTTGATAGTTTTTTGTCAGCGTATTTGTACATGATGTCAGAAAAAGCAACAGTGGGGTTTAAGCAGTGCGATAAATGAGGGAGTAAGATGCCCAACTCAGATGGTCATGCTCATTGCGTTTATTGTTTGGGTGTGGATCACATAAAAGTTTCATGTGACATCTGCTCTAGTTTCAATAATCGCACTCTGAGTGCAAAAACAAAGGGTTTAATGAAAATGCCTTTTTTGGAGGCTTTCTCTGGGACGGAGGTCTCACCACCTCCTAAGACCAAGAAACACATGGAGAAACAGAGTCACTTAGTTTTGACATCCCCGTCCATTACAGAACCAAGTCGACACTGAGCTTCTCCGGCACCTACGACACAGAAAACCTCGGCGCTAGGTTCTGTGTCTTCTCCCTCGGTGCCATCTCTGATGTTGACTCCTATTACGGTTCCAGCTTCAGCGCCATCATCTTTGGTGCCGTTCTTGGTTCTGACACCAGCTTTGACAACCATACCCACTTTGGCACCATCCCCGGTCATGGTGCTAATAGCTTATTCAGCTCCACAGACTATGACCCTGTCAAAAGGTTGAACTCCCAAGAACCAGATACTCTCCAACTTACGACCCTTTTTTGGGGTACCAATTTGGCCCCTTTCTTGACAGACCTGACTCTTCTTCAGCAGCCTCCTATAGATCCACCAGGAGCATTTCAGAACAAGATGTAGTGTGGGTTGTGGACCAGCTTCTGGCAGCTAGAGGGCTGCCCACCCCAGCTAGACCTTCTGTCCCCTTTGGAATGGAACCTTTCACAGCATACTCTTCAGTATATCCTCCTCAGGCCTCTTCCCAGGCTCCAGAGATCTCGGTACTGATGACCACCCTGGTGCATACTGTCTTGGCCCTGACTGCCGAGTTTCCCCTCTCAACACTGATCTCCCTTGGTGCATCAGCTCCCTTGGAACCGGTACACTCTCTGAGCAGTGTTTGTGCTGTCGGCACCGTGGTTCCTAGTCCAGCACCTATTTTTTCATTGGCACCGTCTGTGTCCATGGCTCCACCAACAGCTACCAGTCCTCTCGGAGCTCCTCGCCTGGAGGCGGGATCCTCAGGGTGGGGTGTGACCCTGGTTCTGAGGTTGTCCTTCTTGGTTCCGGACTCCCATCCCTCCTTGGGCAGGCCTGCTTTCCAGGTGATGGAGAGGGTCCTTGCCTCCACAGGTTCACAGACAGCACCAATGGCATCGACACCAGAACCCACCTCTAGCATGCAGCTGTCCCAACCCCCTACTCTGGGATCGAGGGCATGGGAGATGCAAGACCTTCCCTTGAAGGGAATTCTCTCTCAGGAGTCCTCTGCAGAAGATCCCACTGGGGAGCCACCCCAGAAGAAACATTGCAAGAGGAAGCACCTTGATTCCCCTGAGGAATCTATCACAGAGGACACCGATTACAATGAGGTAGAAGGGTCCCCATGGTCTCCCCCAGAAGACATCTCATTTGGAAACATTCTTGAAGTACTCAAGCAGATGGGAGACTGGAAGTCCTCTAACCCTTCGGAGGAATCGGTGTTCTTGCAGGCCTTCTATGCCTGGCCATCTACTTCCTGTGTGACCCCACCTGTGACTGAGCTTGTACAGCTGATCAAGCAGCATGCCCGGAAGGCCTGGATAATGTAGAACCTGTCCTGCAGAGGCCGGACAAAATTTTATCCACCCCTGAAGACCAGCCCAATTGGTCCAAGCAGTTGACAGTTGATTCCATGGTCATGGCGGTGGCCACCAAAAGGGAACTGGCAGAATATAGTTTCACTGTTCATCCCCTGAACAGGGAGTCTTGGGCCATGGACAGACTGGGGAAGTGAACCGATGCTTCAGCGATCTTTGCCATTCAGTTGCTGAACTATTTGACACATTTCACGCGCTTCCAAAGAGACTTAATTTCTGAAATGTCTACCTCTTTGTCAGGTGTACTGCCTGATGAGGTGTGTGACTCTGTTGCCTTGTAGCTAGCTACCCTAGAATCTATCTCAAACTCCTCAATGCGATTGATATCTCACAGCACCGAGGGGCCAGCTGAAGCAGCCACATCAGGCATTGTCATAAGAAGTCATGCTTGGATGCGTTTGTGTGATTTTGCAGACCCCTTTAACTTTTCCTTCATCAATGCACCTGTCAACAAATCTTCACTCTTTGGTCCCAAAGTTTGAGACACACTAGCATGAAGTGAGAAAGACAGAAAGACCTTGTCTGCTGTGGGCATATGTTTTTCCACCCCTCAGAGGTCCTATTCCAGGAACCAGAGGGGAGGGAAATTGTTGTTCAAAAAGTCCCAAGGTTGTTTTCGTGACACTCGTGGTGACCAATCTCCCGGGACAGAGGGGGCAACTCATCTGGAAGACATCCCTTTCGAAGAAGAGGTGATTCACATAACCAGGGCACTAGTGATTTTTTCTCCTGCTAACCCTACCAGCTCTCCTGAGCAGCAGCCCGATTGCTTTCCTCTGGAAGCAGTTGGGGGTCATTTTTCTCTGCACCTACCAGCCTGGCAACGTTTTACTACTGATGTTTGGGTGCAGAGAATAATATGCAGAGGCTACCATATCCCATTCGATCTTACTCCCAGACCTGTCAAATGAATCCCTGATGCTCCACCCAATCAGAGGGAGATAGCAGGCTTAGAAATAGAAAAGCTGCTGAGAAAAAGATTCATCCAGCCAGTCCCACCAGACCAGAGAGGATCTGGGTTTTACTCAAGGTTATTTTTAGTGCCAAAAAAGACAGGGGACTGGAGACCAATCCTGGATCTCAGCCTATTGAACAAATTTATAAAACCTCAAAAATTCTGGATGGTCACGATACAGTCCATTCTCCCTTTTCTAGGGAAGGACAACTGGATATGCTCTATAGATGTCCATAACATGTATTACCACATAAAGATGGACCAGCGCTACCAGAGATTTCTCTGCTTCCAGTTGAGAGCCAATCACTACCAGTTCAGGGTACTGCCTTTCCATCTCTCATTTTCACCAAATGTATGGCAGTTGTAGTAGCTCATCTTCGACTACAAGGATTCCAGGTGTTTCCGTATCTTGATGATTGGCTTCTTACCACCACAACCAGGAATCTTCTCATCCACAGCCTCTCTTACACTCAAGGCCTTGCTCTCCGCTTAGGGATTATGATTAACAAGGACAAATCTCAAATGTCTCCAACAAAAACACTGGAATTTACTGGAGCAATCTTCAACAGAAAATCCTGCCAAGCTTCCCTCCTCACAGGCTTTCAAAAAAAAAAAGAAACCAAATCCAAGTCCTCCTTCCACCGACATTTGTAACAGCACACCTTGTACTACAACTTTTAGGCTCTATGGCAGCAGCCATTACCCTAGTACCACACATGAGACTATTACAGTGGCTCCTTTCATCACAATGGTCAGTCTTAAACCACCCACTTAACCACATGATACGCCTTACAAACCTGTGCAAGAAAGAAAGGCTATGGTGGATGAAGCCAGAATCAAATCTTTGGTGTTGACCGTTCTGTCTCCCCCAGCCCAGGGCCACAGTGACCACAGACACTTCCCTGTTAGGGTGGGGGGGCATTTCCAGGGGAAAGATGGTCCAAGGCACCTGGTCCCCCATGGAGGCCTATTTGCACATAA
Organism: Protopterus annectens; assembly: GCF_019279795.1. Lineage (NCBI taxonomy): Eukaryota > Metazoa > Chordata > Ceratodontiformes > Protopteridae > Protopterus > Protopterus annectens. The sequence goes on along the minus strand of NC_056726.1, from coordinate 663,181,989 downwards.
ATGTCCTGTAATTGAGGGCAGTTCTCTTAGCAGTGCAAGCGTTCTGTATATCCCTCCCTTCCAGGACCTTTGCAGTTCAATCAGGCAACATTTCAGTCATCTGGTATATAAACAAACAAGGCAGAACCAGGTCTTACCCCCTGTGTTGGGAAGCCATGAGGATTTGGCACTGGGTGATAGCTTCCAAATGCTTTCTTATAGCAATGCACATTCCCAGGAGTTCCAACCTTATTGCGAACAATGTGAGCAGGAACTGACCCTTCCTTCTTGCCCAAGGTCATTTCTGGATTTTCAATTAACCAAACTATTGACCTGCCAGTTTTCTTCCCTCAACATTAAAACAGAGGGGAGTATCTTTTGCACACCTTTGATGTTCATAGGCAGCTTCGTTTTTATTTGGACAGAAATAAATCTTTCAGAAAAAGGGATCATTTGTGGGCTTTGTGGGACCCAGATTGGGTAAACCTGTCTACAAAGTGACTGTATCCTCCTGGCTTAGAAACATGATTAGGGGCAGCAATATCCTAGACCTGGTCATCACCAACATGGGTGACCGGTGTTCCACACCAGAGGTCAGCTCCTCGTTGGTCAGATCCAACCACAAGCTAATCACCCTAGACATCCACATCCCACTCCCACCCCCCATTAGGAAAACAACCGTAAAAAATTTCTCCAGAGCCAACTTCACACTTCTTAAGCCAGAAGTGGCAAACTTCATGACACCCATGCAGATGGACAATAGAGGTACGACTGCTGAATCCTACACAAATGCACTTTATAAGCACTTACATGAGTGCATGGATCATGCTATCCCTAACAGAACCAAGATGCTATCCTCCAAAAAAAAGGAAGCCAATCTGGTGGTCTTCTGCCATAAACAAACTCTACAACAGAAGAAAGAAACTGTTGCAAAAAAGAGTAAAATCCCACGATTGGAGGATCTCCCTGATCAGCCTCAGTAAGAAACTGAGATCCCTCATAAAATCCACCAAAGCTAGTTATGAAAGCAAAATTGCCACTGATTCTAAAGTCAACCACAAAGCATTCTATAGCTATGTCAAAAATCTCAATGGCAACACTCAGATCTGCTCTGAGTTACAGCACAATGACACTAAATATACAGAACCAACTGATATTGCCAACATCATGGCAGACAGGTTCAGTGCTAACTTTACCCCCCTCTCACCCCCTAAAGGGCCATCTTTATACTGTAAGAATGCAAAGTTCCTGTAATCATGGCTGCACAGGTAAAAACTTCACTCTCCAAAGCCAAGAACACAGCATCCATGGGACCTGACAACATCCCAGGCTGCCTTCTACATGAACTACAGAATGAACTGGCACTCCACCTAAGTACCATGTTCAATCATAGCCTCACCTCAGGCTTTCTGCCCATTGAATGGCGCACCGCAACAGTTATCCCACACCACAAAGGGGGGGGGGCACAACAGACCCCGGGAACTACCGCCCCATTAGCCTGACGAGCCTTGTCTGCAAGGCCATGGAACGTATCATCATGGAACTCATAAACAAAGACATTGTAGATCTCCAAACTCTGGACCCCACACAGTTTGGGTTTGTAAAAGACAGATCATGTCTCCTAAACCTGATAGACTTCTTTGAAGTAGTCACCAAAGCCATAGATGAGGGTAAGGTGGTTCACACAGCCTATCTAGATCTCACCAAGGCATTCAACTCCATCCCCCACTCTGGGAATTATAGATAAACGCACTAAACTAGGTATAAATCCCTATGTCACAAGATGGGTTGCCAACTGGCTTACTGACAAAACCCACACTGTGAAAGTAGCAGACTCCAAATCAGACATCAGACCAGTGACAAGTAGAGTACCACAGGGTTCAGTCCTGGGCCCTCTCCTGTTTGGTATCTATTTCTCTGACGTACAGGCTAACACAGAAGGTCTTTGGCTAACTAAATTCACAGATGACTGCAAACAAGGAGCCATAATTGAAACTCCTAACAATGTGGACATCCTACAAAAGGGCCTTACTGAGACAGATGCCTGGTGTCAAAGACATGGTCTCAAGCTCAGTGCCAAAAAGTGCATTGTCCTCCCCTTTGGTAAAAACTCTGTACCCATGAACTACCACATAGGCAGAAGTCTACTTAACACCAAAAGTGTGATAAGAGACCTTGGGACACAGGTGGACAGTAGTCTCTCCTTTGATAATCACATTGCCACAGTGGTCAGGAAATCCTTCTACGTGGCACACCTCATCACAAAAGGTTTCTCATACAGAAAAAAAGAGGTCATTGTTCCCCTCTACTCATCACTCATTAGACCCATTATAGAGTACAACGCCCCTTTTGGTATGTACCTCACAAGACATCGACAACAACTGGAAAGGCCACAGAAATACCTCACAAAGAGGATTACTGGCTTCAAACAGATGCCTTACGCAGACCGTCTCAAAAAACTCCAGCTTTACTCTGTCGAATATTGCCTACTCAGAGGCGATCTCTGCCTAACATACAAAGCTATGTCAAACCCAGAGCTGTTGGACATGCTCCACTTAACGAAATCCCAATCCCTCCAAGCTACACGCTCTAGCCACCTGAACCTTGTCACTAGAATAAACAGAACATGCTGGAGGGATAGATTCCTGTCCCACAGACTTCCCATACTCTGGAACAGACTACCTATCTTTGTCAAACAGAGCTCCTCATTAACACTATTCAAGAAAAATCTTGATGATTGGATAGGTAATAGGAAATTCACCCCGGGGATCACTTCTGTGGCTCTGCTTGACAGGGGCACAGGAAAATAATTTTCTTGGGTGGCAAAAGCCAGGGTACCTTTTTGGCTAGGCTTGTATAGGCCTTAGGGCCAATAGCCTAGTACCTACCTATGAACCTATGAACCTTCATCTTGCCATCAGAATAAACAGTCCTTACCTTCCAGAGTAAAGGCTCATTCCACTAAGTCGATGGCTACTTCTGTGGCTTTTCATTTCAGAGCCACTATGGATGATATTTGTGCAGCAGACACTTGGGCTACATCTCATACCTTTATCACTCATTACAAATTGGATTTGGCCTCCAGGGGATGAGCATCTTTTGGTTCTATGGTGCTTAGGAATATCCTTCTTTAGGGCCACACAGGGCTCAAGTAGCTGGGGACTCAGTCCTATTAGTAAGGAATGAATAAAGATTTACAACATTAGATAAAGAAGTTATGTCTTACCATAACGTTCCATCTGTGTTGTAGATCTTTATTCATTCATTACTTCCCTCCCTCCTTCCCCCTGCTTGGACTCCTGGTGGACTTTAGGAACTCCTGGTTAAGGTATTTGCTCAGGCAGAGCCTCCTAGTATCTCTCTTATTATCTCTATAATATAGGGGCGGGCAAACTCGATCTGAAGAGACTATGAGAGGGGTAATATGGGTAGGTCTTAGCTGAGAGTTTTTGACTGGTGTGAGCTTGGAAATGGCTGTGTCGGTTCTGAGGATGGAAATGAAGTCCTATCAGTAATGAATGAATAAAGATCTACAACACAGATGGAACATTATGATAAGACATAACTTCTTTTTTTCACCTCCCTAGCCAGCCACAAGTATAGCAGTTACTTTGCCTTGATCCCCTCTCTGGGGGAGTCACCAAGAGATGCTTTAGTACACGATTGGCATCTGGGTCTCCTTTATGCCTACCCTCCTTTTTCCCAGAATACCCAATGTTCTGCAGAAAGTGCTTCACCTGAGGACAACCCTTATATTCATTGCTCCTTTCTGGCCTCGTCAACTGTGGTTCCCCTTCATCAGGTATCATCTGAAGTATCTGCCATGGGTACTGAATCCCCTTCAGGACCCAATTTCCCATCCATTAGGGCTTCCTCTCCCAAACCTTCGGACCCTTTGTCTAACCGCAAGATTTCTCCAATTCCAGTGATTATAAAACAGTTCAGGCTAGCATCCCCCATTAAAGATATCATTCTGGCCTCCCAGAAACCCTCCACTAGAAAGGTATACAGTAGTAAGTGGAAAAGGTTCTTTATCTGGGCTAAGAGCAGGAATGTAGATCCCTTTTCTGCTTAAATTTCAAATATACTTTTGTTCTTGCCCTCCCTTTTCCAGGCAGAAGCAAGTTTTTCCACTGTTAAGCTTTGGTTAGTGGCAATAAACAACTTTTATGAGAGTTCTGAGTCTACCTTTTCATAGGCTTTGTAAAGCTTTTCTGAAAAGTTTTTTTTTTCTGCATCAGCCACCAATTAAGGACCCTTTGCCTCCTTGGGACCTCACACTGGTTCTGCAATCTCTGACTAGGAGTCCCTTTGAGCATGCTAGTTCCTACAATGTCAAGATTCTGTCTTGGAAGAAGGCCTTTCTGGTGGCTATTACATCAGCATTGAGGGTTCCAAAACTGCAAGCTCTCACCATTACTCCTCCTCATATGATTTTTCAGAAGGACAGTCTCTCTTAGGATGAACCTCTCATTACCCCAGATTGCTTCAGAGTCTTCCTCTAAATCACTGTATTCAGCTTCCAGTATTCTTCCACAACTATTCCAACAAATGGGAGTATGTCCTACATATCTTGGATGTTCACTGGCAGCTATGGTTCTACTTGCATAAGACCAAAGAGTATCGTAAGTCAGAGCAGCTTTTTGTGGCTTTTTCCTTTAACATAATTGGCCTTCCATTTTCTAAGGTCACTATTTCTGAATGGATATCTAGCTGCAGCTCCTCTACAGACTACAATCTTAATCACTTTGAGATTCCAAGAAATATCACGGCTCATTCTACTAGGTCTGTAGCAACTTCTGCCTTTGTAGCAAGGCTTTCTATTGATATTTGTGTGGATGCCACTTGGTCTAATCCTCACACTTTTATATCTCATTACAAGCTGTAAATCTGGAGGAGCAGGGCTTCCTTTGGCTCCATGGTGCTCCGGCATATTCTTTCTTGAGGCCACCCAGGATAAATGATAGCTGGGGACTCTGACCTTATGGTGATGAGTGATGACATGAATAACATTAGATAAAGAGTTATGTACTTACCATAACTTGGCATCTGTTTTATCCTATGTCATCATTTATCACATTTCCCACCCGCCATCTCCCTACCTTGGTATCTTGGAGGAAGTTGGAGTGGCTTCCTTCCACCTTTGTAGGAGTAGCCTTCTAGGAATATGTTGGCAAACTTGATCTGGGGGTTAGAGGGCAGCGGGGCAGTGTGGGAGAGGGAGGAGCTAGATTGGAGCAGTCTGAATGTTGCTGGCTCAGATCCGATGTCTGATCCTAGACCCTATGGTGATGAATGATGACAAAGGATAACACAGATGCCAAGTTATGGTAAGTACATAACTCTTTTTTTCTTATCTCCATTTGAAACTGTCACATACTTCAAGACTTCTTGTTTTAATGGCAACCCTGAAACTAAAGCTAGATGCATTTTTAGAACACCCCCATGCCCTGTTAACTTAAAACAAACATACAAAACTATGTACATCTTCAAAAAATTAGGTTTAACCCTCCAATGAGGATCAATTGCCCTGAATCGACAGCTGTACCTACAGACATTACCTAACATAAATTTAAGGTTACCCTGCTAAGGTGCATTTTACAGCCTGTTTGCACTTAAACTGAGTACTGTCTGTTCTCTTATCTATATCCCTCTCCCAGATGTGAAATTTGCTTCTGTTTATTCAGAAAGCATTAACATTTAGTCCTAAGAAAAAAATGCACTGGCTATCTTTTAAATAAAACTAAACTGTACATTGTTTTGCTAAATGCATTATGCATTAAAGCTGCTAGGGAGGCTGTTATTCACTTGCCATAATTTCAAAATTTATTTCCCACTGAATTGCTTGCTTTTATACCTTTAAATTTTGCATTTCCCTCAGCAAAGATTGCTCAGAACTCTCAAAATAATTTTCTTGCACCTTCAGATAGTTTTTCATCTAAATGTAATCAGTAGTGAACACTTATCAATTTCACCCAGATGAACGTAAACAAATGCCTTCGGCTGCAGACATTTTGACTCCCACTGAACACTTGCTAATGGAAAAACAAAAAGCTAATATTATTGCAGATGTAAAACACTTGGCATTTTACATGGATGTCATCATTTTGTCTTTTTCAAGCATTCTTGCATACAAAAAAACTTTATAGCTTAAGCCAAAAGATTTACTGTAGACGTTCTCTCTTGTAAAAATGAGAGAAAGTATCTTCTACTTATAATATACTCCGTGTACTTTTACACCACCCCGGCATGCCTTGCTGCATATTCACAGTAAACTTGCTTTTTTCAACCCTTTCTACTGTTGTGTTATAAAGCCTGTATTTCTTACGATTAAAAAAGAACTTGTGTGCATTAAGATCTTTAACACATATAGCAGTTACTGAAAATACTCCCCCGGAATTTAAAATACCCTGCCCACACAACAAAGTACACAGAATTATAATCTGCACTTTATATCATGAAATGTTTTATACAAATACCACTAAGAGCAAGAATTGCTTTACTTACACTTTTTCCATTTTAGTGTCCTAAACATTAATGACATAAAGTGGGGCATATGCTTTACAGTCCACCCACAAGTTTAACCAAGTCAGCAAAAGTCCAATCGGTCTCAGCCAGTTTTTCTTGCAAAGCCATATTTAGCAAATGTAATTGATGCCTTATAGTCTCCCATTTATTCACTAATTTCAATGTTGCTGGTTGTCTTCCTGTTTTTCTCTATTTCTCTCTTGCTCTCTCCAACACCAGACTCTGGTTCAAGTCCTTTATCTTGTTCATCTTCATTTCCCAACACCAGTCTCTGGTTCAAGGCCAGAATAACTCATGAGTCTTCTAATCAACTCCTGTGCTTTTTTTGTCTCACATGCATGTTTCCTTGGGACATTAGAAAGGGTTTCACTGGCAAAGTCTCTGTAAATCTTTATTGTCAGAACAACGAGAAGCAGAGCCCTCTTCTGTTTACACAACAGAAATTAAGCGACTAACTTTTTATTTTTGTTCATTAGCCTGTTCTGTATCCAAAATTGTCTTTGATCCTCTAGGAAAAATATTCTGAAAACTGCTGGGTGCAGCATCTTGAATCTTGCACCTGCATCTAAATATTCCCTGATTGCTGGGATAATTTATAATCTAATGTCAGCCTTCACTTAATCCTTGACCGTGGGTTTAATTCCGAACCTTGGAACCAACTCTGCCATTATTCCAGCTCTCTCATTCCAAAAACTCTCAAGATAAGCTTTACCCATAATGCTCCTCACAAGATTACCTCAGATCTTGTTTGCTGCTTCATAGTGTCAGATGCATGCTCTCCTCTGAGCTCTCGAGTGACAGCTAATTATACTAAAAACTGTAAGTTTCTTATCTATCTTCACAAAACTGTTACCTTTCTTTTTATTCAACTACCAGCTCCTCCTAAAGTCTGTTATATAGATTTTCCCCTTATTCTACAATTTTAGTAGTTTCTAACATAACATTGTTTCTACTTTGTCTTTTTCTACTTTATCTTTTACCTTTACTGGTATTTCTTAAGTACCATTGTTGGTATGACCTTTCTCTGCTTTTGTTTAGTCTAACCAAAAAAAAAAAACTTCTATATCTTTCTCAGCCTTGTGTGTGTGTGTGTGCGTGTGTGTGTGTGTGTGTGTGTGCGTGTGTGTGTGTGTGTGTGTGTGTGTGTGTGTGTGTGTGTGTGTGGTGTGTGTGTGTGCGTGTGTGTGCGTGTGTGTATGTATGAGTTTTCTGTGATGGCAGACAAACCAAAAGGGACTTCTGGCTTCAAAAGAAGTCAGAAGTGTGATAGAAAACTTCCTAACTCCAGGCACATACTTTGTGTTAATTGTTTGGGGGTAGTGCATCTGCAAGAAGACTGTGCCATTTGTCACAGTTTTAGCCACAGGGCACTTGTTGACCATAAAAATAAAAGTTTTCTTAAAGGACTGCTTAAATCTGATTTTAACAAGGCCTTATCTGGCTCCAAAACTGATATTGGTTCACCTTCCTCCTTGTCCTCCTTCAGCAAGCTGGAAAAGCCTAAGAGAAGCTGATCAGTTTAGACACTATTTTCAGAAGCACCAGTTAAAACTACCAAGGCTTCCATGGTTCACTGTATCCACAAAAATGGTTGGACAAGTGACTCAAACTTCAGTGCCATCGGCACCGGTTTCTGCACCAACTACATCAAAACAGATTACATTTTTGGACTTCGATGCTGACCAAACCATTGGAACTGAAGGAGTTTTCCTTCAAGGACAGGCCATGTACTAGATATTCACCTTCAGTGGACCCCTTTTTGGACTGTCTTCTTAGTCCTTTTATGGAGAAATGTCCACCCAGATTGCCTTTGTTTTTTTTCCATTCGATATCATGAGATTGATGGATCATCTCCTTGCAATGAGGGGAATACCTCCTTCTACAGTTCCTAGTAATGTTGGCTTTGGAACTTTGCCTACTTACACTCCAGCTTTTATTCCTTCTTTGACTCCAGCTGAGCCTTTGGAGCACCCAGTACTGACCTTCCCAGCTTCAGCTATTTTGGTGCTGGTCAGAGTTCCTCCTCCGGCACTGATAGCTGGCCTGAGTTCTTCAAGGTTCATCATATTTGGAGACCTTCCAAGGTTGAGAGTTTATTGCCATTTCCTGGAGGAACAGGGTTTTACTCCGGTCTTTTTGGAGCCGTTCATGCCCCTCGGTGCTTCGGCATATGTAAGCGTAACTCTGGCTTTGGCTTCGGAAGTGGCCTCAGTGTGGGGTTCTAAAGTAGTCTGTTTAGGTTCCAGGCTCCCATCCCTCTATGGGGGGGGGCCCTGTCTTCCAGGCCATGGAAAGGGCCTTGTCCATTATGGGCAATCAGTCTATGCCTTCTGTGTTGGACCAAACGTCTTTCCCTTCCCCTCGAATGGAGCTTCCCCCAGTCTCTTCCCTGGGGCAGAGGGCACAAAAGACTCAGAATCTAACCACAGTAGTTATGTCCTCTTTGGAGACCAACACTCCACCGAAGAGGAAGCACTTGGACTCCCCTGATGAGTCCTTCACAGAAGATACTGATGTCAATGAAGGAGTCGGTTCCCCTAAGTCACCCCTGAAGATGTTTCCTATAGGGACATCCTAGAGATCCTAAAGCAGAGGAATAGCTGGACTTCCTTCCAGCCTTCCTTAGAGAAATCGGTATAACTGGAGGCTTTTTGTGCCCAGACCTGTACCTCTTGGATTTCTCCACCCACTGACAATCTCATTAAATTGATAGCTGAAAGGGCCTGGAAATTACCCGACACCATTGATCCAGTTCCTAAGAGACCAGACTGCATCCTTTCAGCAGCTTAGGATCAGCAACACTGGGCCAAGGGAATTCCTGTAGACACCATGGTGGTAGCGGCAGCCACCAAGAAGCAACTTGCTGATGAAAATCCTATAATCCATTCTCCTAATAAAGAATCTAAGATAATGGATAGATTTGGGAAGATTGTTTGTGCTTCATTGACTTTTGCTGTCCGGTCCTTGAATTACATGGCACATTTTATGAGACTTCAAAGAGATCTGATTAAAGAGCTATCAGATACTCTTGACAGGAGCAGTATCTGAAGAAATTCGAGAAAAAGTGGCTTCTCAGTTCGCCACTCTAGAATCTATTTCCAACTCATCCATGAGGCTAATTGCATATGATGTCTAAGGGACAACAAGAGCAGCATGTTCAAGTGTAGCCATCAGGAGATGCAACTGGATGCACTTATGTGATTTTGTGGAGCCATTTAAGTCTTTTGTCAACGTTCTGCTTGATGGAACATCACTGTTTGTTCGAAAGTTAGGCACTCTGGCCAAATGTGAGAAAGATGGGAAGACTTTCTGCTGTGGGCATATGCTTTTTCACTCAACAGCCTTATTCAAGGAACCAGAGGAGTGTGAGGCTATGGTTCAAGAAATCCCAAGGGCCTTTCCAGGACTTGCATGGTAATGACATCCCCTGGGGCAGAAGGAGAAGTAACAATAAAAGATGCTGTGGAAAGGGCAGAGGTGGCCAGCAGAATCAGGGTTCTAGGGATTCTTTCCCTGGTAACTTCTATGAGTGTTCCTGAAAGGAGGCCTGATTGCCTTCCTCTGGAGGCAGTCAGGAGGGAGGGTGATTATCCTTGCACCAATCTGCCTGGCTAAGGTAACAATGGACAATTGGATGCAGAGGATTATAACCAGATTATACAATTTCCCTTTTTCAGAATACCCAAAGAGATTGATCAGGATCCCGGACATTCCACCCAGTCACAGGCATGTAGCAGTGTTAAAAATCAAACTGCTCAACAAAAGAATCCTCCAAGCAATCCCCCCAGACTAGATAGGATCCAGAATTTACTCAAGATTCTTTTTAGTGTCAAAGAAGACAGGGGATTGGAGACCAATCTTGGACCTCAGTCTGCTGAACAAATCAGTTCAACAAACCAAATTTCTGATGGTTATGGTTCAGTCTGTACTTCTTTTCTTGGTAAAAGATGATTGGATGTGCTCAGTAGATCTTCAGGATTTGTATTACCATATGAACATGGACAAACAGTCCAGAGGATTTTTGCACTTCCCGCTGGGAGCCAGTCACTGTCAGTTCAGGGCACTGCCCTTTGGTCTCATCACAGCCCCCAGGGTGTTCACCAAATGCATGGCAGTGGTAGCAGTTCATCTCAGACTGCTAGGATTGCAGGTGTTCCATATCTAGATGACTGGCTCCTTACCGCTCCCACCAGGCATATACTCTTAGAGGCACAAGACTATGCTCTTCTCATTTGCTCTCCAACTTGGGTAACAACAAGAAGGTAACTGCAAGACTCCTTCTACAAACTCTCAGGTCAATGGCAGCTTCCATCACTCTAGTTCCCCTAGTGAGATATCACATGTGAATTTTTCAATGGGCCCTGGCGTCTCAGTGGTCCTTACTAAATCAACCAATGTCCCATTTGATCATGATCATCAATCGTTGCAAGGAAGATCTGATTTGGTGGCTTCACTCCAATGAAATCTTGTCGGGTTGTCCATTTGTTCCCCATCAACCTCAAGCCATAGTAACCATGGATGTGTCCCAGATGGGGTGGGGGGAATTATCTGGGAAAGACAGTCCAAGGCACACGATGCCAACTTTTCTAGAGATGAGAGTAGTGCTCTTAGCATTGCAGGCATTTTAAATTACCCTTCCCGTGGGAGCAATTGCAATACAAACAGACAATATGTCAGCAGTTTGGTACATCAACAAGCAAGGGGGAACCAGGTCTTATTCTCTTTGTTGAGAAGCACTCAAAGTATGTCAGTGGGCAATTTCTTCTGGCTTCTTTCTACTAACAATGCACATTCCGGGGAGTTCCAATGTGATTGCGGACAAATTGAGCAGACCATCCTCATGCCTCATGAGGGTTCTCAACTGATTTGTGGCAGGCAAATTTTTCCACCACTGGGGCCAACCCTGCTGCAATCTCTGTGTCCACCCCTGAACAAGTGCAGCAGGTACTTTGCCCTAATCCCCCTTCCAGGGGAGTCACCAAGAGGTGCTCTCCTTCATGATTGGCCTCTGGTCTGTTCATAAGTTCATAGGTGTGTACTAGGCTAATGGCCCTGGGGCCTTTACAAGCCTAGCCCATAGGATTACCCTGGCATCATGCCAACCGAACCTTAGTTACCAGTGCTTCTGTCGAGTAAAGCTACTGGAGTGATCCCTGGGGTGAATTTTCTATTTCCCATCCACTCATCAAGATTTCTCTTGAAGAGGGCCAGTGAGGTGCTCTGCTTGACATGTATGGGAAGTCTATTCCATGGCATGGGCATTCTCTGGGTTATGAACTTGTCCCTCCAGCATATTCTGTTGATTGTGGTAATGAGGTTGAGGTCTCTGGAGCATGTGGTGTGGAGGTATTGGTATTTCTTTAGATGTAGCATTTCTAACAGAGCTGGGTCAGACATGGCTTTGTAAGTCAAGCAGAAATCACCTCTAAGTAGGTGATACAAGATAGAGAATAGTTAGGCTGTCCATATAGGACAAATGTTTAAGGCCTAGGATCCTCTTTGTGAGGTTTTTTTGAGGCCTCTCCAGTTGTTGCAGGTGTTTAGTGAGGTACATGCCAAATGGGGCATTGTGCTCAATTATTGGCCTAATGAGGGAAGAATAGAGGGAGACAATGACCTCTTTCTTCCTGGATGCAAAACTCTTAGTAATGAGATGTGCCACATAGGACTTTCTGACCACGGTGGCAATGTGGTGGTCAAAAGAGAGGTTGTACACCCCCCCCCCGATTCCTCTCATATCTCAGTTTCTAAGGAATGCCAACAGGTTGAAGAACAGAACAAATTTTCATCGCCCAATTTTAGCCTCAACTGGTTTGGTTTCCCTTCCTTTGGCCTCCTTCTCTATTTTGGAAACCTTGGATACTGGACCCAGCTCTAGACTCATTGTCCCATCTTGAGGGACTGGTTCATTCGAATCTTCAGCATCTCCAGCTGACTGCATTGCTTCAATTCCCATAATTGCCAGGCATTCTTCTCTCAACTCCCCGGTTCAGTGCATCATTCTAGCCTACCACAAACCTTCAGCAAGAAAATTGTACCCTAACAAGTAGCTAAAGTTTACTAAATGGACATCAGACTCTAATCTTGACCCATATTTTGCGAGTATTGATAAAGTTCTGGAATTCTTAACTTTACTCTTTGAAGCAGGAGCATCTGCCTCTACTATTCAAGTGCATCTTGCTGCAATCTCTTACTTTCATATTGGTTTAAATGGTTCTTCCTTAGTATCCCATAAACTTTGCAAAGCCTTTTTGAAAGGAATGTTAATGCTCAGACCTCCACAAAAAGAACCCTCTGCACCTTGGGATTTGAATCTGGTGCTTCAGTCACTTATTCATTCTCCCTTTGAACTTTCTGAAAATCGTGACTTGAAGTTTTTGCCCTAGAAAACTTTATTTTTGATAGCTATTACTTTTGCTAGAAGGATATCTGAGATACAGGCATTATCTTCTAAACCTCCCTATCTAATCTTTCATAAGGACAGGTCTCTCTGCGAACAAATCCTTCATCCCTACCAAAGGTTGTATCTGAGATGAATATTAATGAGACTACACAACTCCTGGTCCCCCCCCCCCCCAACTTCTTGAATAAAGGGGAGTACTGTCTACACTTACTAGATTTGCATAGACAGGTACATTTCTGTCTTCACAGAACAAATGAATTTAGAAAATCTAATCAGCTATTTGTTTCCTTTTCTTCGGTTACTTTGGGAAGACCAGTTCCTAAAGTTAAACTCACTAAATGGCTTGGCGACTGTATCACCTTTGTTTATAGCAAAAAGGGAATGCATCTACCAGGACCTGTTAAAGCTCATTCAACTAGAGCAATAGCAGCTTCTGCAGTTTATCATGCTAGAGCTTCCTTAGATGGTATTTGTGCAGTGGTGACATGAGCATCTCCTCATACATTTTATTACGCATTACAAACTGAATCTGGTCTCTAGGGGGCATGCATCATTTGGCTTGATGGTGCTCAGGAATATTCTTCCATGAGACCTCCCAAGGTTCAAGTAGCTAGGGACTCTGTCCCACAGTCAAAGATTAAGTGAAGACTGACAACATCAGATAAAGAAGTTCCATCTGTGTTGTTGATCTTCACTTATCCTTGACATTCCCACCCTCCTTCCTCTTATCTTTAGGTCTGTTGGTGGATCAGAACTCTCCAAAGATTGGCTTTCATTATAGAGATACAGATATGGCCTCTGATCTATTATTTCTTGTCTGTCTCTATTGATTGCAAACTCGATCTGAGGTAATCTTGTGAGGAGCATTATGGGTAGAGCTTAGCTCAAGAGTTTTTGGAAGGCGTGAGCTGGAATAATGTCAGAGTCGGTTCTGAGGTTTGGAACTGAACCCACAGTCAAGGATAAGTGAAGATCGACAACACAGATGGAACATTATGGTAAGACATTAACTTTTTCTTTTTTCCCTGGTGTACAGTGAATAATGATTATCCACAAAAACTGCTCCATTTTAATACTTTTTCCTTCTGCTAGTTTTGCCAGGATCAACTCTTTCTGCTGTTGTGATTGCATCTTTACTAATACAGGTCTTGGCTGCATTCTCATGGCCAGGTTTCGAGGATGCACTTGATGTACCCTTTCTGTGAACAAGTTGTGCTGTCCAGTTGCTTATTTGTGCTTTCATAACATTAATAGTCTGTTCATTGCAGTCTCTCTGGTATAGCAGTAAATGTCAATTTTCTCTGTGAGAATCTACCATTTTTTTAACTGTTGCTCTTGAGCAGTCTCATACTCAGCCAGTATCTTCTTCGTTTCATTCTCTGATTTTTAGTTTTATCACTTCATCTGAATATCTGGTTACAAGCTTCTATTTTTCCAGCCTTTTGGATTTGAGTTGATTCTTCCCAGAATTTTCTATACACCTTTTCTGGTTCATTTTCTTTCAGGTTCTCTTAATTTCTTCTTTGTTGGCATCCAGGTGTGTATTTACTATCCAGTAAATGAATTTTAGTTACAATTTTTTTCCTATGGAACTCCTTTTTCTCGTTTTCTATTTTCACACTGGGAAACCTTAAGTTATGGTCTTGATCAGTGTGTAGCCATCTTGGAACTCAGTTGTATTATGCTATTTTCTAAATATCCCGAATAGCCTTGCACCTCCTATAAGGAAGAGACTGAAAACAAATAATGCAATTTGGCTGTCCATAAAGAGGAAAATGCTAATGCAAGATAGAGCAAAAGCATGGAAAGAATGGCAAAAATACAAAACACCTAAATATGTTAAACTTCAGAATGCTTTTCAATAGTAGTAAAAAAATAATGAAAAATGTATACTATGATAACTTTCAGAATAATACTAAACATATCGGGCGGCGCAGTGGTGCAGTGGTTAACATTGTCACCTCACAGCAAGAGGTTTTCTGGTTCGATTCTCGGCTGGAGTGCCTTCTGTGTGGAGTTTGCATGTTCTCCCTGTGTTCGCGTGGGTTTCCTCCGGGTACTCTGGTTTCCTCCCACATTCCAAAAACATGCATCTGGAGCATTTCTCCCCGGGCCTCCGCTGAAAACAGGCTCTGTGGAACCTAGTCGGACTTTCCCGGTCAACAAATGATAAATAAAATAAAATAAATAAAATATCACTAAAATTCTGGACATCCATTAAAAAAAAAAAATCTTACATCCCACAAAAAATTCAATCCAAATCCCTCTCCCAATAACTCACCACTCTACACTGCAATACAGTTCAACTCTTTTTTTATAGATAGCATAGCATCTTTAACCAAGGATTCCTCAATATCTAATCCCAACCTTGGCCCACAACCACATATCACCACATCCACTTTCACCTTCAAACATGCGCTATATAAACTACTCTTAAACTTTAACCATGCTTGTCTTCAGCTGATGACCTTCCATGCGAGTACCTAAATGGCAGCCAATAGCATTGCCTATCCTGTATCAATCCTTATAAATAGGTCACTCCAGGAATCCCACATACCGTCTCTCTGAAAAAGTCACACATTATCCCTCTGCACAAAGGAGGAAATTCAGTGGACATTAATAAGTTTATACCTATATGAATCTTATCTCCCCTTGCCAAGATACTTGAAAATGTAGAACTCCTGTCCCTTACATAACATGGCTTTCATCCTTCCCATAGTACTAGCACTGCCCTGTTAACCTATATAGATGCTGTCAGTAAAGCTAGAGATAATGGAAAACTAGTCTCTTTCTTATTTCTAGACTTGTTTAAAGTGTTCATCCACAGTATCACAGCAAATTTCTACTTCAAATGTGCTCAGTAGGTCTCTCTCAGTCCTCCCTTCTGTGGTTCAAAAGCTACCTGCCCAACAGGAATCAGTAAAATGGTGCTCCATGCTCTCGCCTTACCTCCCAGTCACCAACAATGTACCACAAGGCTCCATACCTGGTCTACTCCTCCTTAACATTTTCACCAACAACTTCTATACTTCCACACAACAGGCCACCCTAACACAATACACTGTTGTCTATTCTCCTTTGCACATCTGATATGGTACACATACAAAAAATTACATGGGAATTTTTAACAGACACTAAAACATGGCTTCATAACTCACAACTCAACCCAAAAAAGACCAAACTACTACTTTTTGCCCCTAATTCCCATCTCATGAAAAAAAAAAACAATTTAAAGCCCTTTGTCTTGATATAACCATTGAAGTCACTTCTCATAGCAGTCTATAACAGGTGATAGTGGATGATAATCTTACATCAAAAACTAGGGATGCTTTACAGAGCCAAACTCTCTTACTGACACAACTAAAACTAAACTTGCCACTAATCTCTATTCTCTTCCCCACTCTTTATGGTGCTGCCATCCTTACTAGCCTCCAGGTGACACAAAAATTAAAAAGTCAACAATGTCATAACAAAATTGCAGCACATATCCCCTTTCAGAACCCACCACTGTATAGTACTGGAAAGCCTAAACTGGTTAGAATTGCCAAATCAACTAACATTTGCAGAACTTCTTAACACCTATACGATTATCTAGCATCCATCCTGTCTGTTCAGCACTGAAAAATATTCCACACAGCTATGTTCACAGTCAGTCATTGTGATCCAGTGACCAAAAACTCCTGTCTCCTGTCTACAAACCTAGCAGGTTTGCTGGGAATTTGTCTGTATTTGTGTTAGGCTGCTAAGATCTGGAACTCCTTACTAGAATCCATCAGGTCTATAGCCTCCCTCCCATCTTTCAAAACCACTCTGGAAGACTTTCTAGCTAAAATCTGGGTCTGTTCTTGCTCAAAACCAGAATAAATTATATCCCTAAATGTGAACAAGTACCTTCTTTTTTCCTTATACCTCATTACTCTTCCCCTTTTCACTCACTTCATTACTATTAATTCTCTTCCCTAATTTTCTGTCTAAATATACCATAGGTCTGTTTCTCCCTCACTTCATATTACAATTCCTATTTGTATTAGATTAACTTACCTTTAATTTCTCTACAAACTGTCTAAAACTTCTCTAAATATTAAATCATTGTTGTATAACTTGTACCAATTCTTAACCAATGTTTTATATTATGTCTAATTTGTTATAATTAAACTGCAGATGTTTTTGTTTTATTTTTAAAGACTGCAAAATTGTTAAATGTTTTGTAATAATTTGAAGCTTTTCTCCCCGGGCCTCCTCTGAAAATGGGCTTCTACCCAGTCGGACTTTCCGTGTAGTCAAATGTCAATAAATAAGTAATATATTACACTGAAAACTGGTATTATGGAGCTTAACAAATGTTTCAGAGAAGAAATAAGCTTTCAGCAGGGAATATTTATAGGTAGGGACTGGGATTTCATTTGCAATAGTGAGGATGTATTAGGGGAACCTTGAAGTGGCAATAAAACAGAGGGTATTTGGTATGGAAGGTGTGAATTCAGTAGTAGGAACTCGAAGAATTTACATATTATTCCCCAAAATACAATAACTTGGCTAGACTAGATATTGCACAGGAACGTGCATTTGGTTGAAAACTTTTGACACACATCCAGTAACTATTTCTGATCATGCACCAATAAAAACTAAAAAACAAATGCAAGGTAGTAAGGTAAAAATAAGACATTAGCACTTTCGCACCTACCCGTTAGAGAGGAATTTAAGAAATAGGTAGTGGAAATTATTTGAAAATTATTAGGGAAGATAGCTATAACATCTAATGTTATTTCTGTTGACTGGGATGAAATGGAGTTTAAGGCTGAAATAAGAGACGTATGGTTAAGTAATCGAAATTACTTAGATTGGCTGACAAAGGTTAACATATTGCAGAATAAGGGGAATATCACAGAACAAGAGTAAAAACCAATGCAGAGAAAATAAGGGAGTATATGGATAATATGCATGAGTATAGAATGATTACTTTTGATGACCACTCAAGAGGTCAATCATGTATAGCATAGTGACTTAGGCTTCAGAACATTAAAAGTGTTGTCATTAAACTTAGGGAACCTATAACAGGAAAGGTAACTAGAGATACTGTAGACGTTTGAGATATTCCTTAAATATTATGAAAATTAGTATATATTAGAGAAACGTGGAAATAGAATACAAATGGAAATATTTATAAGACTTGATTATACCAAGGATAGAGGTAGACAAGGCACAACAACTAACAATTAAGATAGGAGGAGATAAGAGCAGTGATGTATAATCAATCTTCAGAAAAGTCTCCAGGAATAGATGTTATTCCTGTGGAAGTTTGAAAAATTAAGAGGGAAGAAAGTGACAAAGATCTGGAAGATTCTGTTTATCAGTATTTTTAAAAGGAGGGGAAGTACCAACATTTTGGAAGAAAGCAGTGGTAGCTGTTACCTAAAGGTAACAAAGACCCTTCAGGCTCAGCTTCATATGCACCAATTTCAATTTTAAACCAAGATTATAAATTGTCTGTACCAGATAAAAGAATGGCATAGGTATTGCCAAAATTGATAAGATTCGGTGTGGTTTTCTGAAGGGGAGGCAAACATTTGACAACATTTAGTAGAACAATGATGATCCACAAGGAAGCAGAATGTAAGAAAATACCTCTGTTTTTGGTGGGTCTGGATGCAGTGGGATTTTGAGTAGGGAATTTGGTAGCATTTGCATTCCCAAATACAATGATGTTAATTAGGATACACAAAAAAGGATCAGAGTCAAGAATTAAAGTGGAAGGGTTCCTCTCAGATAAGCTGTGTTTAAACAGAGGAACCAGGCAGGGTGTCCTCTTTCCCCTTGGTTATTTACTTTATATTTAGAACCATTGGCAAAGAAAATTAGCGACGCAGAAATACAAAGATATAATTGGTATGGTAATCAAGAAATGTTGGCTTTATGTGCAGATGATATTTTGTACCTGGTAACTGCCTCCAAATGTTCCACAGCACTGAGCTGTCATTCATGTCTTTGTGGGATATAAAATTAATGAAAGTAGTCTGTAGCCGTAAATTGTTCCCACACTAATTGGTTCAACAATACCCATATTTATGGGGACATAAGATGAAATATTTGAGTATGGATTAAATAAAGCTTTTGTTATAGCAGTTAAGGATATGTGGGAATATTTTATATTTTCATAGTTCAAGTACTAGGCTAAATGTCCTTCTGAGCCATTTTAAGTCTAGGCAATTTCCCTTTCAAAGGTAACAATCAAACCTTATTCCATGTTTCTGTGAGGTTAACACCTTAACTGTTATGCCAACTAGCAAGTACTAAACAAAAGATAATGCAAAATTGAGAAACTGTAAATTCTTATTTATGGATTTTGATAGTAAGATACAAGCAGTGGGCTGCCACGGTGGTGCAGCGGTTAGCATTGCTACCTCACAGCAAGAGGTTCTCCAGTTCAATTCTCAGCTGGAGTGCCTTCTGTGCAGAGTCTGCATGTCCTCCCTGTGGTTGCTTGAGTTTCCTCCAGGAGCTCTGGTTTCCTCCCACATCCCAAAGACATGCAGAAGGTGGATTGTACACTCAAAATTGGCCCTAGGCGTGAGTGCGTGCGAGTGTGTGTGTGTGTGCCTTCTGTGGAAGGTTGGGTGCCAGGCTGAAACTCAACACCGTAAAACTCCACTGCCAATCATGAGCAGACAGATGATCTGCTGTGACAACCCCTAACCGGGAAAAGCCAAAAGTAGAAGAAGATAGTAAGATACAAGTAGTGAAAATGTTTTAGTTCCTTTAGTCTTGTATTTGGGTCAGGCATGCTTTTATCAACTTTATGAGAAGTTGTGGACAGTAATAAATAATTGAAGGAATATATCTGGAAAGGAAAGAGGGAAGATTTAAGTGGGATAAGTTGATCCTTTCAAAAGAACAAGGCGGTTTAGGTTTACCTGATTTGAAGGGATGTTTTATAACTACAATGTTAAGTCTCATATATGTACCACAAGCAGAAGTTTATAATTCAAAGTGGAAATGGATGATGAAGCAAGGGGGAATTTCAAGGAATAGAGTGAGAGAGTGGGATTTTGGATTCAGATCCTTAGGGAGAATAGCCGTACAGAATATTATACTCTTAAAGTAGCAGAAAGCATGCTAAAAACTAAGCCAATATAATAATAAAGAAAGGAACATTTGCCAATATAGTTAACTGCAAGCAGGGGTGCAAAAAATAGGCAAGAGGGGGCTAAAATTCACTGGGGAAACCTGACAAAGGAGCCTAGATATTGGGAGCAAATAATTGAAGCAAGAAAGGTAATTGAGTGGGATGAAGCCAACAGGATATTTGGATTGCAGGCTAGAGACTCCCTTCCCTACCCACTGCCAAAGAGAAAGGGCTAGGGGTCTTTAAGTGAAAGACCTGTTCTGGTAGAGATTTTAGTTGAATCTAGAACAGAAACAGCTGTTAAAAAGGGATAATTAGTAGTGCATATAAAATATTGCATGATAAATATAAAAATCAGTTATTGGAAGGTAGAAAAGATTGGGAAGAGATTGGAAAAGCATTTCACAAGAAAACAATGGGAAGACATAATGTATGGCTCCCAAGTAGGCAACCAAGTCCAGAAGGTTAGGATATTTGCTTGGACATGTTTGCATAGGTAATTTTATACCCCAAACAGACTTCAAATAATTTTTCCTCAGGTAGACAGCATATGTTTTAGGTGCAAGAAAGAGCTAACTGGGAACATACGTTTTGTGAGTGAAATGAGTTGGCAGATTTTAACAATTCCCCACAGAGTACTGTCAGAAATATTGGCTGAGGAAATGGACTTGTATTAATTTTAATTCTGTGGATTTATTTACATTTTCTAGATTGCTTTTTTGGCAAAGTCCGCACCGACTATATTGGATGTACTGCATATTATAAAAGAGATGAAAGAACTGGACAAAGGGATCTTTAGAAAGGGGAGGGAGTAAATTACATAGAAGTAAATGGAAACTGGGGTAACCATACATGCATAATAATGTTCAGGAGGAGTAAGGTTTAAGGGAAGGCAGGAATTCAGTTACTTCTTTGTAATGCTGGATTGATGATAGTAGCAAAGAAAGTATATATCATACATGTTGTATTTAAATGGAAAATGTTATAATGGTTTGTTTTCTTTTCTGTTAATGTATATGTGCATATGTCTTAAGTAATTTAATAAAGGTGTTTTAAAAAA
Source organism: Protopterus annectens (assembly GCF_019279795.1). Lineage (NCBI taxonomy): Eukaryota > Metazoa > Chordata > Ceratodontiformes > Protopteridae > Protopterus > Protopterus annectens. The sequence goes on along the minus strand of NC_056726.1, from coordinate 663,160,896 downwards.
AAGCATATTGCAGTTAAGTAGGTAGAATACCATACTCATAGATTTTTAAATAAATCATTGTTAAAATGCAGTATTTTTCCTCCATGCCCAGTGGGTTATTCTCTTCAAGTTTTATGGTTTGGCTAGGGTGGGATACTTTTAGATCTGATATTTTCTTTTCCATCTGTCTTCCACTTGTGGGTTATCAGATCTAATTTAGATCAAGCATCAGCCTTCTCAGAATCTTCATTGCAAGAGCCATGCCACCTCTAATGACGATACCTTGCTGTCATACTTTTTTCTCAGATCTCGTTTGCTGCCAGTCGTGGTTCTTGATCATGGCCTTCAGAACTCCAGTAACTGTATCCTTTTTGATAGCTGCCAGGATTTACTACCTTAGTTGTTATATTTTCTGTATGTTTCTCTTCTGACTTGGGAGTTCCTGCTTTTTTTGGTGCCTTCTAAGAAAAAACAAAAAAGCAAAAGAAAAAATACTACCTGCTGGTTTCTTTCTGTATTGTGTCTGGTTAGACAGTTATGTTCTTCAGTAGGTTTTTGTAGGTTTACATTAGTATATTTCTAGAAAGCAGTTCCTAGACTAGTCCTACAGCAAGGAATGATGAGATCACAAATGATTGTTTGTCCAGCTGGGGTCATTGGAAGCCGAAGTTTCCCCAACCTTGAGGGGCCTTTGGCTGCAACCCTGTCAGGTCTGATTTGTTTCTGTTCATCCACTCTTATTGATGTAGGAAGCTTATAATTCCCTCGCACTTGGTATCTCCAGTCCCTTTGTGGCAAAGGACTCGGTGGGTAGGTGGCACCAACCTTTCTGCCCCATTACACCTGCAGACTTCTGTCTGGGGCTGTTTCCTTCTCCAGTTCACATCCATTCTTTAGATCTAATTCCAGTGATGAGTCCTCTAAGCCACCATTGGTGGATCTTCTGTTCAGTCTGGTAGGTCAGTTGAGAATATTAGGTTGTCAGATATGGAACAGGGGATGTGGTCCTCCTTACAAGCCCAAATACAACTAGGTATCATCCCAGCCTCCTCAGTACCTTTGCCTGAGGTGTCAGCTCCATCTGCTGTTCTTTCTGTAACCAACTGAAATGTCAGGACCCACTAGAATGAGTCCCAAAACACACACTAAATGGTCAAACAAATGAACTTAGACATACCAAGTCTGGGATAGACATTTCTCAGAATATTCTCTTTACTCCGAGATATTGGTATCTGTGATTTGGTATACATTAAGTTCGAGAGGTGCAGGGGGGTCATGCCCTCCTACAAAAAAGGAGTGATAAAGATTTGCTCTTCTCCTGTACTTTCAATCTTTTATTCCTCCCCGTTCCCTTGGCACTTGGCATTATGAGTGCAGACATTTCATTAGAGAGCTTGTTCTTCTTCCCCCAGTTGTTTCAGCTCTGGGGTGTATAAGTCCTCAACTGTGCCAGCTCTGATGGTTTGTTCACTTCAATTGCCAGCCCTTTCTTTGGTGCTCTTGACTGACGTTTTCAGAGCCAGGTGTTCATGGCTGCTGCTCTAGGATCAGGGTAGACTTTTCATGTCTCTGAATCATCCCCGCCCCTAGTGACTTTGGCATTCCATAGTTTGACTCCAACCTCAGCATTACAGTTGGATGAGTCAGCAGTGGACAGTTATGTATCTCTCCGATCTATTGAGTGCTATGTTCATTCATCCAGCGGGGGTAATGGATCCTTCTCTTTCTCATGCTTCTGGAGCAGTGGGGCTGCATCATTCAGCTCTGGGCATCTTTTGTCTTTGGGTCCCCAGGGTTCCTTGTATTTGGGTGCCCTGTTTCTTCTGTCTCTCTTCCTGATTCTCCTTTCAGTAGGGGCTTAGTAAGGGGATCTGCAATAGAAAAACACTTACATTCTTCTGATGAATTCCTCACCAAGTTCACCAACTTAGATATAGAGGGAGGCTCCCACAAATTTTCCCCTCTGACATGACTTTCAGTAATTTTGCTAGAATTATTGAATCAGTGTGAGGAATGTAGAAAAGATGTCTCTTATAGGTTCATAGGATGATAATAAGTCGGGGACCCTTATAAGCCTAGCAAAGAATTTTCTTCATGTTCCCACAAAGTCAGCACCTGTTTCCACCATCCAGCAAGGACACAAGTGGGATCCCAGATGTGTATTTTCTGTTTCCCATCCAGTCGTCCAGATTCCTCTTAGAGGGCCTGTGAGGTACTATACTTGACATGGAGAGGGAGGCTATTCCACAAATGGGGGAGTCTTTGGGACACAAATATATTCTCACAACAAGTTGTATTAATGTCACAGACCAGGTTGAGGCCTTGCATGATGGTTGCGTGAGTGAAGTTTGACTTGCAGATATGCAGCAACTCCATCAAGGCTGAGTCTGAGACTGCTTTGTATGCCAGACACAGGTCACCTCTGAGCAGTCTGCATGAGACTGAGTAGAGAGACAGGGTTTTTATCCTGTCTGTGTAGGATAGGTGTTTGAGAACCTGGATTTTCCTGGACAGCAACCTCTGTGGTTTCTCCAGCTTGGCAAGGTACATGCTGAAGGAGCCATTGTACTTAATAATGGGTCAGATAAGGAAGGATACAGGGCTGTTATGACCTCCTTGTTCCTGGATGAAATACCCTTACTTATGAGGTGGGCCATGTACAAAGGCTTCTATACAAACGAGGCAATGTGGTGGTCAAAAGTCAGGTTGCTATCAACCAGGGTGCCCAAATCCCTCACGACTGATTGTGTGCTTAGTACATTATTAATGTGATAATTAGTGGTAATGCCATTTTCCCCAAAGGGGCTAATTATGCATTTCTTGGCATTCAGTTTGAGGCCATGCTTTTGGCACCAGTCATTAGTTTGGGTAAGGCCCTCTTGGAGGATGTTCACATCACTAGGGGAATTTAAGACAGCACCCAGCTTGCAGTCATCTGCAAATTTGGTCACCTACAGACCACTGGTTTTGGCTTGCACCTCGGAAAAGTATATCCCAAACAGTAGAGGCCTCAAGACTGATCCTTGGGGTACACTACTCATTAAGAGTCAACTATTAGAGGTGGCATCCCCTGTTTTAACTGGGTTCTATTGGCGAGCCAGTTAGCTAGCTATCTGGTAACATACGGGTTGATACCTAGCTGGGAGAGTATCTATTATGCCCGAATGGTCAGTAGTGTTGAAGGCTTTGGCTAGGTCAGTGTAGATGGTGTGCACAGTCTTCCCTTCATCCATGGCTTTGGTGACTGTTTCGAAGAAGTCAACCAAGTTTAACAGGCATGATCTCCCTTTGAGAAAACCAGACTGTGTGGTGTCATGCACTTGGAGGTTGCCAATGTCCTCCAGAGGACTTTCTGGAGGCCTACAGTGCAAGCCCGTCCACATCTTGGGTCCCCTGCCAGATGCATTTATAGGTCTGTCTTGAAGGTTTTGGAGGGAACCTGATGTGGTGGAATCAAGTATCGGGAAACCAAACAAGATTTTGGACCCTTAAGGGTAGACCCCTTTAAGTGAGGATTCTGAGGTTGGTGCTATTATTGTTTCAGCTGCCACAAAACATATCACTGAGGATAGTTTGTCGGTCCACCTATCCAACAAGGAGTTTCATGGTCTCAGTTGCTTGGGAAAGTGCTACCTTCATTTTGCATGCACTCATTTACCTTGGCCATTTGACCAACTATCAAATCATTCTGAAATTTCAAGTGTCAAAGGTTGAAGACTCAGTAGCCCCCAGACACACAAAAGACACTAGAGGCTCAGTTGTCAACCATGCAGTCTGTCATCAACTTTAACTGTAGGATGCTGTCCAGTGCATCCGATGGATCATACCCCATGACAAACATAGGTATTGCAATGCACCATTGCACCTGGATGCCTTTGTGAAAGTTTGTGGACTGCTTTAAGGTGTCCTACCTTAATGCTCCTTTTGATAGCTCTTCCTTTTTTGGCCCAAAAGTAAAGGAGACACAATGAAGAATGAAGAAAATGGGAATAATCTTCCTTCAGAGTGCGTTTACCACCCCTCAGAAGTCCTTCTCTAGGAATCAGAAGGGGGTCATTGCCTCTTTTCATAAAGCACAGCAGCCTTTCCTAGACATTTCTGGAGAAGATCCCCCCTGTGATAGAGGGGTATCCATACTGGATGCCGACAGAGGTGGTTAGAGAGCCAGGTCTTCTGTGGTGCTTTCTTCAGGATGCTCTTCCAGCTCTCCTGAATTGTTGCCTAACTGTCATATCCTGGTGGCAGTCTGGGGTCACTTTGCTTTTCACCCAAAAGGTTGAGGGGCCATCACCTCAGATGCATGGATGTTGAGGCTCATGCCTAGAGTTTATACAATTCACTTTTTGTTCCTCTCAAAGGACTTCTAAAAATCTCTTCCAGATATGCCAATAATAGGGAAGCAGCAGTCGAATTTCAGAAACTACTGGCCGAGTGAGTCATCCTGGAGGTGCCTCAGACCAGAGAGTATCAGAGTTTGGTTCCTGATTTTTTTGTACTGAAGAAAAACAAGGACATTGAACCAATTCTAGAGATTTCTGTGCTTTTGGCTGGGGGCTAGTCATTACCATTTTCAGATTCTCCCCTTTGGTCTAACCATAGTTTTCTGGATGCTCACCAAACGTACGGTGGTAGTGGCAGCCTGGCTCAGGTTGCAGGGTTTCCAGGTTTTCCCATACCTGCACAATTGGATCCTCACTGCTTCAATGAAAGTATCCCTGATTAAGGCTCAAGACTCCTTACTCTCTGTGTTTGCCCTTGGGCATTACAGCAAATTATGAAAAATCTAGCCTGTAACCAGTACACGTGTTGAAATTTATTGGTTGCAGTTTGGATACAGTGACTTACATAGCCAAGTTACCTCTATTAAGGCTGATTTCCCTTCACCTACAGACTTTTCACATTCTTCAGGCTCAGACACCCACTACAGTGTTAGTACTCCATCTTTTTTGGTATATGGCAGCTTTTATCTCATTCTTGTACCAAGGTTCCACATGAGTATTACAGTGGATTCTATCTGTTCAGAAGTCTTATCTCATGCATTCCATGGATTTCCCAGTGTCTTTGACAAACATCTGATGCTGCATTCACTGGTAATAGCCTTGTTGTGGTGTTATGGTCAACATCAATTCCAACCTTTTGTCCTTCCCCATCTCCAGGTCACTCATGAGAGTTGCTCCCTTCTGAGGTGGGGGTGGGGCATTTCAAAGGGAAGGCTGTTCAGGGTACCTAGTTGAGGTATAAGGTCAGTCATCTTATCCTTTTAGAGAGGAGGGTGGTCCTCCTAGCATTGCAGGGCTTTTAGGCCCTTCTCAAGAATGTGACTGCCATCCATTTGGGCAACACATCAGTGGTTTATCTGAACAAGCAAGAAGGATCTCATTCTTATCCCCAGTGTCTGTAGGCCATGAAGGCTTGGCAATGGGTAACTTCCACTCAGTGGTTTCTGATTGCAAAGCACATTCTGAGGAAATTCAATGTCTTGGTGGACAGTTTGAGCAGGAATGTCCTTCTGCCCCACAAGTGGTCCCAAAAGCCAGGATGCTGCTGCTCAGTTTATCAGCCACTGGGGCATTCCTTGCTGTGATCTTTCTGCTTCCCTGTCCAGTATAAAGTCCAGCAGCTATTATGTCCTGATCCCTCACACTGGATAGTCACCGGACACTTTATGGTTGACCCCTAGATCTGCTTTACACCTATCCCCCAATGTCCTTGATCTTCAAGTTTCTTTAGAAGACAGCCTGTTGCAAAGTGATGGTTATCCTCATGACCCCATTATGACCCTAACAAGTTTAGTTCCTCCTTCAGCCTCACCTGCTTCACCATCCCTGAGTGGTAGATCTAGATCAAATTTCTCATCTTTCAGGAATTCCTGTTCCAGATTTCTACTCCCTCAAACTAAACACATGGTTTCTGCAATTCTGATGATGGCCAGGAATTGCACACTCTGACAGTTATTCATATCCTTTCATCATTCCAAAAACCTTCCACCAAGAAAGTTTATGCTACTAAAGGGACACTTTTCTCTATTTGTGCCTCTTCCAAAGGCCTGGAACCTTTCTGAGCACCTTTGGATATAATTCTGGACTTGTCTTTTTCATTCTGGTGTAAGTTACTCCGCCATAAGATTACAACTAGTTGCTATTTCCAACTACATATTTGCAGAGATATTTTTCCTCTTGTGGCTCTTAAGCTGGATAAAGCCTTCTTAAGAGGCAATCTTATTTTTACCTATTTGAGATTTCCTGAAGAAACCACAATAGTTTCTTGAATTAGGATGGTCCCAGCACCAACACTGCCTGACTTTTCAGATTCCAGTTCTGTGATTTGTAAAAAGAAAGTTGTGGAGAGGTCAGATGTCTCTAAATTCTGGTCTTCCCTTCCACCTTCCAACTTTTAGTTAGTCCGTAACTGGTGCCTCAAACTTTAAGGGGAGTGATATCTATAAAGTAAATATGCAGGGTTTTTTGAACTAATTAAGCACATAAATATCTGAGGTTTTTCCAGTAATAAACACTCTAAACTTTCCAAATTATCTTTGGTCTGCAGAACCCTTCAAGTGATCACAGACAACACTACAGTGATAGGGTACAAGATCTTACCTTTTGTGTGGATTAGCCATAGAAGCCTGGAATCTCAGCACAATCTAATCATACAGGTTTCGAACATTCTGTGGGAGCAAAACATTATTTCAGATAAGCTGTACTGGACCAGGATACACCGTCATGAATGGAAACTAAATCCGGGTTATTTACTACTTTGCTCCAGGAAAGGAGACTTGCACTTCTAAGCACACAGCATCAAGTGGATTGCTAACTGTTTTCTTTTGTCTCCAGGTGACTAACTGCCTTTTGGAAAATGTTACTTTTAAAAGGATTGGGGCTGGTTCCAATGCTTGTTTTAAGAATGTTCCCATTGATGAGGTATGTGACACCCATGGAAGAAACTAAACCAGGGAGTCTTTCAAGATTTTTCCCAGTTGTTGGGAAGTGCTCAAATAGATATGTTCACCAACAATTACAAAAGGCAACAAAAGGAATGATCTTGTATTCCATGCAAGCCAGACTGGAAAATGGATGCCTTTCCATTCCCCCGAGCCGAAATGTCCCTGAATGCCTTTCCACTGATAACCAGGGTTATTCTGAAGGTTCAGAACTACTGTCCAATTAAACTTGTGGTAATTATGGTGGCTCACTTCTGGGCCAAGCAAGTTATTCTTCAGTGTTTTGATAATCACCAACAGCAAATTACCACAAACTTCCTCACAGATTGGACCTAATCATACAAGACTGTCTGATACATTCTAGCTTAAAACAACTTCATCTGACTGCCTGGATGATATAATTTTAATATCTTATAGCACCTATTTTATGAGTATGTGCTGAAGGTATTAAAGGAGGCTGAGAATCCTGCTACTAGACAATCATTTATTAGTAAATGGAAAAGATTACATAGTTGGTGCCATAGTAAGAAGCAGGACCCTTTTAAGGCCTGGTTGCTTCTGGTTCTAGTACATTTATTATTCTGTGGTCTTTTTTCTCCTCTATCAGAATGTGTGGTTTTGTTCTTTCTGCTTGTCTGCTATGGATTTACCCCTTTCTACACAGTCTCAAGTTAAACACTTTCTGAAAAAAAATGTTCTGCATATCTGTCCATATAGAAAAGGGGTAGCACCTCCTCAGGATCTTAATTTTGTTTTGGAAAAAAAAAATTCTCCATTTGAAATAGCTTATCAGGCTGAGGTTAATAACATGGAAAATATTTATTCCTCTGACATCTGCAAGAAGGGTGTTTGAATAGCAAGCTTTTATGTTGGGGCACTCTTCTCATTTTTATGAAGGGTATTCTTGAGAACAAATTCTTCATTTAATCCTAAAGTGGTCTCACATTTACTTTGAATCAAGCTATCAATCTCCTTGTCATCTTTATTTTATTTTGCATTTGTTTACTGGGAAAGTCTGACTGGGCAGAGCCCATTTTCAGTGGAGGGCCAGGGAGAAAAGCTCCACAAAAAGTGACAGTACATGCAACATTAGCAACAGTAAATTTCTTGACAAACAATATACAGCATAAGTTACAGTAGATACCTCATCAGATATGGAACTTAACATATAACCTATGAATATTAATTTACATTTGTAAAAGGGAAACATTCTGGATTTATCACACATTTAAGAATAAAAAGAAAAAAGCAAAATCATAATACAAATAAGACCATTGTCCAAGAGACAGGCTGAATAATTAATTGGGAGTGTACTTAACGATAACAGATCAGCCAGCGGTGTTGTACAAGAAGAGCCAAGTGTCGGATAATTTGCGAGTAGTTTTTTAAACTGGTATGTGTTGTCAGTGGTTCTGATATTATGGAGGTGGGAGTTCCAGGTTTTTGAGATATAGGAGAGTGTATAAGGAGTCTCCTGCAAAATCTAAAAGGAGGGATGTAGTATTTTACATTCTCTGTATGTGCACTGACATCTCATCTTGATAGAACTAAACCCATCAGGAAATATGGATTTTTCATTTCCTATGAAGGTAACTGTCAAATAAATTGTTAAAATCAGACTGTAAAAATCATTAGGCTTTTCAAAATGACAGTCAATAACACAGGATGCTCAGGTTCAAACAATGTTTCTTTACTAATGTACATTAGGAGGCAAAAAACTATACAAAAACAAGTATAGAGTTTTGACTGCTCTATACAGGAAATACCCTCAATTATATACCATTTGCAATCAGCTTTTGCCCACCTTACTGACGTGGTCAGTCACAGGGCATTTGCCTTGCAAGGCACCTGGTTAATTACAATGTCTTCCTGTAGATGTTGCTTCTTTCAAGGTTTTAGATTAGTTCGCATACAATGGTCAGTTCATCTCTTAATACGTTCCTTTGTCTCTCTGGTAAGCAGCTGCACACTATCTCTGATAGTGTTCACAAGGCCATCCTTCTCGGTGGAAGGAAGAAAGATATACATGCATACATATTTATTTCTCTCTAACCCAGCAGATTATAGCTGCTGAAAGACATAAGCTTGCTGAACTGGCTACTGCCAGGGTCAGAGGTTAACCACACTGCAGCTAAGTTTCAAGCAGTTACATGCAAGATCATTTCTACTGCCATATTGTTAAATAGAATCAAATGCATTACATATTATACTATTTCGAAACTTTGCACTATATATATGTTCAAGTACATATTCTTCTAACAGTTTATATATGTTTAAGTACATATTTTTCTAGCATTCTGTATATGTTTAAGTACATATTTTTCTAGCATTCTGTATATGTTTAAGTACATATTTTTCTAACAGTAACAAAAAATGATAACCATAACCAGGGTCAAAACAGACAATTTCCAAATGATTATATATGGATATATATAGCATGAGACATATAATACACACACACACGCATATATAAAATATCTTATTCCCACCACGACAAGTCACTTCCAAGCAGAGTTACAGCACACACTAGTAGGTCCTTGTCTTCTTCATTGGCTTTTTGGGAAGGGGTTGACTCTAGGGGTATTCTAGATGTAGTAATGTAGTGCTCTGTACATACCTTAACAAAGCATTACAAGCTCAATTCCTTTTCCATTTCTAGATCAGGTTTTGCTAAAACTATTCTCCAGAGGCTGCTGGACCTTCACTTTTCATTTCAGTCCATCTAAGCTCTGGTATTCTACCCATAAAGCTTAGACTGCTGCAACAGTGATCTAATGATGAACTTAATACAGTTGGGTAAGTTGTAAGTACACTTAATACAACAGTTGTTGTTTGAGTAGATTGATTTTTGACATATATATTTTTTGTACCTAGCAGTTATCCTATTTTCGGTGCTCTGGACACTGTTTCTCTATGGCAAAATGTATTTGATGGATTTGGCACACACGTCACTAATTATCTCCAGACTAGCTCAAACTATCAGTTGTATGGGCCCTTGGACGGTGCCTTAAACTTTCGATGCTAGCTTGTGCTCCAGGCAGGATACAACCCATGCGGCTTAGGCTACTTCAGCTGTGATCCTTTTGAACATGTCGTATTATGATAAGTTTATTTGCACAAATGTACCTTTCCGCTTTAACATAAAGAAGGTGAACAACTGTGGAAAATAACCAGTTATTTGATTTCTTTGCTTTAGGTATGAAGAGGACAGTGCAGTGGTGCAGTGGTAGTGTTGTTGCCTCACAGCAAGAGGTTCTCCAGTTCAATTCTGGGGTGCCTTCTGTGTAGAGTCTGTATGTCCTCCCTGCATTCATGTGGGTTTCCTCACACATTTTAAAGACATGCATCTGGAGTGTTTCTCCCTGGGCCTCTGCTAAAAATTGGCTTTGTTCCAAGTCTGACTTTCCCAGTTAACAAATGTTAAAATAAATAAATAATAATAAATAAGAGACAACACACAACATCAAGTGGATTGCTAACTGCATTGTCTTTCATCTCCAGTTGACTAACTACCTATTGGAAATTGTTACTGTTAAAGGTCAGTTTACAAGGACTGGAGCTGCTTCCAGTGCCTGTTTCTAGAATGTCCCCTTTGAGATGCGTGTGAACACCAATTCATGGTATCAGTAAACATTATTGTTAGGGAGTTGATTCCAGGTGTTAGTCTTCTATTTGTATGTTACTAATTCGGGACTTTGCCTTCTAAGTTCTCCATGTTTGGCCTTCTGCTTCTGACTTCCAAGAGAGGTTAACTTTATATTGCTTGAGATTCTTCTCTTCAGTTATTTGCAAAAAGGGCTTCAGTTTGGTGCAGTCGACATGTGTTTCTTCTCTTCAGTTATTGCAAAAGGCCCTCAGTTTGGTGCAGTCGACATGTATACAACAGATAAGTTAATCTGCAAATGGCTATCTGCAGTAGGTGATTACATGTCTGCTCATTCACTTGTGTATAGATAACCTCCTGCTCCAGCATCCATAAATGGGTAAGCTTTCCATGTATGCATTTTTTTGTATTTCTATGATCTCATGTTATCCATGTTGCTATTTCTCACTCTTGGGTCATAGAATCCGACATCATATCCAAGCCTGCAACTTATCAGACAGATCCTAATTTGAGCTCCTCCCACTCCCATAGTCCCTTGGCTCTCTCTAACTCTTCAGATCTCGTTTGCTGCTCACCGCTTCAGATGTGATTACACTGGCTGCTGTCTCCTTAAGGGATAAGTGCTTCTTTTTCTTACTAAATTTTGTATTTCTTCATATTTTTTGTAGCTAGCTAATTTCTTTGCTATTTCCTTTAGTTTAAGCTCAGTAGTAGTTCCTCCCCTTCCAGTTTTAGTTCTTTGTGGGTTAGCCTTTTGGCACCAGAATTTGTCTCCTTATCTTTCTGTATCTTTTTAAAGAATTCATTCTAGTTAAAAGTGTTGTAGCTTAGTCTAGTTTAGTAGTTTTTAATTTGTAGCTTGTGCTCTGCTAGCAGTTGTCTTTTACTGGCTTTGGAATTTATTTTTTGGCCCACTGTCTTTGATTTTGCATGCCATTTGGGTTTTTGGCATTTGGTCTTAATGTCTGACAAGCCATCCGGTTTTAAGGGGATCTCCTTGTGTGAACGGAAGATGCCCATGTCTGACTCTCATGAGGAGTGCCTCTATTACCTGGGGGCTGACCACCATGAGGTTGAATGCGACATTTGCACTGCATTCAACCCCAGGGCCTTGGTCGAGCATTGCAACCTGCTGTTGCTTAAAGGGTTTGGCCCGGGGGTCCACTGGCCCAGTCTACAGCCAAGTTGGGCCCCTCTGACCAGAAGAGGAAGGCTCCCTCTGTTTCTGGGGTCTCTTCCTCAAAAAATCCCAGGTTGTCAGATCCTAGATCCTCAAGTTTGACTCCAACCTTGGTTATGTCAGATCCAACAGCCTTGGATCCTAGGTACTGCAAATCTATCCCTGGATCTAAGGCCTCCGCTTCAAGGCCTTCACATCCGTGATCATGGGAGTCTAGTTCCAGATCCAAGGCCTCAGGATTGAGGCCTTTGGATCCGACCAAGTCCAGAACTTTCATGGATCTGACCTCCTCCAATCCAAGACATTTGCGTTCCAAGAAGTTGGATCCTCAGTTATCCTCAGATCCAAAGTGGATGGATTAGGGATCCATGTCACATCCCACCATTGTTCTTGAGGACTCTGCTTCGGGTTCTGGCATGGAGCAGACTTTCACAGCTCCCAAGCATAGAAGTCATTCTCTGAAGAGACATAGGAGATCCTCAGGTTCCAGGCATGTGTCCCCGGCTAGGTCCTCTGCCTCTTCTAGGTCTTCCAGGAGCCTGCTTACTTTCAACATGGAGAGGATGATGACCTTCCTCAAAGCTCAAATTGAGTTGTAGCTGCTTATGTCCCCTGCCCATATGGCCAGGGCCCCTTCCCCTCCTCCTCTGCTTTCTTGTCATCTGACCCAGGTGGTTTTGGGCTTCCAGGCCCTGGAGCACAGTGAGGAGGCAACTGGGATGCCTAGATCCCATTTTGGTCATTAGCCTATTAAACACCTATAAACCCATCTGAGTCCCTGACTGGTTCTGCTCTTCCTCCCTCAGAACAGATTGGGTCCCGGGCTTGAATAGTCACTCTAGAGTCCTTGGGAGTAGGTTCCGGTCCTGTCTTTTCAGACCAGGCTGTCTGTCACGGTGCTTTGGCTCTTGACAGCTCGGGACAGTGTTATCTGGGGACCCGGAGGTGGTAGCATGCTCTGTTCTCTCTTCTCAGGTGGTCTTTTCTGCCCGGAATGGGGGAGGGGCATCAGCCGACCCTTCAGTCTTCTGGGTACTAGAGAGGACTTTCTCTTTTGCCAGAGCTACCTCCCCTGCTGCACAGGGTCCTTCCCAACCCCTGAGGGTGGCCTTCCTCATGCTGCTCCTGGTCAGTCCTCTTGAACCAGCTTTCTGGCAGGAGTTACCTCACTTGGGGTTCCCCACACTTCTGAGTTCTCCCCTGAGCCTCCCTCTGAAGAGGTCATGCAAGAGGAGACACCTGGACACCCTTATGGACTCTCTCACTGATATGGATCTCAATGAAGGGGACAAGTCACCCAGATCTCTGCCTAAAGGTATCTCCTTCAGGAACATCTAAGAGATCCTTAAATTGAAGGGCAGATGGTGTTCCCAACCCCCATCCACCTAGCAGCCCATATTTCTGAAGGTGTTCAGGATGGGACCATCTTCCACCTAGGTTCCCCTCCTGCTGATGAACGGGTAGACTTTATCACTAGCAGGGCATGAAAAGATCTGGATACTGTGGGACCATTACCCAAAGGAGCAGGCAAGTTTCTAAGCCTTCCCAAAGATGGGCAGTTTTGGTCAAATGGGGTGCCAGTCAGGGCTATGGTGGTAGCTGCTGCCACCAAAAAGGAGTTGGCAAAGCAGAGTAAGTCTGTCCATCCCCCCAGTCAAGAATCACAGGTGATCGACAGACACAGAAAGTGGGTCTCTGATTCAGCTTTCTTTGGCCTCTGGGCACTTAATTACTTGGCATATTTCACCAGCCTCCAGAGGGATTTGGTAAAGGAACTCAATACTTCCCTTTCTGAGCTGTTGCCTGCTGATGACTTGAGGAAAGTGTCCCCAAGCTATCTACTCTTGCGTCCCTGGGTAATTCCTCAACGAGACAGATTTTCCAATAGTGTGAAAGGCACATCTTGAGTGTCTAGCACTGCCATCGCCATTTAACATTTTGTCTGGCTGCGCCTGTGTGGGTTTGTGGAGTTCTTTAAGGCATCCTTCACCAATGCCCCCTTTGATGGATTAACTCTCTTTGGTCCATCAGTCAGAAGCACTTAACCTCAGTGAGCAGGAAGGCAATACCTTGTCGGCTGTGGGAATCAAATTTTCAACCCCTCAGCAGTCCTTTTCTAAGACACAGAGGGACAAGGAAGTTATGGTTCCGGAAGTCAGTCTTCCTTTCAAGACACTCAGGACAAACCTTCTTCTAGAGGGTTGGGGAAAGGGTTCAATGGCAGATGCCTCCCTAGAGGCAGAGGGGGTCCACAAAATCAGGGGTCCAGGGAAACCTTCTCTGAGAAGCCCTTCCAGTGTTCCTGATGCGCTGCCTAACTGTCCTGCTCTGGAGGCAGTCTGAGATCATTTGTCACTGCACTCTTTGGCCTGGGCAAGCATTACAAAAGATCAGTGGGTGCTAAACATAGTTTCCAGGTACTGTTGCATTCCTTTTTCTCAACCCCCCCCCCCCACCAGCCAGAAAACACCTCCCTAATGTGCCACCATGTGACACCTGTGCACTGGCCCAGTAATCCAGGAGCCTCAATCCTCACCACTAGCAGCAGTGAGAGGCATCCACATTGGGAGGATACAAATACTCACGCAGTAAAGTACAATTTCCCTTAAGAGCACACAGCAATTACAGTTAATCTGCGACTGGTTTCTCCCTTTCTCTCCAGATCCCAAATAAGACTCCCCACTGGCACAACTATAGGGTTCACATCTCAGCCGAGTGGTCAAGCCAAAATCTCCAGCACCCTCTCTGTCCAACCTGTGCTTCATGTCCCTGCCCAAGTAGCTGACACACACACACACACACACACACACACACACACACTGCAATTTGAATTATATACAACACACAGACACTCATGGGGAAGGCTGGCACAGGTTCACTAGCTATGCCCCCTTCTGCCCAGCCTATATGGTAGTACCGACTGCCACCAACCACTACTATCAGCCACTCTAAAGGCCCTTACCAAAGGGTGCTCAATTCTACTGTGCAATGTTACTCTTATCCAATTGGTAAGTGCGACTGAGACTTGAAGGCTATTTTGGAGTGGCATATACAGTATCACCAAATACATGCAGGTACACTAAGAGCTTAAATTATCTCTACACAAAACATCCACAGTTAAATGGTTTAAATATATTTAATAATAAATAATAAAAGCACAAGACAATACTTAACTCAACACAATGACAAAGAGTTTAGAAATCACAGAAAATACTTTAAAAGAACATTGTAGGATAGTCTCAAATAAATGTAGAAAACAGCGAGACTAATCTTAGGTTCATAGGTTCATAGGTTTATACTAGGCTATCTGCCCTAAGGCATTTATAAGCCTAGCCCAAATTTTTGTGGCTTACGCCACCCCTTATATGAAAAAATACTGTGCCCATTAGTTTGTTGTGCCTCTGTCCAGCAGTGACACAGAGATGATTCCCGGGGTAAACCTACGATCTCCCATCCACAGGTCTAGATTTCTCTTGAACAGAGTCAGCGAGGTGCTCTGCCTCACATGGACCAGGATTCTATTCCACAGCATAGGGAGTCTCTGAGTGATAAATCTATCCCTCCAGCATGTCCTATTTATATTCGTGCTAAGGTTTAAGTCGCTTGCTCTAGTGGTTTTGGTGGATTTGGATTTTTTGAGGTGGAGCATGTCCATTAATTCCGGGTTGGACATGGCCTTGTATGTCAGGCACATGTCACCTCTGAGCAGACGGTATGTGACTGAATAGAGCTGGAGTTTCTTCAATCTGGCAGCATATGACAGATTTTGGAGTCCCTTTATCCTTTTGGTGAGGAACTTTTGGGGTCTCTCCAATTGCTGCAGATGTCGGGTGAGATACATCCCGAATGGGGCATTGTACTCGATCATTGGTCTGATAAGTGAAGAGTACAGGGAACAATGACCTCACTAGATCTGGATGTGAATCCTTCATGATCAGGTGGGCAATGTAGAAGGTCTTTCTAACCACTTTAGCAACGTGAGTGTCAAAGAAAGGCCACTGTCAACCTGGGTCCCCAGGTCCCTGATAACCTCTTCTGTGCTTAGTGGATTGCCACCTATATGGTAGCTTGGGGTTACCTTGTTTTTCCCGAAGGGTATGACTGTACATTTTTTGGCGTTTAACTTCAGGCCATGGCTCTGGCACCAGCTATCTGTTTCCGTGAGTCCCTTCTGAAGGATATCCGTGTCCGATGCACTTTCCACTATGGCACCCAGTTTGCAGTCGTCTGCAAACTTTGTCAGCCAAAGTCCTCCCATGTTGGCCTGTACTTCTGAGAAGTACATGCCAAACAATAGGGGGCCAAGGACTGAGCCCTGTGGGACACCACTTGTGACCGGCTTGGAGTCTGACATAGCGCCAGCAACTCTAACCCTGTGGGTTCTGTCCTTAAGCCAGTTTGCAACCCATCTTGTGACATATGGGTTTACATTTAAGCTGGTAAGTTTTTCTACAATACCCGAGTGGGGTATTGTGTCGAAAGCCTTTGCAAGGTCAAGGTAGGCTGTATGGACTGCCTTTCCCTCATCAATGGCCTTGGTGACGGTTTCGAAGAAGTCGACCAAGTTCAAAAGGCATGATCTTCCCTTGACAAAGCCAAACTGGGTCGGGTCCAATGTCTGCAAGTCCCCTATATCTTTGTTTATGAGCTCCATTATGATCCTCTCCATAGCTTTGCAGACTAGACTTGTTAAGCTTATGGGGCGGTAATTACCAGGGTCTGTAGAGGCGCCGCCTTTGTGGAGTGGGACCACAGTTGACGCCACTCCTTGGGCATGTATCCTGTGGTAAGGCTGAGATTAAACAGCTGCCTTATGTGTGGGTTTAATTCCTCATTTAGCTCGTGTAGCACACAGCCAGGGACACCATCCGGTCCCATTGATGCTGTGTTTTTAGCTTTAGAGAGCAGCTTTCACCTGCGCATTTGAGATGTCCGGGAGGCTACACTCGGCTGGGATAGTTATCTCTCCTTTAGGGGGAGAGGGTGAAGTTTGCACTGAACCTGTCTGCCAGTATGTTGGCAATGTCTGTGGGTTCAGTGATTTTGTATCATTTTGGACTAATTCTGAGCATATCTGGGAGTTTCCACCCAGGTTCCTAACATAGCTGAAAAAGGCCTTATGATTGTCCTTTGAATCCATGGCAATTTTTCTCTCAAAATTGGCCTTAGTTGATTTTATGAGTGCTCGTATTTTTTTACTAATAATGATCAGGGGTGACTTCCCTTTTATGGAATTTGTTCTATCATGTAATAGCTTTCTCCTCTTATTGTAAAGTTTGTTAATGGCTGGGGTCCACCAGACTGGACGTTTGCCCTTTGTGGAAAGAGTCTTGGTTTTATTTGGGATTGCCTGATCCATGCAGTCCTGGAGGTGTTCATAGAAGGCATTTGTAAGGGCTTCCGCAGCTTGGGTTGTGGTTTCCACTGGCTCAGGGGCCTTGAAGGATACCACACCAGTCTTGAGTAGTGTGAAGTTTGCTTTAGAGAAGTTCTTCACTATGGCCTTTTTGTTTGGGGTGGGGGGATGTGGATTTCCAGTGAGATTAGTTTATGATCAGATCTCACCAATGAGGGATATACTTCCGGTGTGGAGCATTTTGTCCCCATGTTTGTGACAATGAGATCTAGTATATTTTCTCCTCTCGTGGGAACAGTGACTAGCTGTTCCATGGCATTTGAATTTATGAACTCCAGGAACCGTTGGGCTAGAAAGTTAGGGCTTGAGTAATGTTCCCAGTCTATATTCGGGTAGTTGAAGTCACCCAATATGATGGTGTTTGGAGATACATTTATACCCTCCAGTGTCTTCAGGAAGGCTGTGTGGGGTTCCTGAGTTTGAGAGGGTGGCCTGTAGCATGCTACAATTTGTAGAGCAGTTTTGCCTATGGTTAGTTGCACCTGGATGGTTTCCGAGCTTCATGCGTTGCCACCAACCTGGAGGTGTGGGTATCCTTTATGAATATGGATACACCCCTCCTTTTGTGGTGTGGTCCGGGTTTTGGGGCGGAACGCATGATATGAGGTAAAACCTAATAGTGTCAGGGTGCTCTCAGGAGCCTTGAACCAGGTTTCAGTTACAGCACAGACATCGATGTTCTCCATACTGAGAAGGGCCTCGAGTGCGTGCATTTTGAGATTTAGACTTCTGGCATTGAGCAGCATTACCCTCAGTTTCTTCTCATTTTTGTTTTCTAGGGTGGTAGGTTTAGAATTTGAGCCTTGCCTAAAAAGGCACTATGGGGTGGCAAGAGCCTTAGCCAATATCCAGAATCCCAGGGGTGACAGGTGCAAGCCGTCCCTTGCGAAGCAGCGTGGCTTGTCAAGCATGTCATCCCAGGCAGACAGACACTGGATCCCCTTTGAATGACACCAGACATTAAGCCAATTGTTAAAGCTGATCATCTTGTCTCTATATTGTGGCATCATTCTTGGTGAAGGAAGGATACTGCTCAGGGTTAGGGTCATACCTGCCTGGGCTACATAATCAGAGAGCTCCTCTATGTCTCTTTTCATGTAGTCCAGGGAGGTGCGTTCAGGTCATTCACACCAGCATGGACAATGACTGTGTCATATTTGTACTTGCCGTGGAGTGACCAGTGCTTGTGTTATGTGGCGGATTCTAGCCCGATAGGCAGCTTACTGTGACCCTCTCCTTGTTCAGCCTGGTGAGTGGAACGTCAGTGTGTCTGACTATGGAGTCACCTATGACAAGTATGTTTGGTGTTGTATTTGGCCTTAAGGGCTGTGACTGCTTTGCACACTGCTTTTGTGGTTTATGTGTTGCTTGTGGGGTGTCTTGAGGTAGCAGTTGTTTGGGTGTCTGCTTTGGAGGCCTCTGCTGTTTAGGTAAATTTTTACTCAGAGCCTTCGAGTATGTCTTTGTGTGCTTATGTGTTTGATTCAGTGGAGTGGTAGCATTATGTGAGGCTGGTTTTGTTACCATTTCTATCTACCTCTAAGAAAAAGCACTGTTCTAAATATCTTACAGAGCAAAGCAAAGTGCTGGTAAGCTGATGTGTTCAGGTTCAGACCCAAATACAAAATGCCATCTCTCATTTCTGAGATAGCCCTTAAATTGATAATACACATTACTGCTGAATCATTTCAGATTACATCATTCTTGTCACTTCTCTGATTTAGTTCCCAGGCTAACAGAGACTTAACATTTAACATTTCTTTTTGATCTGCACCTGCCAGGAAGCCACAGCAGTAAAAGACACTTTACATGTGAATCCTAGTAATTATGTCTATCTTAAGACAATAGAAATAATTTCTAGCTGCAGGCATCCTGTCTCTGAGTTGAGATCACACATGGTTGTTAAATTCTTTACTTATCAGCTTTCTTCCAGCAGGGTGCACTGTGGTTACATTTTTGAAGCTTAGCACATAAAACTATTTTCTTACATTTGTGAAACAAGCCTGTGGATCATATTAATATTTATAATAACAGAATTATTTACAAAATTCTATCTAGCTGGGCTGGCAGCCCCTCAGTTTATCACACACCCCATCAGAGGGAGTAGCTCAACAAAAAGTGCTCAAGCTTCTTTAGAAGAGAGCCATCCAAGAGGTTTCCCCAGGGCAAAGAGAATCCGGAACTTACTGTTGTTTCTTTTTGGTACCAAGGAAGATGAAGGCCTATGTCCAATTCTGGACCTAAGTGAGTTAAATCTTTCCATCAAGAAGTCAAGTTCCAGATGGTCACTGTTCAGTCCATAGTACCTCTTTTCCACAAGGATGAACAGATGTGCTCCGTGGATCTCCAGGATGTGTACTATCACATAAAAGTAGACAGGCACTCCAGGAGACATCTCTGCTTTCAGGTAGGGGTCAATTATTAGCAATTCAGAACCCTGTCCTTTGGTTTCTCCACTCCCCTCGGGTGTTCTTCAAGTGAATGGCAGTAGTGCAAGCTCATCTGAGACTGCAAGGATTCCAGGTGTTTCCTTACCTCGACAATTGGCTCCTCACAACTCCCACCAAGTATTGACTGGTTTCAGACACTAGGTATGTTCTTCACCTGTTTGACCAGCTAGGAATCACTGTGAAACTACCAAAGTAGAATCTGGTTTCATCCAAAAAAGTTCATTGGCATCCAACTAGACACTGTCAGAGGTTGCAGCATTGTTCCTCCAGATAGTACAGTTAATCAAATCCCATGTTTAATGCCTACTAGATCTCTTCTGTCCTCAGGTCTGGCTCATTCTCAGGGCCTTAGGCTCCATGGTGGTGACAATCTATCTGGCGCCATTGGTCAACTTTTTTATGAGGGTTCTACAGTGGACTCTAGCAGTCCAGTGGTCCTTCCTGTGTCATCTGATGACAGCTTCCATCTGCCTCATTCTGGTGTGCCAGTGCCATCTTCTCTGGTGGATTCAGTCTCCCAGTCTTCCTTTGCGCAGACCTTTTTTGCTTCCTCCCCCAAGTTCCACGGTGACCACTGATGCTTCCCTGCTGGGGGGGGGGCATTGTTAGGGAAAGACAGTCCAAGGTACATGGTCCCCTAGAGAGACTAAACTGCATATAAATGTACTGTAGATGAGAGCAATTCTCTCACTGCAAGCCTTTCAGGACTGCCTTCCTCTGGGTACCATTGCAGTGCACATGGACAACATGGCAGTTTGGTACATCAAAAAACAAGGGGGCACACAGTCTTACCTCCATTGTCGTGAGGCCATGCTAATGTGGGAATGGGTGATGTCATCAGGGTGCTTTCTCCTAGCAATGCATATCCCCAGGGAGTCCATTGTGCTAGCAGACAGGCTCAGCAGGGCTACCCTGAGTCCTTACAAGTGGTCCCTAAATTATCAGTGGCAAAAGAGATTTTCCTTTTCTGGGGTCAACTGGGTTGCAATCTGTTTGCTTCCCATCACAATCACAAATGCAGCCAGTATTTTGCCCCCCCCCCCCCCCAGTGAGGGAGTCCCCTAGGGATGCTGTAGTTCATGATTTGGTTTCCAGGTCTCTTTTATGCCTACCCTCCTATACCTCTCATTCCCAGACTGATTCAGAAAGCTCAACATCACCCACTTCTGGCCTAGGCACATGTGGTTCCCCCTCTTAAGGTCTCATCTGAACTACCCCCTTTGGGTACTAGATCCCTGTATGGATCTGATTGCTCATGCCTCTCACCTCCTGATCCCAAACCTTCAGAGTCTGCATTTGACCATGTGGTTTGTCCACTTCCCACAGTTCTAAGCCAGCTCAGCCTTGCCTCGCCTCTCAGACATTATTATGGTCTCTCAGAAGGCCTCCACCTGAAAGGTCTATGGTAGTAAATGGAAAAGATTTTTGATTTGGGTCAAACAGTGGAATTTGAACCTTTTTATGGCTCCCATTCCAGACATCTTAGTCCTGTCCTCTCTCTCATGATGGACCAAGTTTCTCCACTATTAAGCTATTAAGCTGCAATTGGAGGCCATCTCTAATTTCCATATTTGTGAGGAAACTACCTTTTCTTCTCACCTTTTTGAAAGGAGTCTTCTTAATTCAGCCTCCTGTCAAGATCCTTCTCCTTCTTGGAACCTTACTCTTGTGCTGCAGTCTCTTACACAGAGCCCCTTTGAACCTGCTGCAACTTGTGATATGAAGTTCCTATCCTGGAAGACCACCTTTCTAGTGGCTATAATGTCAGCAAGATGAGTTTCTGAGTTGCAGGCTCTGTCTGTTAAGCTTCCTTACATGATCTTTCATAATGGTAGAATGGCTTTACAGACTAACCCTTCCTTCTTGCCTAACATGGCCATTGAAGCAAATTTGAATTGGTTCATTCAGTTGCCAGTCTTTTCCCCCCACTTCTCCAATAAAGGTGAATATTTGTTGCACACATTTGACATACATTGACACCTACAGTTATACTTGGTGAGAACTAGGAGTTTCCACAAATCTGACCAGCTGTTTGTAGCCTTTTCGGTTAACAGACAATGTTCAGCAGTATCCAAGATTACTATACCTCACTGGATTTCACAATGTATTTCTACGGTTTATTCTTCTAAAGGTTTGTCATTACCAGGACCAGTCAGAGCTCATTCCACTAGATCTGTGGCTAAGTCAGCTACCTTTTCAACCCATAATTCCATAGATGAGATTTGTGCAGTGGCCACCTGGTCTACTCCACACACCTTTGTTTCTCATAAGCTTGACATAGTTTTCAGGAGCAGGGCTTCCTTTGGCTCCACATTCTTTGGCATGTCCTTCCATGAGGTCACCCAGGGTTTCATGGTAGCTGGGGACTCTAACCCAAGAGTGAGGAATAGTGACATGGCTAAAATCAGAGTTATGTACATAACATAACTTGGCATCTGTGTTATCCTATGTCTTTATTTATCACTATCCCTCCCTCCTTCCCCGTTCTATGGGACGTAGAGTTGGTGATGTCCTGGCTGGTGGTTAAGGTCTTCCTTGGTTGTTTTCTAGCTCTGCGGAAAGTTCATCTGAGGGGTTAGACGTCAGCAAGGGATTATGGGAGTGGGAGGAGCTCTAGCTTAGGATCTGCCTGAAAAGTTGCTGGTTTGGATCCGATGTCTGGTTCTACAACCCAAGAGTGATGAATAGTGACAGAAGATAACACAAGTCAAGTTAAGGTAAGTACATAACTCTTTTTTTTCCTCCATGTCTTTAGGTTGTGGCCATTCAGTACTGGGTTCACCCTGTGAGGTACAATGGATAAAGGTGCCATTTTAGCCAAATTCATGGTATGATGAAATCCAGTAGCACTGAGGGTGTCCCTACGTATGAGAGGAGAAGGAGAGCGTTCAGGACTGTGGCGGTGATATATATTAAAAGAGGACTATCAGATGCTTGGACTGTGATTTTTATATTTTCATTTGTCAATGGAAGGCATGAAGATTGCAGGGATTAACACTGGGCTCTCATGTTGTCTCCTTCATTGTTCCTCACTGATGCATTATGGATCCTGACCCTCTTCTCTGACTCTACTGTATTTCCAAGATATTATTTCTTGTTTTAAAAGATTTTCTGTTTAATTCTTCTTATTCCTCCCTTGCTAGCCACTAGCGGCTATAATCCTTATCCCATCATTCTGTATTTTTGCTGTCTTTCTAGCCTTTTTGTGGGCTTCTCCTGTGTTACTTAACCCTTTCCTTTCAAGAGATTCCTTCCCTTCTGCTTTGCTCCCTTGCTAGGTAAACTTTTTATTAATTTTAAAACTTGACATATCCCTTTGCGACCTGGTCAGTTTGCTACTGTAGGAGGTGGAATTGTTTATCTAACATAGAGA
>NC_056726.1:663112954-663132954 GCF_019279795.1 Protopterus annectens | reverse complement strand
CTGCCTGGGCAACAGAGACCTCCAAAGCAGACAGACAACCAACCTCCACCCACCAAAACACCCCAAACAACAGATAGCCCACAAACTCGGTGTGCCACACAACCACAGCCCCTAAGGCAAAACGACATACCCATCACACTTGTGATAGGTGACTCTATAGTCAGGCACACCAACGTCCCACTCACCAGGCTGGACAAAGAGAACTTTACTGTCAGCTGTTTGTCATGTGCCAGAATCCACCACATAACGCATGCACTCAGGTCACTACAAGGCAAGTACAAATATGACTCTGTCATAGTCCATGTCAGTGTAAATGACCTGAGATGTACCTCCCTAGACTACATAAAAAGAGACATGGAAGAGCTTTCCGATCTTGTAGCCCAGGCAGCTATGACCTTAGCCCTGAGTAGCATCCTGCCTCCATCAAAAATGATACCACAGTATAAGGATAAACACTACTAAAATCTCCTGTTGTCCACCACGGCAGTAAAACTCGTTGCTGTCCTTCACAGTGTAAGAAAGTTTCTTACCTACAGTATAAGGATAAGATGACCAACTTCAACAATTGGTTAAGCTTCTAGTGTCATTCAAAGGGGATCCAGTATCTGTCTGCCTGGGATGACATGCTTGACAGGCCATGATGCTTCGCCAGAAATGGCCTGTGACTGTCATCCCTGGGATTCAGAATTTTGGCCAAGGCTCTTGCTGCCCCTATAGTGCCTTTTTTAGGCAAGGCTCAAAAAACAAACCCACCACCATAAGAACCACAGGAAACAAAAAACTGAGGGCAATGTTACTCAACGCTAGGAGTCTAAACTTAAAAATGCACTTACTCGAGGCACTCCTCAAAATGGAGACCATCGATATCTGTGCAGTGACTGAGACCTGGTTCAAGGCTCCTGAGAGTACCCCAGCACTACCAGGCTATAATTCATATCACACGTTTCGGCCACAAAACCCAGACTGAAGCACAAAGGGCAGAGGTGTGTCCATATTCATCAAGGACATCCACACCTCCAGGCTAGTTGCAAAATATGATGCCTCTGAAATAACCCAAGTGCAACTAACCCAGGGCAAAAATGCATTCCAAATTGTAGCTTGTTATAGATCCCCCACCATGACCCAGGACGCTAACTCCTCATTCCTGGAGACATTGGAAAAATGAGGGTCCAAGCAAATACCATAATAATGGGCGATTTCAACTACTCCAACATAAACTGGAAAAACTACTCTTGTACTAACGATCTTGCTCAGCGATTCTTGGAGTTCATAAACTCTAATGCACTGGATCAGCTTGTCAACACTCCCACCAGGGGCAACAATATTCTGGACCTGGTCATCACCAACATGGGTGACCAGAGCTCAGTGCCCGAGATCAACTCCTCACTTGTCAGATCAGACCATAAACTAATCACCCTAGATATCCACATCCCGACCCCACCCCACTCAAGGAAACCATTGTAAAAAACATTTCCAAAGCAAACTTCAAAAATGAGGTGACTAACTCTGAGACGCCTCTGCGGATGGATAATGCAGTCAATACAGTTGCGACTGCTGAATCCTATGCAAATGCACTCTACATGCACCTGCATGAGTGCATGGATCATGCTATCACCAATAAAACCAAGACGCTATCCTCCAAAAAAGGAAGCCAATCTGGTGGTCCCTTGCCATTAACAAACTTTACAACAGAAGGAAGAAACTGTTGCAAAAGAGAGTAAAAACCCAGGTATGGAGAAACTCACTGACGAGCCTCAGTAAGAAACTAAGATCTCTCATAAAATCCTCCAAATCTAATTTTGAAAGAAAAATTGCCACTGATTCCAAAGACAACCACAAAGCATTCTTTAGCTATGTCAAGAATCTCCATGGCAACACCCAGATCTGCACCGAGCTACAACAGAATGGCACAAAATATAAAGAGCCAACTGATATTGCCAACATATTGGCAGACAGGTTCAGTGCAAACTTTACTCCCCCCTCACCCCACAAAAGGCCTATAACTATATCAGATGGATGTAGAGCCCCAGCAATCACAAATACACAGGTAAAAATGGCACTCTCTAAAGCCAAAAACACAGCATCCATGGGACCAGACAACATCCCAGGCTGCATCTTACACGAACTCCAAAATGAACTCGCCCCCCACCTAAAATCCATGTTCAACCAATGCCTCACCACAGGCTATGCACTCACACAAATGCACACAGCAATGGTTATCCCACTCCACAAAGGAGGAGCCACCACAGATCCCGGGAACTATAGACCTATTAGCCTGACAAGCCTGGTCTACATGGCCATGGAATGTATCATAATGGAACTCATAAACAAAGATATAGGTAACCTCCAAACTCTGGATGCTACCCAATTCAGGTTTATAAAAGGTAGGCCATGTCTCCTAAACCTGGTAGACTTCTTTGGAAGAGTTATTAAGGCCATAGATGAGGGCAAGGTGGTCCACACAGCCTACCTGGACTTTGCAAAAGCCTTTGACACTATGCCTCATTAAGGAATCATTGATAAACTCACCAACCTTAACATCAACCCCTACGTCATGAGATGGGTGGTCAACTGGCTCTCAGACAGAACCCATATGTTTAGAGTTGCTGACTCCAGATCCTACTCCAAACCAGTGACAAGTGGCGTACCGGAGGGTTCAGTATTAGAACCTCTCCTTTCAGTATATACTTCTCTGAAGTGCAAGCAAACACCAAGGGTCTATGGCTAACCAAGTTCGCAGATGACTGCAAGCTGGGTGCCATTATAGATTCTCCTGCTGATGTAGACATCCTGCAAAAAGGCCTCACTGAGACTGACACCTGGTGTCAAAATCATGGCCTCAAACTAAATGCCAAAAAGTGCATTGCTATCCCCTTTGGTAAAAAAAAAAGTACCCATGAATTACCAAACAGAGGAAAGTTCACTTAACACAGAAAGTGTGATAACAGACCTTGGGACCCAAGTGGATAGTAACTTCTCCTTTGATAACCACATTGCCACAATGGTCAGAAAATCTTTCTACGTGACCCACTTAATCACAAAATGGTTCACATCTAGAAAAATAGGAAGTCATCATTCCCCTCTAATCATCACTTATCAGACCCCTCATTGAATACAATGCCCCATTTGGGATGTACCTCACAAGACACCTACAACAACTTGAGAAGCCTCAAAAGTACCCCACCAAGAGCTGGCCTCAAACAAATGCCCTTTGCTGACCGGCTCAAGAAGCTCAATTTCTACTCAGTTGCATACCACTTATTCCGAGGAGGCCTCTGTCTGACATACAAAGCTATGTCAAACCTGGAACTGTTGGACATGCTCCACTTGAAGAAATTCCAATCTCCCTGAGCTACATGGTCTAGGGACCTAAACCTTACCACAACAATAAATAGGAAATGCTGGATGGAAAGATTCATGTCTCAGAGACTTCCCATGCTCTGGAACAAAATTCCCATCCACATCAGGCAGAGCTCATCATTAGCACTATTCAAGAGAAACCTTGATAAGTGGATGGGTGATAGGAAGTTCACCCCTGGGATTATGTCTGGGGAATTGATCGATAGAGGGGCAGGAATTTAACAATATATGGGTGGCAAAAGCCAATACACTGTTGGCTAGGCTTGCTTTGGCCCTCAGGCCAATAGCCTAGTACCTGCCTATGATCCTATGAAACTACTAATGGATCCAGTCGAACATCACATTTCTAGGAAGGTTGTTCTCTCCACCTCCACCTCCTCCACAGCCACAGTGAAACAGATGCTTCCCATCTGGTGTGGGGAGGTTGGTCAGGAAAAAGATGGCCCCAAGCACATAGCCTTCCCAGGAGGCTAAGTTGCGTAGCAACATCCTACAGTTGACAGCTGTCCTACTTGCATTGCAGGTCTTTTAAGGATGTTCTCCCTCTGCGGACCACAGCAGT
This sequence comes from Protopterus annectens, assembly GCF_019279795.1. Classification (NCBI taxonomy): domain Eukaryota; kingdom Metazoa; phylum Chordata; order Ceratodontiformes; family Protopteridae; genus Protopterus; species Protopterus annectens. The sequence continues at coordinate 663,129,032 of NC_056726.1, read as the reverse complement.
ACACACCAATAACATCCCAGTAACTTGGTCACAAACAAGGAGGAACCGGATCTTACCTTTTGTGCAGATAGACCATAAAGGTTTGGAAATGGGTGATTTCTCCAGACTGCTTTTTTAGTTGCAACACACTGGAAATAGAATTCTCTGGCAGTCAGACTCAGTAGGTCTAATCTGTTTCTTCTTGAGTGGTCCCTCAATCATTCAGTTGTGAGCTTGACTTTTAGCTATTGGGAGCCACCCTTGTTACATCCTTGGTTCTACCTAACTACAAATACAGCAACTATTTCTCTCTAGTTTCCCCACTAGAGGAGTTCTTGAGGGATGCTTGGTTTTGCAATTGGCACCCCTGCCTTATTTATGGTTATTCTGCTCTAACAGTAATCCCAAAGTTACAGCAAAAGCAAACAATCTGTTGACCTCTTCTAGTATAGTTGTTTGGTCTCCATTCTTATCTGAGCTATTTTCCATGGATGCTGGAGCCATTTGGGATCTCTTGTCTCCCCCTTAGCAGATTCAACATCCAAATCTCCATGCTCTCAAACTAATCATATGGTTTCTGTTTCTGTACTTCTAGTGGTTGTAAGACAGTGCTTGTTTGCTCCTTTTGTTCATGCTATTAGCCACTAGGTTCAGGATGTCTACTATTTATTGCTTTTCCTGACATATATAAGGTATGCTGCCCCCCCCTTTATCTCTCTCTCTCTCCTTGCAAGTAAGATTGATATGGGCTTCTAAGAAGACATTGATCCTTTTCAGCTCCTATTCAGGGCATCCTTTTTCCAGAACTCCTTTGAGGAAGGACCTAGCTTCTTTACTATCAAGTTGCGAGTGGGTGCCATATCCAACTTTCTTGCTGGAAATGAATTCTTTGTCAAATTCCAGCTTATGCAAAACCTTTATAAGAGCTCTTTCATTTTCGAAACCCCCCCCCCCCCCACCATAAAAGCTCTTGCTTCCCCTTGAGATCTCACATTGGCACTCCAGGGGCTGACTAGTAGATAATGCTGACATGAGTATTTTCTTCGGACAATAATCCTTTGTTAGCTAGAATTTCAGCTAAAAGAGTTTCTGTACTCCAGACTTTACATGATAAGCCACCTTGTATTGTTGCCTATAAGATAGGATATCACTATGGACAAACCCTTCCGTATGCCTAAGTAGCCATGGAAACTGTATCTGCTTACCTAACAGTTTAGGTCAATCAACTTCCAAAATTACTTTGGCTAAATAGATCACTGACTTTTTTCAATGGTTTATTTTCAGAAAGGGTTGGAATTGCTTCATCCTGTTAGAGCCTGCTCTGCCAGATTTATGGCTACCTCATCTGATCTTTCTGAGTTTCATTTGACGTTATTTGTATTGCAGCCACTTGTTCTAACACTCATGTTCGTGACACATTACAGTTTGGACACTGTCTCCAGAAGCAGGGTTTCCTTTGAGCTAACAGTGCTCTGGCATATTGTTCCTTGAAGGCCACCCAAGGCGTGCATAGTTGGGGATTCTGACCCATCAATGAGGAAGAAATGAAGGGGACAACAGATTTAGGAGTTATGCACTTACCATTACATGGTATATGTGGTGTCCACTTCATTCTTCCTCACCTTCCCTCCCAGCCATCCCCCCAGCCTTGTCATTTCTACGAAGATCTTTGGATAATTTCAGAGCCCTCCAGTTCCAGGATTGAGCCGCAGCCTTTCTAGCATCTGTTCTGTCTCTCTAACTCTGTAGGTAATAAGGCAGCAAACTCGATCTGAGAAGTTGACGATGTTGTAGTGCATTATGGGAACTGGGAAGAGCTTGGGTATTGGCCTCATTTCCAAGCCTTGGATCCAAGTCTGATCAGAGGCTTAGCTCTGTAACCCATCATTGAGGAAGAATGAAGTGGACAACACAGATACCAAGTTACAGTAAGTGCATATCTCCTAAAATACATAATTTATATGTCAGTGTATCTGATGCTGGGGGTGCAACAGCATGTGGCAAATCTAAAGTTGTCAGCCTTTATCCTGTCCTCACCTGTGGATTCAGTGGTTCCAATCCTTTGGAACTGACTTGGCCATCACTACTACTTGTGAACCCCCCCCCCCCCAAAAAAAAAAACTCTCAAGCACATCCCTTACCCATAATGTTTTAGGTAGATTACCCCAGATCTCATTTGCCACTTTTGGTTTCTTCATATCGCTCTTGAGGTTAGCAGTTAAGTTTTAAAAAATTTAGGAAACCACAAAGCAAGCTGACACCACAGGAACAAGAATAAAAATTTATTGTTGAGTGCTTTCGTCACAAATTGCAGTTGACTTCTGCTAGAAGAATTTTGGAAACTCAAACACTCTCATCCAAGCCTCTATATTTGATCTTTCGCAAAGATAGTGTCTGTTGGGACCAATGCATCTTTCCTACCTATGGTTGTGTCTGAAATCAACCTTAATCAGTGCTTTAATTTTAAACTATTTTTCCCAAATTTTTCTAACAAGGGAAAGTACACATTACATTTCTTAGATGTTCACAGGCAGCTAAAGTTCTACTTTGACAGAACTAAGGACATTAAGAAATCAGACCAGCTGTTTCCTTTACACATATCAAGTTGGGTCAGGCTGTTAACAAAGTAACCCTAGCTAAATGTATTTTGGAATGTATTTCCTTTGTTTATAAGAAGAGAGGCGGTACTTCACCTATACCACCAAAAGCACTTTCCACAAGAGCAGTAGCTACTTCTGCTGTCCTCCAATCAAGAACTTCCATGCATATCTGTGCAGCTGCACTTGTACATCTTTCCATACCTTTATTACTTGTTACAAATTAGATCTGTTCTCTAGGGGTAAAGAATCATTTGGCTTGATGATGCTCAGAAATATTCTTCCTTGAGTGCACCGAGAGTTCCAAGTAGCTGGGGATTCTGTCCCACAGGTGATGACAGGATGAAGATTGACAACTTCAGACAAAGAAGTTATATCTTACCATAACATTCCATATGATTTGTCCATCTTCATCTGTCATAAACTTCCCTCCCTCCTTTCCCTGGCGAGATTTCCTGGAAGAACAGATGCTCACCTGAAAGTTTACTTTTGGAGCATTCCTTCATTCCAGTTATGGTCTCCATTACATCTAAGTCTTCTATCATAAGCAAACTCTAGCTGAGGTAATCTACCCAAAGCATTATGGGTAAGGGATGAGCTCTAGAGTTTTTTTTTTTTGAGTCCATGGGCTGTAGTAAAGGCAGAGTCAGTTCCAAAGGATAGGAACACAACCCAAATGTAATGAAAGATGAAGATGGACAACTCAGATGGAACGTTATGGTAAGACACAACTTTTTTGTGCAGAGGTGGCCTTCAGCTACTAACAGTAGGTTATTGGTAATTGGTATCAATTAAAATAAACTTTGTTATACTATTGCAAGGCTGTCTTTGAAGCTGTAATGTAATGCTGTGTATCTCACTACTTATAAACTTAAAATCTTGGTTACTATTCTGTTTAGCTGTGCTGTTTAGATGGTATCTGTACAATTGATCAAATTCATCTTCAGTGATGGATCATTCCACTAAAATTTACAAATGGCCTCCAAATGTACAACCTCAGAAACTGGTATATTAATTGAGGGGTGCAAAAGTTGAAGCCCCCTGCAGGGGTGGGTGGCTTGACTACACCACCTACTGCTGCTGGTTATTTCATCTCATTTTCATTTCTTTTGACTTAGGACAGATTAGTCCATCTCAGAAGTCCTAGCTAATCAAATGTACAATATGCATTTAAAACTATGATGAGTAAGAGGACATTTCTAATTTCTTTTATCTATCATTTTGAAAAGCCAACTGATTGTGGATTGAAAGTTCTGAATATATGTTTTTCTACAGAGTATGAGAAGTGTCCAGCCCACCACTGTTCATCAAAGATAAAATTGTAGAACTGTGGCAAACAAGGATCATTGTTTGTACATTTTCAGATGGTATGGCTATTGGACCCTCTGGAATTCCTGGAGCTGGACTTGTCTTTAATGAAGGTAGTACAATACCCAAAGGACTTAATTTTAGACCTTATGAAGAAGTCACTGAAGAAACATCAGACAATAGTTTATACTCCTGGATGGTATGTTTAATAACTCTAGCTTCTTATAAAACTGCATTATAAAGGTATTTATGCAAGTATTTTTTAATGAGTTTGATCTGAGTTTGAAGGCCTAATTTGTATTTCCTCTTTTGGCATCTCCAGCTTGGTAGATTTCTGATATTTTCCTTACCTTTCTACTCGAAAGTATATACCTGTTGATAGTGCATGTCTGCAGTGTCACAAGTCAGGCTTGTAGACTTCTGCCAGCCAAAGTTTCCCGTTCTTTGTTGTAACTTGCACAGCTTGGATCTCAATACTAGCCTTCATAAACTAAAGGTTTATAAACTTGATTGCTGAAAATTCTGAAGCCTTCAAATTGCTCCTGTGATTGATGGAATATAAGCAAAGACATACACAAAAACAATCCCCCGGATTTATGATGCCTTGCACGGAGTGCAAGAGTAGTGTAGGAGTCCATGCCGGTAATATGTCTGCCATGCGATCCAGGAACAGCAGTTAGGGGCGTGCACAAGAGCTCATAACACTACTCTTGCACGAACAGCGAGCTGGTATGCAAATGACCTTGTTTGCTGGTGAAAGCCATGCAAATGAGGTAATTTTGTGATTCAGGAAACACCAACCTGTCCGTGGAAGAGTAGTGTTATTTGCAGAAATGTACTCCGTTGGTATCGGAGTACCATTCTGCAAATAGCTAAATGGAGCTATGACAGCTCCAATTAAAAGATGCATACAGTAGATGAAGCATGCCAATGGCCAAATATTAGGCCATTGGCATTTATAAATTTTTAAAAATATTAAAATCTACATTTTTTGTCCCTGATCTCTGATGTTTAAGCGTAGGGCAGCACCGCGCAAATGTGCGCCACTGTAAAAATGAGAAAATAATTAAAAAAAAGCTTAAAATAGCCATTTTACTTAAAAGCTTATCCTGCTATGCAGGTGAATGGCAGGCTGGAAACAGCATGGCTACTGAGTAGTGGTTGCTAAGGGGGGAAAGCTCAGTGTGAGAGATATAACCATGCATTAGTAGGCAATCCTATGAAAATGAGGACAAGGATAGTGAATCCCAATTTTCCCCTGCATGTGAGCCATGTCCCATGAGTGTAAGTGTAGGAGTAGGGGAGTAGTAGAGTAGAGTATAGGTAACATCATGAGGGGATGTGTCAGAAAGGCCGTAAGCTTATTGGAGCACAGTGTCTTGAGTTTGCCCTGAGTTGCTGAGGATTGCAAGAGGTGTGTTTACAGTTGTCCTTTTTAAAAAACAGAAACCAAAGATGTACGCTGTGGTAATATCTGAAATTTCTTGCAAACATGCACACAGTGTGTGCGCTTGTTTGTGTGGCGCTGCCCCAGGCAGAAACAGAAAGGGAAAAGTAGTAGTAGGAAGTTAACCAAGGAGAACTAGTAGAGCTGCTAGGTGAAATATATCAGAATCAGCCAATTACACAGGCAGCAGACTAGCCCAGCCCAGCCCAGCACTTTAAACTCTTCAAAGAGCATTCTTCCCTGTTTTTCCCAAGAACTCTGCAACACTGCAGTATACAAAGAGGGAAAGCTTAAAACCTTTAAAGTCAGACAAAATGTTAGGGGCTGCTCTTGCTATCATAAACCAACATATGCAAGGTGCTGAGGGTGGTGATGTTGTGAATGCTGCTGATCAACCCACAGTGAGGAGACGGAGAAGAGTGTGCAGACCCAGGGTAACCTACCAGGGGCTACATGAGCTGGAGATTGTGGAGCACTATAGGGTGGACAGAGACCTCCTGCAGCAAATTGTTGAGCTGTGCTGGCCATGCCTCACACACAGAACCAACATAGGGGAACCCATCCCAGTGGATACCAAGGTATGTGTTGGCCAAAGAATACTAGCTACAGGTACCTTCCAGAGACCAACTGGTGATATGATGGGGGTTTCACAGGCATCAGCATCCAGGGTACTGCACCAGTTCCTGGATGCCATGTCAGCACATGTTGGTGAACACGTATATTTCCCCAGTTCCCATGAGGCATTGGCCAGCAATATGCGTCTTTTCCACCAAATAGCAGAATACCCTGAGGTAGTGGGTGAAATAGACTGTACGCATATATGCATCAAAGCACCACCCGGTGAGCGGGGTAGGGTCTACATCAACCACAAGGGCTTCCCCTCCATCAACTGCCAGGTCATGTGCGATGCCCAGGGCATAATAATGAATGTGTGTGCTGGCTGCTCTGGAAGCTATCACGATTCCCACATCTGGCATCTGACACAGCTGTACCAGAGATTTGCCAATGGGGACATCCCTGATGGTCACCTAGTGGGGGATGCTGGATATGCACTGGAGCCGTGGCTGATGACACCCATCAGAAATGCACACACACCTGAACAAGAACTCCATAATGAAGCACATGCACAAACAAGAAACATAATTGAGCATGTGTTTGGGATGCTCAAGTCACAGTTCCGGTGCCTGGACACATCTGGTGGAGCCTTGCAGTACTCATCAACTACATGTACCCAAATTGTCATGGTATGTGCCATGCTACACAATATGATCCTGCGGAAACAGCTGCAGCAGGAACAACATGGGGCAGGGCCAAACAGCCCCACAGCATTGCCAAGGCCTGCACAGGCACAGCGTGACTCAGAGGAGGAACAAACTGCGCCTGCCCCAGTAGGCAGAAGGAGGCGTGCCCAGTATGCCCTGGCCTTGACAAAGAGACAACGCATAGCACATGCACTGACTCAGTAAGAACCCTGGAAATGACACCTCTCTCTGACTCGCACATACAGTAAAAGGGATGCCTAACTTGACACTACCTGTTTTCAAACATGTATAGGGAGTGTAATATGTGCATCTGACATAGGCAGCGCTGCAGCACCACCTGAGGTGTGAGTCCCTATTTTAAGCAATATAAAGCACTGCTAAGCTAATTTTACCAGTATTGAACATATTTAACTACAATTGCTCGAAGCTGCGCACCACGCTAACCAGCGCAACGTTGGGCAAAGTCGGATAGACACACTCACACTTGCTTTACTGTTCCTTAACCAGTCAGGTCTGGCTAGCAGGAAAATAAAAAGCAGTGACAGGGCTCGAACTCAGGATACTGTGCACTATAGTCACAGTACTGAACCACTAAGCCATGACAGCATTTCAGTGGCACAGACACAACTTAAGTCACTCACACATACCAGTTGGGGGGGGGGGGTCACATACCTAACAGTCACAGCCAGCAGGACAATTGTAGAGAAACGCAAACACAAACAAATGCTGTATCATGCCCTCTCCCTCTGAAGTGGCATATGAGTAACCTCCCCCCAAGCCTATGCAGACAGATAACAGCAGGCCAGGCAGTGTGATGTGGGTTGGGTAGGCTATGAAGTCACAAACTAATATGCATGTAATTGGAAGCTAAGGTCTGTAGTACAGTGGTATGCCTCAAGCCAGTACGATAAGCAACAGTACAGACTGAAATTGAGTACCTGGCATAGCAGTGAGGCCTAGCAAATGTGTATAAGTGCCAGGTATACCCCTCATCCTATGTACACCCACAGTAACAATTCAGGTGTGCCCCCAGGGTAGAAATGTACAAATAATAGCTGCCCCCCCTGTATGTAGAAATGTTGATAAGTCTATGCAAATTGACTCATGGAAGCCCTGCAGGCACAGCATGCTTCCTGTCGATGTACAACACAAAGGTGAGCCCTGAAGTAAAAAACGACTTTATTTTTCACACACATATAGTATATATGCCCGTAGTGGGCATGTTCACACACTTAAACAAATTTAAACAATTTCAGTAAGCAACATACTGCAAGGTCATACTGGGCATGCTCACATACGTAAGCCATGTCTGAGTACAGGAGTGGGCCACACATATCTGGCAGTTGCAGTTCTTACTCCAGACACTTGACACTATTCACCAATCCTGACTTGAGCACACAGTCATATGAAAACAGACCCATATAATATATTGGACCCCTGTCATAATCAAACTATGTACTACAAGTACTTAAGTTGTTCAAAGAAAGTAAAAATCCAAAGAAGATCAATACATCTCCGATCAGTATCATCCAGAAACAATGAGCACTCCTAACATTATCCAAGCCATGTTCTGGTAAAAATATTGCCAAAGAGTCCATAGAGAACCATGAAGCTTTCTTTCGCTATGTCATAAATATCAATGTAAACTCATATATGTTCTGAGTCAGTCAGTGCAAAGTGTAAATGAATACATGTACATGACTGACATTGCCAACATCTTGTCAGACAGGTTCATACATATTTACCGCCCTTTCACTGACAAAATGGCCCATTACCATACCTGGAGATTGTGAAAACCCAGAAATCACATATACAATGGTTAAACAGCTCTATCCAAACCCAACAACACAGCATCTATGGGATGACATGGTTTCCCTGGCTGTGTCATATGTGAACTCCAAAATAAACAGACCCTGCACCTGAACAGTCTGTTGAGACTCACCTTCTGTACAGGATATGAAACTGTTGAATGGGTTACAGCAATGTTTGCTACACTCCACAAGTGTTGGTGCACAACAGACCATGGGAACTATAGTCTTATAAGCCTAATAACCCTGATCTGCAAGGCCATGGAGTCCATCATTATAGAACTCATAAACGGAGCTATTGGGAACCTACAAACACCCAACCCTACCCATTTTTGTTTGGTTAGGGGCAGATCATGGTTCCTAAACCTGCTAGACAGTTTTCAAGGCAGTCACCTAGGACATACATCAATGAAATGAGCTCCACATGGCCTACATAGACCTTGAAAAGCCCTTTTCCAACATCCCACACACATGTCGTATCCACAAAATCAACAACCTGTGAATAAACACATATGTCATCTGATGACTTGCCAACTGGGGCACAGATAGATCCCACAAGGTAAGAATTATGGTCTCCTGTTTAAGCTGGTAAGAACTGCTGCCCCCCATGGCTCAGTCCTGGGACCCCTCCTGTTTGGTGTATACTTTTTCATAAATACAGTCAAACACACAAGGGCTATGTTAGCAAAGTTTGTGTAGGACTGCAAAAACATTGTCATAATCGATGTTTGGGACAACATATATATATCCTTAAAAAGGCTCTCAGTCAGACAGATGTGATGTCAAAATGATGGCCTCCAGCTACAGTCATACAAATACCACATAGGTGCCAACACCCTAAATATGGATGTAATAATAAGGGATCTATGGACACATATGGATAGTCATCTCTACTTCCAGAAACACATTCACAAAGTGCTTAGAAAATCATGCTATGTGTTCCCACAAATTGCAAAGGTCTTTGCATGTAGGTCAAAGGAGGTTCCCTCTACTCATCAGTCATCAGACCCATCAGAGAGTATATTGGCACACTTGCGATGAATCTGACTAGGCACCTTCAGCAGCTGGAAAGACCACTGAAGTGCTTCAATAAGAGGATTACTGGCCTCAAACAGTTGCCCCATGCAACAAGACTGAGTTTAACTCAATCTGCACTCTGTTGCATTCTGTCTACTCAGGCGATCTCTGCCCAACAGACAGGTCCATGTCTAATGCAGACGTGATGTACATGCGCTATCTGAAGTAAACCCAAGCTCACTGTGCCACATGCTCTAGGGATATCATCATCACAACAATAAATAGAACATGTTGGAGGGATACATTACTAACTCACAAGCTTCCCTTGCTTTGGAACAGGCTCCCAACCTACATTAAGCTGAGTTTCTAACTGACACTCTTCCAGAGGAGCCTTGATGAGTGTATGTGAAACTGAACTGTCACACCATGGATCACTTCATCAGCTCTACTACACAGAGGCCTAGGGAACTAACCCCATGTGTGGTGATAGCTTCCCACTCTGGCCATACTAATATATGCCTTCAGGCAGCTAGCCTATTACCTATCTATGTACCTATATATATATATATATGTAGGGGGAACATAGTATAATAAGCCAAAGATGGATGGACAGAGATGTGTGTAAGAGGGTGACCATGACAGGGAGCCATCCAGGACTGTCCCACCCAGCACACATCCCAATGGCACAAAATACACGAGGTGCACATCTCACCCACTGTACATAACAGCCACCAGTATATGTAAGCATTACAGTGTATGTGGTCTATGTGCCTGTTGTACAACATGACTGCACAATGAAGTACACATCTACTATCTGTAGACATGTACCTTTCACATAGGTTCATAGGTATATAGTAGACTATCTTCACAAACGCATATATTAGCCTAGGCAAGTTGTGCAGCTTTCACCACCCCATTGGGTAGTCTCTCAAGCCCTAGTTTTAATAGTTAGTACCCTAAGCCCCTTTCTAGTGGGGCTGCTGATGTGATGCCTGGCGTGACTTGTCTGTTTCACATCCACTCATCAAGGTTCCTATTGAAGAGTGTCAGCGAGGGGCTCTGTCTGATGTACATTGGGACTCAGTTCCACAGTAAGGCAAGTGTCTGGAATGGTAATCTATCCCATTAGCATGTTGTATCCATTGTTGTGACGAGGTTCATATCCCTGGAGTGTGTAGTGTGACTCAATATTGTTATCTGTAGATGGAGCATGTTCAACAGTTATGTGTTGGACATGGCTCTGTATGTTAGGCAGAGTGTGCCTCTGAGTAGGCAGTACGCAACGGAGAACAGATTTAGTTTTACCAGTTGTGTGGCATAATACAACTGTTTGAAGCCAGTAATCCGTTTGGTGAGGTACCTCTGCGGTCTCTACAGCTGCTGGATATGCTTAGTTGAGTACATCCAAAATGGTGCATTGTACTCAATGATGGGTCTCATGACTTAAGAGTAGAGGGCCAGCACTACCTCTTTTGATCCTGATGCAAACCGTTTATTGATTAGGTGGGCCACATAGGATTTCCCAATCCCTTTGGCAACATGGTTGTCAAAGGAAAGATGACTCTCTACTTGTGTCCCCAGACCCCTTATTACCTTGTCAGTTTTAAGGGGGTAACACCTATGTGGTAGTTTGTGGGTACTTTGTTTTCACCAAAGGGGATTACTATGCTTTCTTCCACATTGAGCTTGAGGCCATGATTCTGACACCACACATCTGTCTCATAGAGTCCCTTCTGGAGAATATTTGTGTCATCCGGGAAATCTATTATGACAAACACTTGACAATTCCCAGCAAACATAGTCAACCATAACCCTCCTATGTTGGCATGTACTTTTGAGAAGTCTATACCAAATAGGAGGGACCCCAGGACTGAACCCTGGGGGACACCAGTTGTTACCGGTGTAGAGTCTGACATGTAGCCAGCAACTCCTAATTTGTGGGATCTATCTGTGAGCCAGTTTGCAATCCATCTTGTGATGTATGGATTCATGCCCAGGTTGGTGAGTTCATCTATGATACCTGACTGGGGAATGGTGTCAAAGGCCTTAGCAAGGTATAGGTAGGCTGTGTGGAGCTCATTTCAATCATTTGTAGCATGGGTAACTGTCTGAAAGAAATCCACCCAGTTCAGGAGGTGTGATCTGCATTTGACGAAGCCAAACTGGTATACTCATCTTTGTCAAGTCTAATGATGTCACCATGCTACAAATATACTTGTGGAGAGGTGAAATCCCAGTATGTGTGTAGCACGTTGTGTAAATGTGTATAGCTGTAGTAGCATAATGTAGTTATGTAAGGGTTTGAATCCTGCACTTGCTGTGTGTGTGTGTGTGTTCCTGGGGAAGGGGCAACCTTTTTGGAGACTACCCACAGCCCTTAAAAGTGATATATTCCTCTTTGTCAGGTCTGATGATGTCACCATGCTACAAATACACCTTTGGAAGGGCAAATTTCCAGTAATGTGTATAGCATGTTGTATACATGTGTATAGCTATAGTAGCATAATGTAGTTAGATAGGGGTTTGAATCCTGCACTTGCCAACTGTGTGTGTGTGTCCCGGGCTAAGGGGTAACCTTTTTGGAGACTACCCACAGCCATTAAAAGTGATATATTCCCCTTTGTCAGGTCTGATGATGTCACCATGCTACAAATACACCTATGGAAGAACAAACTCCAAGTAATGTGTATAGCGCATTGTGTAAATGCATATTGCTGTAGTATCATAATGTAGATAGGTAGGGGCTTGAATCCTGAGCTTACCAACAGTGTGAGTGGTTGTTGGTTAATATGAAGTGGGTTTTGATTTTACTACTGTGTGACATATCACAATGACAACTGTATGTGCATAAAACATGTAAGGTAGCTGTGGGGCAAAGCCATCTACATACAGGTGGCTGCATTTATTCCACAGGTGGGTACTCTGCTTTCTCCATGAAAGCATCTGTTATCTTTGCCATAGTGTGCTGGTGCTTTCCAGACCTTAGGTCACTTCTGTATGCTTGTGATATGCTTAGCCACTGCAGTGATCCCTGGGCTATGTCATCTGTTTCACATGCACTCATCATGGTCTACATTGAAGAGTGCGAGTGAGGGTTTATGCTTGAGGTATATTCAATTCCTGTTGCAAAGCAAGCAAAGTCTGGCAAAGATGACTACCCATTATAGGTGTGCAATGACATCTGTGGATCTGCATGCAAACCCTTTATTGCTTATGTGCTCCACAGAGGGATTTCCAAGACACTTTGGTAATGTGATTAACAAAGGAGAGATGCCCAGACACATGGCTCTATGTACGCATTAGTACCTGTTCCACATTTTGGGGGCTACTACCTATGTGATACTAAGGGGATACTTTGTTATCTAAATGTGGATAACTATGCTTTCTTTGGCTTGTACCTTTACAGCATGTTTAGACACCAGGTATCTAGCTGTATGATACCCTTTCAGAGGATGTGTGTGTCATCTGAGGAATCAAGTATAGCCCACAATATGCATTTCCATCAAATGTGGCCAGACATATTGCTACTGTGTTTGCTTGCTCCTTAAGGCAGCTATATGCCAAACAGGAGTGGTTCCAGGACTGAGTTCAGGTGAATACCACTTGTTATGGGCATAGAAATGTACATGGAGGCAACAAATTTAGGCATATCCTACATCTGTGTGTCAGTTGTCAATCCATCATCTCACACTCGTCTATGGTCAGTCTATTGTGGTTATGTATGTATGATACCAGAATGTGTGATGTGTATGACTTGCTGCTGAGCTATAGCTTGGCTGTGTGGACCACCCCTCCCTCACCTGTAGCATTGTTAACTGGCTGGAAGTCTACTAGGTGTAGGAGACATGATCTGGCCTTTAGAGAACCTAATTGTGTATGGTGCAGTATTTGCAGGTTCATAATGTCTCTGTTAATGATTTCCATAATGCTGTGCTCCATCGCTTTCCAGATAACATTTGTCTGGCTTATGAGTGAGAGTTTCCAGGATCTGTTGTAGTACTATCCTTAATAAATTAATGTTAACATTTGCACTGTGTGTGACGAGGGTGGACCGGATTAGGAATAAGTATATTAGAGGGTCAGCCCAGGTTTGAAGGTCAGTACACCAAGCCAGAAAGGCAGTGTTAAGTTGGGTTATAAATATGTTGAGGAAGGATGCAGAGTACATTGTGAAATAGATGCTAAGGATGAAGCCAGGTAACAGGAAAAGAGGAATGCCAAAAATGAGGTTTTTGGCTGTGGTGAGAGAGGGAATGCAGGTGGATGGTGTGACAGCCCAAGATGCAGAGGGCAGGAAGAAATGTAAACAGATGATCTACTGTGGCAACCCCTAATGAGAGCATCCGAAAGGAGAAGATGAAGAGAGTGTAGCTCAACCCTTGTGGACTGCGAAAACCATTACCGTGCATCATTCCACAAGTATGTAACCTGTATAGAGGCTGCATCTGCTTAGAGTGTTTAGGTGAGTGGTGACTTTATGTCACCTTGTGTATGACAGTCAGGGGCACTGTCCAGTACCATTACCACTGTGGTTTGGACATTTGTGAAGAGATGTTTTAACTAGAGTGTCTGTGAATCATCAGTTTTGACATCCTTCAGGTCTGGAAATGTGGCCCTTGTGTAACGACAGGGTGGTGAGATCCACATTCAAACTGTCTGACAAGACATTGGTAATGTCAGTCAGATAAGTGTACTTTGTGACCATTTACATTACATGTGACCCGATCTGAGAATTCCACTCTAGATTATAAACAACAGTAAAGAAAGCTTTATTGTTGTCTTTGGAATCCTTGCCAATTCCTATCAGCAAGCTTGCCTTGTATGTTTAATGAGGGCTTGTATTTTCCCACTGATACTGACCAGAGTGATTACCCCTTCTTGCTATGTAACGCTTTAGTGGCACAACTTTACACCTTCTATCATAATGTAGGTTATGGCAGGGGTCCAGTAGAGCAATGCACCTTCACTGTGTAAGTGAGAATCCTTTGTCTTTGTGATAGCATGGTCATTGCAACCCTGTGAGTGAACAGTGTGCATTACTAAAGGATTATGCAGCTGGGACAGTGTTAATCTTAGTAATGTCAACCAGTGACAGATAGCAACAACAGCATCACCAGCAGCACAGTGTCAACCTGTGTCATACACACACATGCATACTAAAGTTCCAAAATGTGTGTAGTACAATGCATACTGGCCACCAGTAGAAACTATGGAATGTTAACACTGGCCAATACGGGGCATGCCACCCTGCCCATGTGTCCAATATGCATGTACTTGCAGACAGTGCACCTCCACCATGTTCAAAAATGGATACCTGCAAACCTGTGTTGCACACACCCCAGACTTACTGTCCACTGTATAATGCATGCTGTCACAACTACACACAACAGCCAAGTGGCACATGGGCAAGCAAAAGACAATTGGAATAAACACTGGTGAAAACAATACAACATTGTTATTTACAGCTTTAATGCATCATGCCTGCTCAGCTACACCTTCAAAGATATCAGTACACTTTACTGCTGTCAACATGATACACAATAAATTGCTAAATGTTTTCATAGTCACCCTGTGCATCAGCACCATGTAAGCCTGTTCCTGCATCACTGTTACAGATAACAGGTGGTGGCACAGGTTTCATCATATGCACAGGGTGTGTTGTTGGTTTGACAGAGGCCTACACTGAGCCATACAATCAACATGTGTGTATGTGAGTGGGTATGTGAGGGCCATGAGTACTGTTATGGGCCAATGTTGATGTGATGTGTGCAGGTATGTGCTTGCCCTAGGTTTCTGGTTTATGTGTGTGTGTCTGCATGCACAATGTTCCACCATGTGGCTGCCATATAAGGGGATTTGTGGGACAGCTACAGACTGTACCTGGCAGACTTTACAGATCACCGTCTCTGGCCATGGATATGGAACCTGTGCCTGGCAGGGGTGCTACAGACAGCATCAGGTACTAATCCAGATTGGGTACTATCCCAGAGGTTGACAGTTGTCCACTGGATCCAGGTCCCTGCCAGGACTGGCCAGTGCCATATGCATGTGGTCTTCTAGTACAGTCTATGGACAGCCCACCTCCAACACTGCTGGGGCTGGTACTGGCACTACGGGAGTGGCTGTGGCTTGTTGTACATCCATGGTGACCTCCAGCTGTTGACATTGCTGTCATAAGTCCACATTGACGTCTCAACCATCCCGCACTGTCCTGACACATGGACATGACATTGTGGAGGACATCCAATGTCTCACCCGAACGTCTATCAATGACCTCAGTGTAGTTACGTATGGCACCTGCTAGGTCACGGATACTGTCATTTACAGAGGTGTGATGAGCCCTCTGTGCCCTTAGCCCCTGTCTGGTGTACCACTCCATTCGTGCCTGTGCCTCCATGACAGCCTGGAACATGCGTGTTGTAGAAAGAGGTGCGGCATGTCTGCCAGAGCCATGATGACTAGCAGTGCTCCGACGGGAACCCCTGGGCATCTGCCTATGTGGTACCATTCCAGAACTCTGGCTATGGCTGCTGTGTCCTGATACATGTGCCATAGACAC
This sequence comes from Protopterus annectens, assembly GCF_019279795.1. Taxonomy (NCBI): domain Eukaryota; kingdom Metazoa; phylum Chordata; order Ceratodontiformes; family Protopteridae; genus Protopterus; species Protopterus annectens. The sequence continues at coordinate 663,113,055 of NC_056726.1, read as the reverse complement.
CACACTGTCCTGGCTAGTGCCAAATGTACACTGTCCCTCAGTTATGGGCAATGGAATTATGGATGTACAGGCAGTATGACTGTGTACATCGATGGGGTGGT
>NC_056726.1:662855454-663107954 GCF_019279795.1 Protopterus annectens | reverse complement strand
ACAAAGCTAGTTATTGAGATGTATCCCTTTGGCACAAGACTTGTTTGTGAGCTGCTATACTGTGAATATTCACTTACAGAGTTCTAAACAGTTTGTGCTTTGTTATTGTTGACATGAGCACAAGCTGCTCAGAAAAGCTAGACACATTTCAGTACTGTGAATATGCTTAACTACATCCTTGGTAGACCCTGAAGACAGAGGTATATTCTACATTGGGTGGGGGTTGCAGAAGTACAGAGAGCATAATTAGTATTGTGTGGATTCAATCTGGCTGGACTTACAGGGTTGCTGCGTACATGTTAGTTTATCAAGGCAAGCAGTCTGTCTGTGTAAATCCCAACTGTTGACCTATCCACATGATAACCATAAAATAGCCTGTTTTATTTTGTCTGTGCACCACACAGGTCTTTTCTGTAATAGAGCAATGTCATTCTTACAGATGGTTGCTACCAGTACATGGCTACATCCATTTGTATTTCAGTGTTGTATTCCTACATATGGATATGCTTCCATAAGTCCTTCCAAGCTATTTGCACAGTGTGTAACAGCAGAAAGGCTGGTATGCCTCTGTGTTTCTGCCTCTGCCAAGCCTCTCAACTAATCAGGTACATATTTGGACAGACTCAGGGAAAAGTCAAGACAAAGTCAGGAACACCTTTAAAGTATTGAGGTAAGGCTCCAGGCTTCAAAGATTTATTGTTCATAAAAACAAGACACAAGCGCTTTCACCCTGTGGGCTTCTTCAGGTGTACTAAATCAAGGTACTAGCTCCTCTATTTATACTAATTAAAACATGCAGCTTAAAGCATTCTTAAAGGTATATTCAAGGTAAAAGCTCTGTATTAAACAATGCTAGTAAAATACAAAAGTCCAAAATACATAAAATACAATATAAATATAAAACCATGGATGTAAGTAAAATACATGTAAGCCTGTGACTAAAAACATTTTATCTGCGCAGGGGTTTATTTCTTAGAGTTGGTTTTAGAGGGATATTTTCATTTAGGCCATGACCTATAGTAGCTTTAAGTCTAATGATCCATCTGGCCTCTAAATTTTCAGTTTTTATCTTAACATCACCTCCACGTATACTTTCAAAAACTCTACCTATAGCCCTAAAAGAAAATACATGTTGGGAATTGGTATCACTGGTATGTTTTGCTAAGGCATTGTGTGAACTGCCTTTTCTTATGTGATACACATGTTCCCTGATTCTTTCTTTAAAAGTTCTATCAGTTTTACCTACATAAAATTTGCTACAAATATTACATGTAGCGAGATATACTATATGTAGGGAATCACATCGAGCATTAATATTAAAAGTAAAAACCTCTTATGTATCTGGATGTTGAAAGGATGTATTGGTATCTATGTACCTGCAGAAATTACATTTACCACAAGGTCTGCTACCTTTGATTCCACTTGGACGAGTATTCTCTTTAAGATAACATAACTGTCTATGTAGGGACTTCTGATTTTTACCAAACTCCAAGAAAAAGGATGCGGAAGACACGATTGCCAAACCACCTCAGATTTAATGTTTGTGGATAACAAAAGCACACAGCACGAACACTAAGAATAAAGTCTTGCTTATACCAAAAACATGAACGCCTTCCCAGTACAAGCGTTTTCGTCCAAATGGACTTCATCAGATAACCCATTAAACAGTCACATACATCTAATATACACAGTTAAAAATATATTAACCAATCAATTGTCCAAATATCTTTCAAATCAACAAATCAAGCCTCAAAACTAATTAAAAATTCATTATGCTATGCTCTCATATTAATTGTCTTTAATTGACATAAAATTCATTGTAAACTTGTAAAAAGTGTTATTAAAAACTGTTCCTTCATAATAAATATTCTAATAAATATCCTAATAAATAAATTAAAATTTTATTTATTAAAAACAATTTTTTCATGCCAAAAAGAGGTTTTAAACCATTACACAGTATTTTATATTGACTTTAGTGCCATCTGCTGCCAAGTGCATGTAAGCACACCTTTTTGTTTTATACCTTGGCAGATCTCATTTTTAAAAAAGGGGCAGAATGGATATGTATTCATTTAATCCAGGTGACTTGTTAGCTTCCAAGGTCACCTGCCACCACAGTTCCCTGTAGGCTATAATTTCTTCCCAAAGACCCCCTCTAATGTCCCACTTCACTTGATCTGGGAAGGCGTTCATGTTTTTGGTATAAGCAAGACTTTATTCTTAGTGTTCGTGCTGTGTGCTTTTGTTATCCACAAACATTAAATCTGAGGTGGTTTGGCAATCGTGTCTTTCGCATCCTTTTTCTTGGAGTTTGGTGGACTTCTGATTTTTAAAAGTAAACTGTGGTTTAGCTCCAATGTATTTTTTAATCTGTGTGTCAGACGTTAAAATTTTCCAATTTCTATTAATAATGTCAGTATATTGTTGTATGTCTCTAGCATAACTAAAACATAACCTCAAGGGCTGTGAGTTTAAAATGCATCTATTTTTCTGATTGATGACATTGCGTTTAGAAAAGTAAGGCTTAGCTTTAGTTTGTCTCAATCTCAAGACATTGTTTAGTCCTTGATTTATAAGGTTAGGTTCATAGCCCCTTTGTTTCAACTCAGCCTGTACTTTGGTGAGTTGCAAATCAAAATCAGTGGCACTAGCATTCAATCTAGAAGCCCGAAAAAATTGGTTCTGTGCCACATTCTTAAATATAAAATCAGGGTGCATACTGTCCCTATATAGTAAATTATTAACATGACATTCTTTCCTGTATAACTTCACATTAAACTGACCGTCCGAGTCCTATAATACAGTAACATCCAGAAGATTAATCTCAGTCAAAGAGTGATTTACTATAAACCTTAAAAAACTTGTTGTGGTATTAATAAACTCTACAAAACTATCAAATTCAAGTACTGTACCTTCCAAAATCAAAAAAAGGTCATCCACAAACCTTGTAAAAAATCTAATCTTGTTTCTAAAATTAACATTTTCTAAGATAGCTTGTTCCCAACATAACATCACAACATTAGCATAGCTTTTGGCGCAGGAAGTCCCCATGGCAACTCCTTGTCTTTGCCAATAAAATTTATATTGAAAAATAAAGACATTGTTTTCTAGGACCAATTTCAGTGGCATGCATATAGATCTTATAAAACTACTATCATGTTTGCCACAGTCAGTCAACACTTTGGCAACACTGTTAATACCATAATCATTCGGTATAACCGTAAACAAGGAAACTACATCAAGTGTAGCTAGCAACATGTGTTTACCCTTCATTGGTTCAATATCATGTGTGAAAACATATAAATCTTTGACAAAATGTTCAGTATCTTTTAAAATATGACAAGTTTCATCAATCAGAGGTCTTAATGTTTTCTCTAAAAAAATGGAGATTGATTCAGTGCACCAGTTTTTCCCAGCTACAATAGGTCTCATGGGAGGATTTTTTAGGTCCTTATGTATTTTGGGAAGACCTTGAATAATGGGTACAGTTGGACTAAGTATCAAAAAATAATTATACAGGTTAGTATCTATTAGACTAGACATAAACATGTCTTTTAATGTTTTATGTACTGTGCTAATCATCTTATTGACATGTGTTCTGCTTATAATTTTATAAAACAAATCATCACTCAACAGCAGCAGCATTTTGTTAACGTAATCTTCCTTGTCCAAGACAACAGTGGGGCCTCCCTTATCAGCGGGTCGTATTATGATCGTAGGGTTAGACTGTAGGTTTTTTATTGCTAAATATTCATCTTTCTTTAAATTATGCCACTTCTTCCTATCAACCTTATTGTTTAATTCATGAAAAACTTTGTAAGCATCATCAATACATAACTTTTCAAATACAGAAAGAACTGAATTCAACTGTGGAGTAAAGGTACTCGTTTGTTTAAAAACTGAACCTTGAATGTCAACATTGTTCTCAAACATTAACTTCAACATTAAATTTCTGGTGAAAAGTTTAATGTCTATAATAATATCAGCTATGTTAGAGTCCATAGTTGGAATAAAAGACAGTCCTTTGTTTAAAACATTATATTCGGCTTCAGACAAAGTGTGTTTTGACAAGTTCAAAACTAGTTTTTCATGTTGAGGAAAGCTTTTTTTATGTTGTAAGGACTCACCAAACTGTCTGTTTGCTTCCGTTTGTTTCTGGTTATGCTTCTCCCCCTCGGCTCCGTTTGTTCGGTCCTTCCTCGACCTCGACTCACAGATCTGTTTCTGGTAGGTAAAGGGAAATGTAGCCCCGTAGAATGTGGACTGCCTAAAAAATCAGGTGTAACAGGTGAAAGTTCATCGATGCCCTATTGTATGCTGCCATTAACTTCTTGATGCACTTGGGCTTGAGTTACCATGACTTTCTTTCTGGTAACTGCTGTATCGTTATTAGGGCGGTCACAACCTAACTCAGCAGTTGTAGAGCTCCGCCCTTTAGGATCTCGGGGTGCATTCTTGGTCTCGGTATTCACATGCAATCTACTAGTGCTGTTGGTAGTAAAATCATTTAAAGATGTACGTTGAGTTGATTCAGACCCATGGCTATTACTGACATTATTAAAGCTGGTTGAAGGTACTATTCTCGGCCACATAAAAACTTGACCGGCCGAGAAATCCGTTCTGTCCCTTATTAGTTTTTTAAGCTTGATCTGTGTCAGCCTACAACCATAGGCGGACACATTATCTAGTATATCATTAAAAAATTTGGTTAAAATACTAGATTCATACTTAACACAGATGTCTAGATATTTTGATTTCACCATGGACAAGAGTTTGTTTTCTTCTTTCTCTGCCGATTCCACTAACAGTTTCAGATAACCAAAACTGGTCTGTATATTCAATTTCTGCCAAGCAGAAAGCAAAGATGGATCACAGTCTGTTTGAGCAGGCATTTTTAAAATTCTGAGACCCCTAGGAATGATGCCTTCATAAATACATGTCTGCATATGATATTTCTCAAACTGAGTCCATTTTAACTTCAAAGTCTTTTTCAATAGCAAACAACTCACTCTTCAGTGGAACAAAATTAATATTAGCAGCATCATCATTTTCTAAAGTGGTGTTTCCACTCAACAAGGGGTTATTTTGTTCGCTCACCTTCAAGATAAATTGACCCACATTATCATATCATAGGTTTTTTGAAATGGGTATATAGTCCAATTCCACATCTTCCAAGTTAGAATTAATACCTGTTGCCATAATTCTAGTTCTGCTGGAACAGTGAAGACAAATAAATAACAGTAAAAAAGTTCCAACTTCAACCAGATACCTCAGAAAAGAAATGAAATCCATCAAAAACAACAAAAACACTGAGGTAAGGCTCCAGGCTTCAAAGATTTATTGTTCATAAAAACAAGACACAAGCACTTTCACCCTGTGGGCTTCTTCAGGTGTACTAAATCAAGGTACTAGCTCCTCTATTTATACTAATTAACACATGCAGCTTAAAGCATTCTTAAATGTATATTCAAGGTAAAAGCTCTGTATTAAACAATGCTAGTAAAATACAAAAGTCCAAAATACATAAAATACAATATAAATATAAAAAAACATGGATGTAAGTAAAATACATGTAAGCCTGTGACTAAAAACATTTTATCTGCACAGGGGTTTATTTCTTACAGCTGGTTTTAGAGGGATATTTTCATTCAGGCCATGACCTATAGTAGCTTTAAGTCTAATGATCCATCTGGCCTCTAAATTTTCAGTTTTTATCTTAACATCACCTCCACGTATACTTTCAAAAACTCTACCTATAGCCCTAAAAGAAAATACATGTTGGGAATTGGTATCACTGGTATGTTTTGCTAAAGCATTGTGTGAACTGCTTTTTCTTATGTGATACACATGTTCCCTGATTCTTTCTTTAAAAGTTCTATCAGTTTTACCTACATAAAATTTGCTACAAATATTACATGTAGCGAGATATACTATATGTAGGGAATCACATCGAGCATTAATATTAAAAGTAAAAACCTCTTGTGTATCTGGATGTTGGAAGGATGTATTGGTATCTATGTACCTGCAGAAACTGCATTTACCACAAGGTCTGCTACCTGAAGAAGCCCACAGGGTAAAAGCACTTGTGTCTTGTTTTTATGAACAATAAATCTTTGAAGCCTGGAGCCTTACCTCAGTGTTTTTGTTGTTTTGACAGATTTCATTTCTTTTCTGAGGTATCTGGTTGAAGCTGGAACTTTTTTACTGTTATACCTTTAAAATATTAGTGCCATTAAGTTGAGACATTGAGAGAATCAAGGCATATGATTTCATACATCTTTTCTGAAGTAAAAGAAGTGTCTAACTCTTACTTATTGTCATTATTCATTAAGTGTAATTCATCACTTTTCTGGCCATAGTCAGTAGTTTTCAGAGGAATTCAGAGGGACAGAGCTAGTATTTATGTGGAAATTAGGTACATCCCTAAGAATTAGGAACAGTTGGGAGGTATGGCCTCTGACCTAAACAGATATGCCAGTGTTTGTCCTGCTGTGATACTGTGTGGGGTTGTAAAGTGATGGTGTAACATTATTTCCTGCTAGAATGGCTGCTTCTCTTATGACAGTCATGTAGTGTAATCCTACAACAATTTTTGGTCAACATCCACAGAACCATTTGTGTGTTATGGTATTCCTAATTTTCCTTTCCATTCACTCATTCTGATGCATTATATAATTATTTATGCATGAACTTCTAGTATATCCACTGTGGCTTAGTGGTATTTCATGTTGTGTAGTGTGTGCAAGGTCTGGGGTTTGAGACTTGTAGATATGTTTTATTTTGCTCCTGAACAGGACAAGGGCCCTGACATACAAAATGAGTAAAGCACTTTTAAGCAGTTGTAAGCAGGTTTCTGTGGTATGCAGCACTGCTTAGCAAAGCGCACACAAGCGCAAACCAGCTTACAACTACTTAATAGCGCTTACCTTCGCTAACCCACCGCTCATTTCTTTGAAAGAAAAGAAAAATGGGGAGGTAGGAAAGTGGTGAAAAGGGGGCACAAAGAGGAAAAGACAGTATGGAAAATAGATAGGGATGTGCAGGATGGGTGTAGGGAAGGTCCATAGCTGCCCATTTCTTCAACAGCAACATTTGTGCATATGCAATAAATTTGGAAGTAGATATAAAACGTTCAACCCCTGAGAGAGGGGTGAGGACAACAAAGTATGTTGTAATGCCAATTAAATTACATTTTATTTGTCCAGTGGACATGTGTGCAAAATGGGCAGCTATGTATGGGGCGTAATTTTTTTTTGGGAGTAGATTGCCCTTTTTTTTTTTTTTTAGGTGAGAGTGGAATGTGAGGTAGGGGAAGTAGGTATATTTGGGGAGGTAGATTGGGGAGGTAAACAGACAAGACAAACAAGATGCATACAGGAGCAGTATATGACACATGTGGTGGTTGAACACATTTGACGGGGACAGATGTTTGGAAATTGCAAGCCCATGAGCCCACAGATGGAGACAGTGGGACTGAGGACCCCACCCATGGGCAGTCAACACTGCACCTTCACAGCCCAGAGGGTGGCTGTGCTGGGGGCTGTGTAGGAGGGTCAGGCTGACCCAATAGTTGTGCCACCCATGCCTCAAGCTGGTGTAGAGGTACTGCTATAGAATGTTCAATTTCTCTATGCAACACAGCCCGGACCATTTGAAGGGTGATTGGTGGCCCTCCTCCACCCATGCTTGCATGGGGGGGCCGAGCCCCATCCCTTGCAGTGTTTCCACCTGAAGGTGGCACGGGGCCAATGGAGGAGGAGGTCCCAGGCTGGGCACCAGATCCACTGATGCCAGGTGCCATAGCCAGCTGAGGTGGGAGAGATGGGTCCGCTGGCACCGGCCTTCCCATACAAACTATGTTTTGGACAATTTAATAAAGATATGAGTTAGTAACAGTCAACAGCATTCTCAATTAGTTATAAAAGCATGCAGAAGTATTCCCATTAACCCAACACACCAGAATTTCAACAGTTGAAAAGCAAGCATAACACATGCATATATAGAACAATAGTGGACATTACAACAGCATGCAGGTTTCATTGATGGCAACAGGCCACCAATATTGTGGTATTTTAACAGGGCACATGCATAGAAATTAATGAAAATATTTATGAACCAATAGGACATATGTCCCAACAAATGTTTTAAGAATAGACATACCAGTTGAGGTGTTGATTTGCAGTTTTTATGCACATACAGTAAAGTGGGAAGAGATAGCTCAATTAACAACTTATATATACTTCTAGTTTTCAATACATTCCTATTAAGTGCTGTTATATGTCCCTTACATGTATTATTACAGTACCCGATGTCCTTACATTGTGTGATTGGATTTTGCTAGATCATTATATACATGAGCTGTATCTTACATAAAAACCAAGATGCAGATGTTACTGCAACTGTTTTGGAGAATTGCTCACACACACTACTGCTGTGATGGTACACTGACAGCTCTACTTTCATATAATTATCTAGATATGTTCAGGTGAAATTATCAGTTATATGTTAACAGCTCCCTACATTTCTGGCAGCACACTGACATTTTGGGGAACACAATACCAAGCTGCTCATGTACCAGATTAATCTGTACATGCTGGGCATGAACCAACAGTTAAGGGCTGTAAATATGCATAAAAGCTAATGGCACTCCCTTCATCCACTTTATATGGGCCTACCCAAGTGTGGGTTAACTAACACTGCTTAATACAACAGTACTATTTCTAAAATGCAACAGTACAACAACATATCAAAGAAAATCACACAGACACACTCCAGGAATTATACCTTTATTAAAGAATTATTAAACGTTTATTTATTGGGTTAAAAAACTTTTGTGAAGGCTCTCTCGTTTATTTTATATAACAGTACATGCAGAATAATTATTAACAAATTATTATACCTTTATTTATTGAGCTAAAACACTTTTTGAAGGCCCTCTCATTTATTTTATATAACAGTACATGCAGAATAATTACTAACCTGCAGGGTGATGCAACCTTTGCAGCCTATCTTCATGGGCTTGCTGATTCATAGCCTGGACACCTGCAGCTGTGAAGTAAATGCAGTGATAATGAGACATACCTATCCATAGTATAGACAAGAATAAATACTTAATACAATGGCTACTTACTCAGTAGTGGGGCATTTTCCATCCCACAGGCCTCCTAGATCCACTGGTCCAGTTGATCCTCCTTGCGTCGCTTCAGGTCAGAGTAATGGTGCCTGACCTGCTCACCAGTCCGAGGAACGCCAGTGGCACTGGTGAGATCATGAGCTAGACAGTTCCAGGCCTCAGTTTTGTATTGGGCGCCCTGGTACTGGCCCCGCAGGAGTCTTTCCTCATGATTGTGGACAATGAGCCAAACCATTACTTTGGTCTCCTCAATGCCCCAATGTTGCGCACTAAATCGAGTACTTCTCCTACACTGGCCATGTTGACTGCAGACGGGAGCTACAACCAGTTATGGCAAGTATGCCCACCTGTGGAGCTTAAATATGCCTCATTTCCCGCACTTATTTGTGATTGGCCAGTTTTGAAAAAAACCAGCTGTAGGCACATGTGCTTAGCTCATGTTAGCAATGTTTAATATTCCTTTGATAGATATGTGTCTGTTGAAAGTGCATGTCATTAAATGCTGTCGTGGCTTAGTGGTTAAGTACTCTGACTCTAGTACACAGTATTCTGAGTTCGAGCCCTGTCACTGCTTTTTATTTTCCTACTGGGCAGACATGACTGCTTCAAATACAGTGAAGGGGGTGTGGCTGTGTTTAACCGACTTTGCTCAACTTTGCCCAACATTGCTTGACGTTGGCCGACGGCCGATGTTGTTTGATGCTGCTTGATGTTGCCCGCAGTTGCGCTGGTTTGCGCGGTGTGCACCTACACGAAAATAATTCTGTTTGCATTGTTTTGCGAGGTGCGCAGCTCCACGCAATTGAATTCTGTGTTCCCTAGTTGGCTAGGTGCGCAGCTATGGGCAATTGGTTTTAAATATAATAACTACTGGTGAGCTATGCTTAGCAGTGCTTCACATTCCTTAAAATGGGAAGTCATGCATCAGCATATATAACCATTTCACCTTTATATATATATATATATATATATATATATATATATATATATATATATATATATATATATATATAGATATATATATATATATATACATATATATATATATATATATATATATATATATATATATATATATATCCTTCGCTCAGTACTACATTTAACATTTCAATGATTTTTACAAAAAGTATACATAAAAAATGTCAGGATATGGTTTTTATACAGATTTCACACATAAAATGGAATGTGCAGTTGTGGGACTCGAACCGGGAAAGCCTCCTCTTTGTGCAAAGGCTCTAACCACTACACTATCGGTATTTTGCTCAATTTGCATATGTTTTCCATATTATCCTTTTCTTAGCTTCTAACTGTAGCTAAGCAATGGGCAAACACGCGCAAACATTTTGGAAGAAAAAAAATAAACAACTTTTTTATTTTCATTTTTACACTTGTTTAACATATATGGGGGAGTGTAGTGTTACATTGTGCACATGTGAGCGGACTCGCTCATATTTTAGAATATTTCTTGTTTTTTCCTTGCAGGGGCGTGGAGTTTTGAACTGCACGGGAGTCCACCATGCCCCCTAAACTCTTACACGGCCATGTAAGCTTTGGAGTTGAGGTAGCGCTCCCTTATTAATATTCATGGCGTGCTGTCAGTTTAGTCTTGCACTGGCGCTTCCGTGTAAGATTAAGCTAGTCTTACACAGAAGTTTAGTGAATCCTGGCCAATATCTTTACTGCAGGGGAGCAAGTCATGATGTCAAATATTGCACAAATGCCAGTTCACCTGCCAAAAATGAAGTGAAATTCTCAAAGCATACCTCAGTTATTTTCAAGGTGGTAGCTTTGAACAAGGTCCAGCACAGTGGCTAACAAGAGCATCCATTTCTGGCTACTTATAGAATAAACTGAGAAGATAAGCTGGCTTTAATATTCATATAAGCTATTTTACCTATGTCTGGTGCATTATTGTACCAGGATAGTTTGCTCATTTCTTTTGCCATATAAAGGGTATGTTGCCAAGTTAACTATATGGCTGATGCAATAAAAATATTTCAGTCTTTCTGTTTAGACCTTAATAGTTTCTAGAACTCCTTAGTCTAACCTGCTAATTTATGCACCAAAGCCAAGTTTAGATGTTATTAATAGGCACATATTAGGAAATTACTTTATTTTAAATACCCTGCCTGCCATTTTTATTATTTCAGTTCCACTTCCCTGCCTTACTTCAGCAAATGGCTCTTTAGCTAAGAAAAACAAGAATTAAGATAGTGGTTTTCTGTGGTATGTCACTTACTGCAGTTCATGTTGGTCTGCTGAACACCATTTGTCTATTAATGATTAAGTAGAGCCTGTTCATTCAGTCCATCTGATTTGACCCATTGGTCCTCAAGCCACTTATTGGTTCCAGTCAGCATTAGTGCTTCAGTCTCAACTTTAAGATTTTCCCACAATTAATGCACTGATGCCTAAAGTTACCTCAGATCTCATTTGCTGCTATCATGACCAGATAAGATTCTCCATAGGTTGGTAATATCTAAGTGCACCACCTCGTTTATCTTGCAATTACTTACGTATCCTTGTGCCATTCTCTTATAACTCACTTTAACAGTGTTATTCTTCTTATTGTAATATTGACTGTTTGCAGATTATTTTCATCTCCTTTTTTCATCTCATTCTCCTGTTTGCATTTTTTTTCCTGGCGTTGGGTCTAGTATGCAGGAAAATTTTGTTTTTAATATCGATATTTCTATGTTCTCTAGCTGTTCTTTAACAATCAGTGCTGCTTGTTTAAACAACAGTATTTGCTCTCTTTGGTGTGCGTTTTCAGTGCAAGTTCCATAATATAGAAAATGAGGTGAAAAGTTTTAAAAAGTGCACAAACTACAAGTACAGTATACTCGTTCCCACTCAAAACACACATTATTTGGGAAGAGTTTGCTTGTGGGTGGCTCACATATCTGAAAAATCTGCCATTTGTTCTGCTTTTTGGTCTGAAATCATTACAGGCTGGAAAAAAATTGATTCTAAAAACCTTTTGCTCCTGGATCTAGAGTCTTCAAAAGACAAAATCTACCAATATACCCAGAAACTGGAGACTGCCTAGAGAAAGGCCAATAGAGTGGGGCCCTCTTAGGTTCATAGGTTCATAGGTAGGTACTAGGCTATCTGCCTGAGGGCATTTATAAGCCTAGCCAGAGCCAATGAAGTGATCCCAGGTTTGTATTTTCTGTTACCTATCCACTCATCAAGGTTTCTCTTGAAGAGTGTTAGTGAGGAGCTCTGCCTGATGTAATTTGGAATTTTGTTCCAAAGCATGGGGAGTCTCTGTGACATGATCCTATCCCTCCAGCATGTTCTATTTATTGTTATGGTGAGATTTAGCTCACTAGAGTGCGTGGCTCACAGTGACTTGGATTTTTTTAGGTGGAGCATGTTCATCAATTCTGAGTTGGACATGGCTTTGTACGTCAGGCAGAGATCACCTCTGAGTAAGCGATATGCCACTGAGTACAGCCAGAGTTTTTTCAGTTGGGCTGCATAGAACATATGTTTGAGACAAGTAATCCTCTTGGTGAGGTACTTTTGTGGTCTTTTCAGCTGCTGGAAGTGTCTTGTGAGGTACATCCCTAATGGGGCATTGTACTCTATGATGGGTCTAATGAGTGACGAGTAGAGGGGTGCTATAACCTCTTTATTTCTAGATGCGAACCCTTTAGTAATTAGAATGGCTACATAGAAGGATTTTATAACTACTTTGGCAATATGATTGTCAAAGGAGAGATTAAAATCTACCTGGGGCCCCAGATCTCTTATTACCTCTTCTGTATTAAGGGGGCTGCCACCTATGTGGTAATTTATATGGGTGTTTTGTTTTTCCCAAATGGGATGACTATGCAATTTTGGGCATTTAGCTTGAGGCCATGACTTTGACACCAGGTGTCCATTTCAGTAAGACCCTCTTGGAGGATGTCCATGTCAGCCGGAGAGTCAGTTATGGCTCCCAGTTTGCAGTCATCGGTGAACTTGGTTAGCCATAGTCCACCTGTGTGTGCCTGTACTTCTAAGAAGTATATGCCAAACAGTAGGGGTCCCAGGACCGAGCCTTGCGGGACTCCACTTTTGACTGGTTTAGAGTCGGACCTGGTGCCCACTATTCGTACCGCGTGAGTTCTGTCTGTAAGCCAGTTGGCAACCCATCTCGTGACATATGGGTTTATGTTCAGGCTGGTGAGTTTTTCTGTGATACCTGAGTGGGGAATGGTGTCGAAAGCCTTGGCGAGGTCAAGGTAGGCTGTGTGAACCAGCTTTCCCTCATCTATGGCCTTGGTGACTGTCTCAAAGAAGTCATCCAGGTTTAGTAGGCATGATCTACCCTTAACAAAGCCAAACTGGGTCAGGTCAAGTGTGAGGTTTCCAATGTCTTTGTTAATGAGTTCCATGATGATGCACTCCATAGCCTTGCAGACCAGGGTAGTTAGGTCCTATGGGGCAATAGTTACCAGGGTCAGTTGTGGCCCCTCCTTTGTGGAGAGGAATAACCATTGCTGTGGGCCATTCTATGGGCATGTAGCCTGTGGAGAGGCTGAGGATGAACAGCGTGTTTAGGTGGGGGATTAGTTCATTCTGTAGTTCGTGCAAGACGCAGCCTGGGACACCATCTGGTCCCACTGACGCTGTGTTTTTGGGTTTTGAAAGGGATGTTTTCGCCTGTGCGTCTGTGATTTTTGGGATACTACACTTTTCCGGTATTGTTGTGGGCCCTTTTGGAGGTGTGAGTGGGGTGAAGTTTGCACTGAATCTATCTGCCAGGATATTCGCAATATCAGTAGGTTCAGTATATTTTGTGCTATTTTGCACTAGTTCAGTGCATATCTGTGAGTTGCCACTTAGATTCTTAACATAGCTAAAGAAGGCTTTGTGGTTATCATTTGAATGCTTGGCTATTTTTCTTTCGAAATTAGCCTTGGATGATTTCATGAGGGATCTCAGTTTCTTACTGATACTGATCAGGGATGCCTTTTCTTCTTGGGATTTGCTTTTTTTCTGAACTAGTTTCCTCTTTCTATTGTATAGCTTGTTTATTGCAGGGGTCCACCAAATGGGTTTCCTTCTCTTATAGGAGTGAGTCTTTGTTTTGCTAGGGATGGCATGATCCAAGCATCCTTGTAGGTGCTCATAGAGTGCATTTGTAAAGGTTTCTGCATCTTGGGCAGCGTTATCCTTTAGCGTGGGGGCTGTGAAACTTACCACCTCTGTCTTAAGTAAAGTGAAGTTTGCTTTAGAAAAGTTTTTTACTGTGGTTTCCTTAGTTGGGGGTGGTGGTGGGGTGTGGACATCCAGAATGATCAGTTTATGGTCTTAACCATTGGTGGGTTGACCTCCAGTGTGGAACACATGTGCCCATGTTGGTGATAACCAGGTCCAATATGTTTTCACCTCTGGTAGAAGAGTTTACCTGCTGATCCAGGGCATTTGAGTTGATGAATTCCTAGGAGCGATGGGCCTGGGAATTTGTACTCAAGTAGTTTTCCCAGTGAATGGTAGGGTAATTGAAATCGCCCAATATCAGGGTGTTTGATAGGACCTTCATGTTTTCCAGTGTCTCCAGAAAGGTGAAGTGGTGGTCCTGGGTCATGGAGGGTGATCTGTAGAAGGCCACAATTTGCATTGCAGATTTGCCCGATGTTAGTTGCACATGGATGATCTCAGAGATATCATGCTGTGCCACTAACCTGGAGGTGTAGGTATCCTTGATGAATATGGATACACCCCCTCCTTTTGTGTTTTGGTCCGTGTTCTGTGGCCGAAACATGTGGTATAAGTTGTAGCCCAGTAATGCTGTGGTGCTCTCTGGAGCCTTGAACAAGGTTTCAGTTATTGCACAGATGTCGATGTTCTCCATACTGAGGAGTGCTTTGAGTGTGTGCATTTTGAAATTTAAACTCCTGGTGTTGAGTAGCATAACCCTCAGTTTTTTGTAAATTGTGCTGTTTACGGAGGTTTGTTTGACTTTTGAGCCTTGCCTAAAAAAGGCACTATGGAGGCAGCAAGAGCCTTGGCCAGTGTTTGAAAGCCTAGGGGTGACAGGTGCAATCCATCTCTTACAAAGCAATGTGGCTTGTAGAACATGTCATCCCAGGCTGACAGACATTGGATCCCCTTTGAATGACACCAGAAGCTTAGCCAATTGTTGAAATTGATAATTTTTTCATCATACTGAGGTATCATTCTTGGTGAGGGCAGGATGCTACTCAGGGTCAGGGTCATACCAGCCTGGGTTACATGATTAGATAGCTCTTCCATGTCTCTTTTTGTGTAGTCCAGGGAGGTATGTCTCAGGTCATTCACACCAACATGAACAATGACAGTGTCATATTTGTACTTGTTCTAGAGTGACTTGTGTGCTTGTGTTATGTGGCGGATTCTGTCTCCTGACATGCAGCTAACAGTAACCTTCTGCTTGTCCAGCCTAGTGAGTGGGACTTCAATATGCCTGACTATAGAGTCACCTATTACTAGTGTGTTAGGTATGTTATTTCACCTTAAGGGCTGTGATTGTGCAGCACACTGATTTTGTGTTTTATGTGTTACCTAGTTTGTAACAGGAAGTGCAGGTTGTTTGGGTGTCTGCTTTGGAGGTCTCTGATGCTTTTGCAGGTTTTTATTTAGAGCCTCTGAGTATGATTTTGTGTATATATGTGTAATTTTTCCCAGTACTGTTTTATTAGGTCTGTGTGCGGCTGGAGTTGTGGTGCAAGTGTTAACCTTCTCCTCTTGACTGCCTGTTCCAGTCTTGGGTGGAGACAGCTTAGCTTCCAGTTTGGCTGTATAATTGCATCTCTTGCATATTAGTGTTTTGTGGTAGGAGGAGAGAGTTGTCTGTGTACATGAGGCAGTTGTAACATTGCCTCAGGATACCCAAATTCACAAGTTGGACTGGAGAGTGCACCTGAAGTTGCCCTTTGGTCATGTCTGAATAGTAGGGTGAGCTGCTTAGTCGCTTGGTTATTGAGGAGTGAATAAAGAGCCTTGCCTGCTGGGCAATCAGTGTCAGGGTATATTAGTGCTTGCTATTGGGTCTGAGCAAGTGCTGGGCTGTAAGATGCTTTTTGAGTGCTTAGGTTGAGAGTTAGACTAGTTTCAAGGGAAAAAATGAAGAGGAAACTTAGTGGAGCTGGGAATAATTTAACTGTAGCTAACTGGCACTGCCCGGTGTGCAAAACCATGCAAATGTGGTTTTATAGTAGGGAAATGAAAGAGATAGAAATTAGCCCAAAATGGCAAATAAACTACTAACTTCTGGGCTGGAACCACTCCTCCAGGGACAGATAGGTTGCTCAAAGCTCCCCTCTCTCACAGGTGAGCATAGAAACTTCCTTCTATCCAAGTAAGGTATGGGCAGCTCAGAAACTAGTATCACAGCCCTGAATTGAGCACTAGCCTGAAAACTGGACTATACTAGCTTAGAAAGGCGGGAAACAAGGATTTTTTTGTTTGTTTTTTTTTTGAAAAGCTAAGGCACAAACAGTAAAAAATACACTTAAAACAGCTTTAAATGACTACAAACGATAAGAAAAGGTTATCACACTTTAGAGTGTAGCCTACAACAGTTAAACAAATAATTTAAACAAAAAACTTTTTAAAGTGCAGGCAGTCAAATAAGTATAATATGTGAAAAAAACAAGCTTTTAAATTACAATAAACACTGGAAAATATGCATTTAGGCAGAAAACAGTTAAGTACAGCAAGAAAGTACAGAAAACTGTTACTTAATCACTCCAAAGTCTCTCTCCTAAGCTAGAAGGCTTGTATCAGTTTAAGGCTTTCTAGTGCTACCCAGTAGTTTGGTTACAGGAAAGATGGGAAACAAGCGCAGATGTGGTCTTTTAAACCACAAAACTGAAAGACAAGCAAACTGTCCAAAGGGTCAATAAACTACAATTTCTGGGCCAAGAAACTCTACTCTCATGGTACACTGGCTACCTAGTGCTTACCACCCCCACTGATAAGCTAGAAGGCTTTCCTCCAACACAGAAAGGCTTGTGGGGCTCAGAAGCTTACCAACAGTCCTGGATACAGCAACTCTGTATCTAGACTAGGCTAGTTACAGGAAAGGTGGGAAACAACCGCAAGTCTGGCTTTTAAACCAGAATGTTGAAAGATATGGAAATAAACTGCCCAAATGGCCAATAGCTACAATTTCTGGGCCAGGAACCACTTCTCTTGTGGTAGATAGGCAACCTAATGCTTACCACTCCCACTAGCTAGAAGGCTTCCCTCCAACACAGAAATGCTTAGGGGGCTCAGAAGCTTACAAAGAGCCCTGGAATACAGCAAATCTGTACCTGGACTAGACTAGTTACAGGAAAGGTGGGGAACAAGTACAAATGTAGGCTTTTAAGCCAGCAAGTTGAAAGAGATGGAAAACTGCCCAAACGGCCAAATAAACTACAGTTTATTCAACACTGAAAACACCAAGGTTGGATGTCCCTATGACCACAAACTTGATTTGTACTCCACCAGGTCTGGATCTTCTGGTGACGATACTAGTAGAGGATGTTTCAGCAAAAATGACACGAGATAACCTTCGTACAAAAGGGACCCCTACTGAATCCCTTCTCAACCTTTTTCCATTTTGTCACTGAGATGAATAATGCACATTAGAGGCGGACCTTGATGAAAAGTTTCTTAGGCACAAATTGAGATGGCAGTGATTTCCTCTCCTTCTGCACCAAAGGTAGTTGGTACAGCTTGTATTATCCCACTGCTAGCTCCTTCCCTGATGCACATCTCCTCGTACGTGGTATTAGAGGTGGTCATCAACCCTGACTCCAGTTTTGACACTGGCTATGTTGGGTCCGACACACTTAATCCCAACACTCTTGGGGACATGGCAATCTCTGGACTGAAGATTCAACAAAGCAACATTGGCATTGTCTTCAGAGTAAATCTTGTTTGATGTACTACTTGTGTGATGATGGACAGTGTTTGTTTGATTCCTTGGTTCTGATCCCTTCCTCTAGACAGCTACCTTCTCTGCTTCAGGGGTGCCAGCTTCATTTCTGTTTTTTTTTTCTCCTTTGTGGTCATGGGGACTGGTTATTGAGAGAAATTCTTCAGATCCAGCAGAAATCAGAACAGCTTTTTAGGTTATGGGGGAGTGATTGCCTGTCCTCTTAGAATATAGAAGCATACTTCATTAGGATAAGCTCCACCCAGGATATGCAGTCCTTGCCTCTTTCCCATCAGGCATCCTTGGATCAGTGTCAAGCTACAGGCCTCAAAGCTACAGCTCCACAGCAGCAGTCCCTCACCTGACGTGCCATGAAAGAAGACTTATAAGAGGAGAGACAGACTCCCTGTTGTAGTCTGTCATGTTAGATAGTGAGTCAGATGATTGAGGGGGATCCCCTCCTAGTTCCCTCCTAAGGATGTCTCCTTTGAAGAAATTTTGGAGCTTATGCCGCAGAGGGGACCTTGGCCCACTGCCCCCCTCAACAAGGGGGATCTCTTTGAGATATATAGCTCAACCCCATCTACTTAGGTTGTCTCTTCTACAGATACATTGATCTAGCAGTTAGGAGGTTATGCCAGGAACCAAATGTGCAACATGGTGCCATGAAAACCAAATAAAATGCATAGTCTTCCAAGGATAACCAGCACTGGGCAAAGTCCTTTATGGTGGATTGTATTATCATGGCATCAGCAACTAGGAAAGAGCAGATTGATTCAATTTCTTTGCATCCTGTAACAAAGTCCTGGAGGATGGATAGACTGAGGAAGTGGGCATATGCTCTGGGAAGCTTTGCTTTAATGGCCTTAAACTAGACCACTCACTTGAAGTGTTTCCAGAGGGAATTGGCTCAGCAAGCCCTAACCACTCTAAAAGCACCCCTGACATTGGACACCAGAAAACAATTAGAAAGAGCCCCGGCCACAATTTTCATCATATCAAACATCATGTGCCTTATACACAGCAGGAGAGATGGAACAGTGAAGGCTATCGGCTATGAATTTCCAGGGCTGGCTGCACCTCTGTCTCTTTGTGGGCCACTTTAATGTGTCCTTCATCAATGCCCCCTTTGATGAATCTTTGTTGTTTGGTCCATCAGTGAAAGAGAAAATGTAGAAGTGTGAACTAGATGGCAAGACATTATCTGTAGTTGGAGCGAAGTTGGAGGCCTAACAAAGATTGTATGGCTGGAACCAAAAACGGCCAATGTGACTCTCATTCAGGAAGATCAAGTATCAGCAATTTAAAGATATCTTCTGACAGGGTCAGTCTTGGTAGAGTTGGCTCCTTCATTGCACACAGGCCCAGAAATGGAAGAGTTCTGCAAAATCAGGGATAGAGTGGGCCCTTTTTTATATGCAATTCCAACATCTCTGAAGAGCTGCCCAAGTGCTCCCCTCTGGGGGGGGGGCAATCAAAGGTAGGTTATCTCTTTACTTATCTGAGTGGGAGGCCATCACACATGGCAAATTCGTCAAGGTGATAATATGCAGCGGTTATTTTGTACCATTTCTCCTGATATCAAAACCAAAACAGCCTTTGCCCCATATTCCTCCCAATCGGGCAAAAGTAGCTGTAAGAAAGCCCACATCATTGATCTCAAAAAGGGCCATCCAGGAGGTCTGACCAGACCATAGAGGGTCAAGCTTTTATTCAAAAATTTGTCTCTGACTAAAAACAGGGCATTAACTCCAGATCAGACACAAGCTACTTAAAAATTGTAAGAAAAAACAATTTCAGAATGGTTGTGGTGCGGTCAGTCTGGCCCTGTATCAGAAAAGGCAACTGGATATTTTTTATGCATCTCCATGACCCAGAGACTTCTCTTTATAGGCTCTCATCTTGGCAGAACAGAATCAATAGTTTTTGTCCTGTCACAAAGGATTCAGACTTTGAGCTGGCAGTGCTAGTTTCATCCCCAACTGCCATTCTAGATTATCATCATTCCCACTGCTGAAGTAACCCTTAGACTGTATGGGCTGTTTTCTACCTAGGGAACAATTGGCTAGCTTCAAAAAGCTCTGGCTTCCCCACCCCCACTCCTTCAGTTTACTCTGACTACTAATTGGCCACTCTCAAGGAGGGAAATCAGCAGTCAAGAGTGAAACTAAAGTGCTTTCTTGCTGTCTCAAAAAGGAGCTTCTCTCTGGCTTCACTGGAGCAGCAAAATTTCTGTCAGATAAGCCCTGTTGATGAACCCATCCACTTAGAAGGTATTGCCCTTCATTTTTTTTAAATCTCTTTGATTTAAAAATTTGCACCTTTAATAAATCTAGTATTTTTTTCACAATATTGGAATTTCCCTGTCAAGGACAGCTATTTTTAGCAGCGTTAACTAACGTATTTGGAGCTAATTTTATGAAAAAAATTGTGTACTGCTTGTGTAAACTTTAAATTTTGTGGGACAGTTTATGGAGTAACATGTGGAAACTTGTATATCAATGTAATGTATACCTCTCAAGTGTATAGATTTATGCCTCATTTCAGTCCATTTTGCATAAAATTTATGGTTTTATGGCAAGTCACTGAGGACTGAAGTCACTAAATGACAGGTTTGAGTTTCAGGTTTCATATTCTTCAGAAAATGCATGTCAATGCAACACCTGTTATTTTAGCAACTTTCCAAGTTTACAAGAGCAATATTTAAAATCTTTTCCTGTTTCTGGGCCTTTGTCCCCCACCCTATTTATTCTGGAATATTTCTTAGTCTAAGAGGTTGAGATGTATGGTGTAATGCTTATGCTCTCTTTGTAACAACCTACCAGCCATTTTGATTGTGTCAGTGTGTATCCAAGTGTTAGAACAGTTCTGATAGGGGGAATCCTGTTCTACTTTACAACCAAAAAGACCAGGGAAAGTGTTGAGAGTGTAAATGTGCTGCTTGTGACCACTCATTGCCAACTTTACTTCCTGCAGACTCTTGTCCAACTACTATGCTTTCTGCTTTTGATGCCTTTTCCCTGGTTACAGCATGTATTCTCACTCCAGTCTGGCTATTCACCTGCAGTACCCCAAAAGAAAAAAAAGCACTTACCCAGAAGTCCTTGCCTTTGTCACAGACATGCTGTAAGCTTCATCTACTAGTAGGTAAATCTGTAGTGGCTATTGGTTGTTCTTCAGACCACTCACCGGCCTCTCCATTTGGCCAGTAGGAACATGGGGGTCAGCCATGTTTTATTTGGCTATTCTGGTGTCCTGTAGGAGCATGGGAGGACCATCTTCTCTGAGCCTGATATATACTCTGGGAGATTCTTCTCAGGGTAAAAGGCCATTAGAATGGTCAGATGTCCATCTTTCAAGATGGTCCCCTTCTGCTGGTACACCTATTAGGAAAAACAAGTTTAAACTTTGTTTTCCTGATGAAGTTACTTTTGAGAAAATGGGTTCATTACTTTGGCTAGACAAGGTTTACAAGCAGCAAGTCCTGGTATATAAATATCTACAGATATGTATTCCCCATAAAGTTACTCCCGAAGAAACAGGGACTGATTATTCTGACTTTGGAAAGAATGCGGCTTCTCCCGCAGATTCCCAAGTCCAACTCTGTGATTATGGGGAAAACTAAGTTCTATCCTTCTGTGGAGGCATTTTGATTTAATCAGACCATTGCAAGGATAAATGAGGTCGTTTTGTGGGTTCAAATAGCTTCCACCCTAAACTGAGGATATGTTATAAATGTATATGCCTCATATCTCTCCATCCCTTCTATACTGCCAGCCCTGGAAAATATTGCCTGGACTCATCCTGATACCTAGTGGTCAATCCCCCCAAAAAAAAGCAAATAAGGTGTATATGGTACCTTGGGCTAATTTCTTTTTTCTTTTTTTTTTTTTTTTGCACTTTAGGTCAGAGCCAGCTGCTATTTCAGTTATCACTCATACTAGCAACAAGCTGATGCATATAACCATCTCTTCACATGGTGATAAGGAGACTGAAATGCTGGATCATATAATAAACAGAATTTTTTTTTCTTTCCCCACTTTAGCCATCAGAATTCTGAATTACCAGGTATATATGTGAAAGTCTTATGCTATGTCATTTGCTATGTCACATGGACAGTTAGAGGGAATTGACTTCCACCAAAGCTCTTGTGAACCAAATTGTTTCTATCCTTTCTCAGGTATCTAGACATGCTTTGAAGAGCTTGTACAATTTTGTAGATATTGTCTAGGGTCATTTCCATTGCTGTTGAGAAGAGTTGCTTGGGTACATAACTAAAGGTTTGTTCTTGAGGTAAAGTATGAAGTCTTGCATTCTGTTTGGCTCTTCTGCTGCCTAGGTTCTCAAGCAATATGATGAAAGAGGGAAATTCATAATTTCTAAGATATTTAATGTACCTCAATAGAAATCTTTTAGACATCCCTATTAGACAAAAAAGTCAAACTCAGACTTTCTGGTAAAGGAAATGCAAAAAAAAAAAAAAAATAGATGGGTGGAGGGTAAAAACAATAAACAGTTTTTTTTTCAGAAAAAAGGGACATACCAACAGTACAGAATAACTATGCTAGTATTCTGTTTTGATCTTCTTGAGGCCATCCATCTTCTCTTTGGGTGGCACCGTCTTCTGCTCCGATTGTTTCTCCTCTGTGTAGAACAGATCTGGTTGCTGAAGAGGCATCTTCAGATCTGGTGGAGGTTGGAAGAGCCTTCCAGGTTCTTGGGAGGATGATTGCCCTATCAAGAGTTGAGATGGACCTGATTGGGATTAGCACCACCTTGAGACTCCTGCTCCTTCTTGCCTCATTCCCACCAGGCATCCTTGGGTCAGAGTTGAACTACAGATCTCAAAGCTACTGCTCCTCATCAGGCAGAGCTCTCTGAGAAGTCATGACATGCCTCTCCTGAGTTGCTGAGGAAGAGGATATGTAAAAGGAGACACATAGAGTCAGTCTAGTTGCAACAGATATTGACTCTGGTGGTAGAGATGATCTCTCCCAGACCTCTCTCAAGCCACCACTTTTGGTGACATATTGGAACTTATGCAGAAGAGGGGAATTCTGTGACTTTATGGGCCACCTTAAGGCTGCCTTCTACAATTTTCCCTTTCACAGATCATTGCTGTTTGGTCCATCGGTGAAAGAAAAGATGCAGAACTGAGAGCAAGACGCTTTCTGCTGTCAGAGTGAAGTTTCAAGTCCTACAATGATCATATAGCAGGAAACAACTTGGTCACAATAAAAGTCTATAGTTTCTATACTGCCTGACAGAATTCAGACCTTGTGGTGGGCAGTGCTAACTCTCTTCCTCGGTCTGTATTTCTGACTCGCTAATTCTCAGGGTTCTAGAGCTAATGACAATGTCAGTACTACTAATTTTTCAGTTTGTGTGTTACCAAATGACAGTACTGCAATGGCTTTTACAAGTGTAATTGTCTCAGCTCTTACATTCTCTCTCCAAACTGGTTCTGATGACACATTTACAGTGGTAACAACTCCTTTCTTGCCAAATCCTGCAGGCCTTTCATTTCACCTGTTCCAACAAATGATGTCTTGTCCCTTGTGGGCATGGCATTACAATGGGAGGGTAGTCCAAGGTTTATGACCTGCCTGTGAGGCCAGTATTCCTATCGGTGTCCTGCAGGTGCAAGCAGTCCTCCTTGTGATGACAGTAGTTTGATTCATCAAACAATTATTGTACTCCCTCTGTCGGGAAACCGGGCCTGGCAGTGGTCAATGGCCTTGCAAAGTTTTGCATGGAAGCACGCATACCAGGAGCTCTCAACTGCCTTGCAGACAGGCTAAGCAAATCAATTCTAATACCTCATGAGTCTTCTAGATCTCCATTAATAGCAAAATAGATCTTCAGTCATTAAGGCTTCCTCTGCTGCATCCTTTTTGGTTCCCTGGACAGCACCAAATATAGTAGCTACTTTGCTATGGTCTTACCAAAAGTTCAATCACTGAAGGATGTTTTAACCCAGCAAAGGCCTCATGGTCATCTTTATGCCTTCCCAATTTTACCTTTAATTCCCAGGTTTTTACCGAAAGCAATTAAGTGCAAGGCCTCTGTTATCCTCATAGCCCATCTTGTGGCCAGACAGATTTAGTTTCTCTTTCTCAGTCCTCATTTCAGGGATCACAGCATCCTCCCCCCACCAAATATTAAATCCAGGGCAGGATCTTTTTTTGCACCCAAATCGGGAGGAGTCATCTGGATTTCTACAGCCTAAAATTAACCACTTGGTCTGATGATGCCCTTTTCATTCTTCCTCAATGTATGGGTTACGGATCCAACCTTTGATCCAATTCAGCATCATGCACCAGACTTCTGGATCCTACTCTTGAGCTGCTCCCTGTACCCATAATGCTCCAATCAGCCTACAGTACCTTGGATTTAATTTGACTCCATCTCGCATGGACGTTGATCCTCTATCAAGAGCTTCATTTGACTTAAAGGAAATTTGTGCGAGTAACAAATAGTTACAAAAACTCTTTAGAACTTCTGATCTAATCGCTATACTATCCTATCTGCCAAGTATTTCGAGTTTTCTTTCCATTAGGTCTTTGCTTCCATTTTCTAGATCTGGATGGTCTCCTTGCTGTGCTATTGTTGGTACCAGTGTTTCATTTTTATTCCTTTCTTTTACACTTTACAGGGTACACTTTCTACCATTGCTAAAAGTGTTCTAATCTGTATAAAAAAAAATGCCTTCTCTCCTTTTAGTTGTATAACTTATTTTGTCAGCTATGGCCGAGAAACTGACCAGCTTTAAAAAATGCACTTTCTGTGGGCCCAGTTCCTGATTGTAATCCTAATTGTAATTGTGGGTGTGAATGACTTGAGACGTACCTCTCTGGACTATATAAGAGAGACATGACTGAACTTAGTGAATGTGTCCCAGGCAGGTATGTCCCTAGCCTTAAGCAGCATCACCCAGAATGGTACATCAGTACAAACAGAAAATTATTGACTTTAATAATTGGCTTAATTTCTGGTGACATTCCAATGGGATCCAGTACCTGACAGCCTGGGAGGACATGATTGACCGACCACGATGCTTTGCCAGAGATGGGCTTCATCTGTCTCCCCCGGGCTTCAGGCTTCCAGCAAAGGCTCTTGCCTCCCCCATAGTGCCTTTTTTAGGCAAAGTCATGAGCACAAAATTACCAACATGAAAATTTTTTCTCAATGAAATTTAAAGGTCATACTGCTAAACACTAGGAGTCTTAGCATGAAACTGCACTCATTGCAAACATTCCTTGCCCTGGAGGATGCTGTCATTTGTGCAGTCACTGAAACCTGGTTCAAAGCTGTGGAGAGCAACCCATCCTTACCAGGTTACTCATCCTACCATACTTTCAGACCCCAAATGGAGGGCTACAAAGCCAAAGGAGATGGAGTTTCAGTATTTATCAAAGACCTACACCTCCAGGCTGGTCAATTGGTATAACGCACAGGAGACACTCCAAGTGCAGTTAACTGTTGACAAAACACCTGTTCAAATCATAGCTAGCTACAGACCCCCAAACATGACTCAGGACACCTACTCCACCCATCTGGACTTACTTGAATCCATCAAGATTCAACCCTCTACCTTGATCCTGGGTGACTTTAACTACCCACCCATAGAGTGGAAGATCTATTCTAGCCCAAACATGAACACCCTGACATTCCTCTACTTTGTCAATGCAAGTGCATTAGATCAGCTGGTTGACACTCCAACAAGAGGGGAAAATATCCTGGACCTGATCCTAACCAACATGAATAGCCACTGTAGCCCCCCCCCCCCTACAATGCCATTCTCCTTGGTAAGATCCGACCATAAAGCGATCACTTTCGAAGTCACCATCTCCCCTGAATCCCCCCCCCCCCCGTTAGGTTCAAACAAAAAATAAAACTTTTCCAAAGCCTGAGAGCATGTATAAACAGTTTCACAGCCACATTCCCTTCAGTTGGAGCTAGCACTAATGTTCAAGGCTGCAACAAGAAAACAGCACCTACATAGCTGCATGGACTCAGCAATACCTGACAGAACTAAATAATCTTCCTCAAGGAAGAGTAAACCTGTCTGCTGGACAGCAGCAATAAATAAACTTTATAATAAAAGGAAAAAAATTGCTGTCCAGGACCAAGAAGGAGCAGGTGCCAAATTGGAAGCAATATCTCCTTCGTCTGAACAAGCAAATAAGATCACTGGTGAAATCATCTAAGAATAGTGGATGTGGTCAATTTGGACTCTAAAGTTAAAGAACAATCACAAGGCCTTCTTCATACGCCCGCAATCTCAAAGGTAATACCCAAATATGCTCTGAACTGTTGGTCAATAACACCACATACACAAACACTGTACATATAGCCAAAATGCTGGAAGAAAGGGTCATTGAAAACTTCATCCCAGTGTTTCCCCCATCAGTAAACCAGGACATCCCCAGCTCCTGCCCCCCTCTCCTCATCACCAGGGAGCAGCTCTTTAATGCCCTCTCAAAGGGAAAAAAATACAGTCTCGATGGGACCCGACAACATCCCTGGCTTTATCCTACATGAACTCAGGCATGAGCTCTCGGCTCCATTAGGCATCCTATTCAACCAAAGCCTGAGCACCGGTTTCATCCCAGCTGAATGGAGGACAACCACTGCCATCACTCTACACAAAGTTGGAGCTTCCACTGACCCAGGCAATTATAGGACCTTCAGCCTAACTAGCCTGATCTGCAAGGACATGGAACACATTATCATAGACCTTATAAACAAGGACATTGGCAACCTCCAAATGCTTGACCCACACAGTTTGGTTTTGTCATAGGGAGATCATGCCTGTTAAACTTGGTCATCTTCTTTGAAACAGTCAGCAAAGCCATGGATGAGGGGAAGACTGTACGCACTGCCTACCTTGACCTAGCCAAAGCCTTCAACACTATTCCCCACTCAGGCATCAACCCATATGTCAACAAATGGGTAGCTAATTGGCTCACTGATAGAACCCACTCAGTCAAAATAGGGCAAGCCACGTCTAGTAGTAAACCCATAATGAGCGGTGTACTCCAAGGATCAGTCTTGGGGCCTCTGCTATTTGGGATATACTTTTCTGAGGTGTAAGCCAAAGCCAGTGGTCTTTGGCAGACCAAGTTTGCAGATAACTGCAAGTTGGAAGTTGTCTTAGATTCCCCTATTGATGTGAACATCTTCCAAGAGGGCCTTACCCAAACTAATGACTGGTGCCAGAAGCATGGCTTCACACTGAATGCCAAGAAATGCATCATTATCCCCTTTGGGGAAAATGGTGTAGAATATGAACAGCCAAAGCATGTGTTTTGGGGAATTGAGTATGTGACAGTTTGTATGTGTTAAAATGTACTGTGTACTGTGAACTATGAATGAACTCTGAGCAACGAGAAAGTACTGAAAAACAAAAGTCTGCCTGAAAGCAGGAAATGTGCCTTTTATGGAAGTGCATCCGATTTTCTCTCTTTGCCCAGAGATATGATGATGTGAATTGTCTTATGTTTACGGGTAAACCTTTGATTGGTTAATTGCCCTTTATAATGATCTAATTGGTTCATTTTTATATTTTTGTACTGTCAGCAATATCACCAGTATATAAGCTTGTATGTTTCTTTGTTCTGGGAGTCTCCCTGGTACTTTCCATGAGGCTCACACATGTGTGCACTGTAGTTAATAAAAACCACTGAAAGAGAGAAAGAACTATTTGTCCTCATTTTTAAAGTATCGTGTAATGTAACAATTGGTGCCGTTTACTCGGATCTGAATTGAGAACAAGCTGCAGCAGTCAGAAAGTGAACGAAATACTGCTAATGAAAGGGCCCATACTTTTCTGTTTCTGCAGTGTTTCTTTCATTTCTCTGTATTCACCTGTCTTAAAAATTTGAATTTTTTTTTTATTTATGCAGGAAAAGATACAATTTCTCTCACTCAGTTGTTTTAAGGTAAGTGGCATGCATTTCTCTTCTGCTATTGAATGTGCAGTATGAGTGTGGGTTAATATGGAAATACTGGCGACATACGTATGAAAGGAGAAATGATAGTGGGGTAATAAGACATTTATATGATGCCTTAGCTAAATCTGTGTTAAACAAGTATAGTTTATTGATTGAAAATGGGAGCGAGTGTGGGAAAAATAACGGAGCCAGAAAGAGGTACACCAACTGGTTATATGTTTTATCGTGTGTCCCTGGACAGTTGCATGTTTTTAAATCAGTGGTTCACCCTTACTAAAAATGATGGTGACCTTGCTTTTCCCGAAAATGGTAGTTTTAATAAAGATATATTGACTAATTTGCAAAAGAAATTAAAAAAGAGACGAAGAATACCAGGGTTGTGCTGGGCAGCTTTTAATGATTGGATGTGTGAAGCTAAAGAAAGGGAGAAGGACTCAGTCGTCAGTAGTCTTAAGGATAATCAAAAGAAACTAAAAGAGCAGATAAGGGAACTGCGACATACTGTGAGTAATTTAGATGTAGCAAATGGTAAACGCTTAAAGGAAATGACCTTTAAGGGATTATATCCTGTACAAGAATTAAGTAAATTACAAATAACTGAATCATCAGAGGATGATAACCCCTGGTTCCCCCCACCCCCTATGGCTCCTCCACCGCTATATCAGCCTTCACAGGTTCAAGATGGAGCAGTGAGCTCAACAACAGAGGGCGAAGGGCCGACGGGGAGAAGAGCAGACTGCACCTGACTCTGGAAACGGAAGTCAGGCAATGGGAGGTCAGCCTAGCCAGACCGCTTATAAAACAACCTGAACAAACAGATACGGGTAAACCGTTACCTAGACTAACCCATTCAAAAACAAAAAAGCAGCAGAAAAGAAAAGCACAAATGCTTTTTCACCCTAGGTTTAGCCAGCCGAAAAAATATCACAATAAAAAAGCCATATATTTACGCAAGGGTAAATATTACAAACAATGTCCAATTACAATTGAAGATAATGACGGCTACACTGGTCCGGACAAATCTAATTCATATTCTGACTCTGAATCAGGCACTAGCCCATCAGATGAAGAGGGAGTATTCCCACTGAGAGAAGTCCCAAACCCAGCAAATGCTAGAGATGCGGGACAACCAGCTACTGTGGTGGTACCTAGGGCGTGGTCAGCAGTTGATTTTTAAGCAATCACCAAATCACTTCCGCCTATTCGTAATAACCCAGCGAAGTTTCAACTCGTATTGGCAGGACATATCTGTTTGCAAAATCCTACCATAGAAGAGGTTAGAGCTGTCCTCCAATACGCTGTCCCAGCTGATCTGATGAAACATATCTGGGATCATGCTAACGTTCCCACCCCAATACCGAAGCACAACACACAAGGGAAGAATGGATTTGAAGCAGTTAGGCAACGTATAGTTGATGCTATCACTGTAATAATGCCACCTACCCCCAATTGGTCAAAAATTAAATCAGTCACACAGAAAGAGGATGAGCCTATAGATGAATACTTAAATCGACTCACTTAAGCCTTTGAGTCATATTCCGGGTACCCAGAGCCCACTGAAGGACCAGCATAAAGCGGGCTGTCAGCTGCCTTTGTAGATGGGTTACACCCTCATGTGAGGGACAAGCTAAAGGAAGTATGTTTAAACTGGCCCAGTTTGAGCCTACATGAGTTAGTCCAGCAGGTACAATACCTATCTGACCATTTAGCCAAAGAAAAGAAGGATTTACAGGAGAAATTAATAAAAGCACAAATCCAAATGTGTAGCACTTTTGGTTAGCTGGGTAGAGGACGAGGTGAGGGAGAGGGAGGGGTGGATGCCAAGGAGCAAGAAATCAGAATAGACAAAACTGGCAGGGAACACAGTCGGCTTCACCCCAGAATTCTAGTAATCAAACAGAGTGTTTCAACTGTGGCCAAGCAGGCCATTGGAAAAATGAGTGTCCATATTTGGCTGAGCAACCTGCACCATACACCGATACGTCGCAACAGTGGTATTCTAGCTGGTCGCCGTCAAATCGACAGCAACCACAATGAAGGTTCCCTGAACAGAAACAACATCAATTGTGTCCTTTTATTCCTGTGGATCAGGATGGACCACATGTTGTGTTACTGGTTAAGAATAAACCCTATCCATTTTTAATTTGATACCGGAGCAACTAAATCCATGCTAGCTGGCAAAGCAGCCATGAATGTTCCCCTCTCCAACAAAATAATTAGAGGGATGGGTGTCTCTGGTATACCTATTGAGTATTCCAAAACTATTCCAGTCCCAGTAACTTTGGGACCCTTGCAGGATAACCATGCATTCTTAGTAGGACCATCAGCACCTTTAAATCTATTGGGAAGAGACTTGCTTTGCAAAATGGGGGCCACCATTTTTTGCACAGCTGATGGAGTTTATCTTCAAGTACCTTCAGACCAACAGGATAGTACCCTGGCAGCTTTAGATGACTCATTTTACGGATGATGTGTATCCAGCCAAATTTTAACAGAAACGAGTATCTACATTCCCTACTCTCCCATCTGTGTACTACTCATGACAATGATGTAGGGTTTTTGACCTCAGCTACTCCTGTAAAAATAACCCTACAACCAGGAGCAAAGTTACCACGAGTATCACAGTACTCTTTAACAGCTGAGGCTATATCTGGTATTGCCCCTGTTATTTCTGCATTAGAAAAACAAGGGATCATAGTACCCACCACAAGACCGTGTAACACTTCAATATTACCGGTGAAGAAACCTGGCAAACAAGCTTACAGATTTGTGCAAGACTTGCGGGAAGTTAATAAAGCTGTTTTGCCTGTTTTCCTGATTGTACCAAACCCAGCTACTGTTTTGAGCTGTATCCCACCTACTGCAAAATGTTTTACAGTAATAGATATTTCATCAGCCTTTTTCTCTATTCCCGTACCCTGATAGTCAGTATTTGTTTGCATTTACCTACAAAGGCCAACAGTAAACTTGGACTCGATTGCCCCAAGGATATGTAGAATCCCCAACCTTATTTTCTAGAGAGATGCATAGACAGTTAAAGGATTTGCAACTACCATCACGTTCAGTTCTAGTCCAATATGTAGACGATATTCTTATAGCTTCACCGGACAGTAACTCGTAGGGAAGATTCCCTGCTAGTGTTAAACTTTTTGGCTACATGAGGGTTTAAAGTAAATAGATCAAAATTACAATTCTGTCAGGAAAAGGTGCAGTATTTGGGACATATTATTTCAATGGGTTCTTGTCAAATACTCCCAAATTGTATAACTTCTATTCAAAATGCCCCATGCCCTGTAACTCGGAGGCAGCTTCAAGGATTCCTTGGCCTAGCAGGATACTGCAGACAATGGGTGCCTAATTTTTCAGAAATTTCGGCCCCCTTGTTACAACTCCTAAAAAAGGACATTACATAACCTTTACCCTGGACATCACAACATGATGAGGCTTTTCAGGCTATCAAGACAGCCTTGGTAAATCCTCCTGCCTTAGGGTTGCCAGATTATTCCAAACCTTTTGTTTTCTTTTGCTGTGAGCAAAACAAGACTGCCTTGGGTCTCCTAGCCCAGAAATGCACTGGAGGCTACTGGCCTATTGCTTACTACAGCACTCAGCTAGATCCAGTTGCCTCTGGTTACCCAGCTTGCTTACGGGCTGTGGCAGCCACTGCTGTCTTGGTTGACATGGAGGCTCCACTAACCCTGGGACATGATACTATATTAGCAGTCCCACATGCAGTTCAAGCATCACTTTTGAAAACAAAAACACAGTATCTTTCAGATGCACGTCTTACTAAATATGAATTAAGTTTAATAAATAACCCCGCCCTGCAAGTCATACGCTGCCCACCACTGAACCCTGCATCTTTAATACCAACATCGGATGAGGGTGAACCACATGATTGTGTGCTTGTAGTTAACTCTGTTCTTTCTCCTAGGTTACACTTGTATGACACTCCTTTGCAAAATCCTGATTTGGTTCTTTTTGTTGATGGATCCTGCTTATGAACAAACTCCAGAGAATTCCAAGCAGCTTGGTCAGTCTGTACTCCAACTGAAGTTTAAGATCAGCACGATTACCCCCAGGCACTTCCATGCAGGCTGCAGAACTAGTGGCATTATCGAATGCATGCAAAATAGCTAAGGACAAGTCTGTTACTATATATACTGACTACCTTTATGCCCATGGTGTTGTTCATGATTTTGGTATACTATGGAAGGAATGAGGGTTTTTAACTTCTTCCGGGGCACCCGTTAAAAATCATTTTTGTATCAATAACTTGCTACAAGATTTATTGTTACCGTCTGAACTTGCTGTTGTTAAATGTGCAGCTCATCAATCTAATGACTCTTTTGAAACTAAGGGCACTAGTTTAGCTGACTGGGCTGCTAAACAGGCTGCTCTCTCACAAACTGTTCAGGGACATTTTTTGCAGCCTTTGCAACCAATGGTCACTTCTGATACCACAGTGTTAAAAGCTTTATAGGATGAAGCTCCAAAATCAGAAAGAAGAACATGGCTGGCTCAAGTTTGTTTTAAACGTTCTGATTTCATTTGGCAACATCCAGATGACAGACTGGTCTGCCCAATGTCCATGATAAATTCTCTTATTAAAGCATATCATTTGCCAGCTCATGTTGGGGTACAAGCATTAATAAAACAAATCCAAAAGGATTGGTTTGCCCCAGGACTTTCTGCTTCTGTACAGCATTTTTTGAGCACATGCTCCATTTGTATACAGTATAATATTTCAAAAGGCATTATGGCTCCCGTACAACCACTGCCAAATCCGTTGGGACCATTTTGCGCTTTGCAATGGGATTTTATTGAACTTCCACCTTGTGCTCGTTTCAAATATGTTTTAACTGTTGTTGATGTTTTTCTGGGTGGTTAGAAGCCTACCCATGTACTAAAAATGATGCCATTTCAGTTGCTAAGAAACTCTGTTATGAATTGATACCTCGTTTTGGTGTTCCCTGTCAAATATATTCAGACCGTGGAACACATTTTACTGCTCAGTTAATAGATCCACTGTGTAAAATGTTAGGCGTTATTCTAAAAATTCATTGTCCATATAGACCGCAGGCATCAGGTATTATTGAGTGCATGAATCAGACTCTGAAAACCAGACTGCCAAAAATTACTACTGAAACGGGCCTCACTTGGGTACAGGCCCTACCTTTAGCCTTACTCTCTATGAGAGCACAAGTACATCCTACTAAAGGTCTTTCTCCTCATGAAATTCTCATGGGCCGCCCTATGCGTATGAACATGACTCCACCAGCACCCTTTTCTGAGTATGATGCATTCGATCATGACATTCTTAGATATTGCACTTCTCTTGTTTCTTTTTTACAGTTTCATCATTGCCAGGTAGCAGTGGCTCAACATATTCCTGATCCTTTCCTGTCCTCGGCACTACAACCAGGAGATTGGGTATACGTCAAGTCATTCTCTTAAAAAACAGCACTTCAACCACGCTGGAAGAGGCCCTTTCTGGTTCTACTGACGACATCATCAGTGGTTAGACTACAAGGGTCACCCACTTGGATTCACATATCACACTTGAAGAAGGCCATTCCATCGAAAGGTCAACAACCTTCATGTTTTGCTACTCCTGATTCCCCACCTATTGCTACTCGTACTCAAATTCATACTGTACCAGCACCTGACAATGCCTGATGTTTATCCATTTGGACAACCTCACCCTCCCGACACAATACAGGTGCAACCACCATTTCCACAAAAGTACTGCACAACTATTTTGGTGGTTATTCTTGTTGTTTTGTTATTTTTACTGTGGCCATTTTTGTTTCCTGCTCCAACAACGCATCATGCCAAACAAGCTACATTGCATCCATCTTTCAACACCTACCAGGCAAATAAACATGTCTATGCTTCCACCTTCAATGTTTCTGATTGCTGGATCTGTGCAGCTCTTCCCACTTTACATGATGGCCTGCCAATGACAGCTAATCCTTTACCTACTGACAACTATTCCACCATCCTCTTTAATACTTCTGGGGGATTGTGTAAACAAATACATTCAAACCAAACTATAGCTCTGACTTTAGCATACTGACAGCAAGGCATTTTATGCCTAAAACAAAAGGGAATAAAGAAAGTCGGTTCATGCAATTGCACTATAACAATTCAGAGAGTATGTGCCATTACTAACTACACAGCTTTGCAATCAATTAACGTTATGGCATGGGACAGGTCTATGTCCTATTCAGCGTGGTGGGCCTCTGTATCTGCACCATTCATGAATTATTCTGATTGGAAGATGTGTAATGTGACTTGAACGATATTAGGGCCAAAGGAGGTATGGGTCTTTGAAAATAGCCCTACAATGACAAATTACTCACAACCATCACATCTTATGTTAGAGTTAGAGGATGTATTCTCTCAAGTAGTGTTCAATAATAATGTTACCACTAATATTTCCGCTATGCTCTTGGAACAAGGGATGTATTTTATTTGTGGTAGAAAGGCATATAAGTGGTTACCAGGGAATTGGTCTGGTAGCTGTTTCTTGGGTTATTTAGTCCCATCCATCCGACATGTATCTGCTTTACCTCAAGGAAAAATTCAGAACGTTCGAGAGGTCAAAAAGTCTACCAATCCGGTAGGTCAAGTTGATTCCTCATGGATCTATCATCATGATTTAGCTCATGCTGGCACTAAAGGACTATCCCATATGGACTTAGGTGATGACGTCATATCATGGGCTGGTATAATTCCATCTTACGGAGCAGTGAAATCAATTTGGGAACTGAGAAAACTATCTAAATTGCTTGAAATATTAAGCAATGCTACATTTTCTGCCTTAGAACTAGTAACTGATGAATTGACTGCTATGAGAGTTGTAGTACTCCAAAACCGTATGGCTCTTGATTTCACACTAGTGGCGAAAGGAGGAACTTGCACTTTAATCCAGGAGGAGTGCTGTATGTTTATTCCTGATAATCAGCATGAAATTGAAAGCCATCTTGAACTGATTCAAAGAATTTCTGAACTCTCGAGGCCAAAGAGGCCAATAGTTCAACATGGGCATGGTTAACCAACCTGTTCTCAGGCTGGGGAAGTGGACTGTTGAAGTTGATCTTATTGATTGCAGTATTAGCAATTGTTGCTTTTCTTGTCTTAGTCCTAATCAAAGCACTGATCTTCAAATTAATGACTTCAAAAACTGTGAAGAAAGTTCCTAAGTTTTATATGCCTGCAGCTATGAATTTAGATGAGGAAATGACAATGTTTTCTAATAATGAAAAGACCAGTAGCATGGTTATGCTAGATTTGGGACAAATGTATGATAGGTTAAATGGTGATGCTTACACAGTATCAAATGGGGGATTGTAGAATATGAACAGCCAAAGCATGTGTTTTGGGGAATTAAGTATGTGACAGTTTGTATGTGTTAAAATGTACTGTGTACTGTGAACTATGAATGAACTCTGAGCAACGAGAAAGTACTGAAAAACAAGAGTCTGCCTGAAAGCAGGAAATGTGCCTTTTATGGAAGTGCATCCAATTTTCTCTCTTTGCCCAGAGATATGATGATGTGAATTGTCTTATGTTTACGGGTAAACCTTTGATTGGCTAATTGCCCTTTATAATTATCTAATTGGTTCATTTTTATATTTTTGTACTGTCAGCAATATCACCAGTATATAAGCTTGTTTGTTCCTTTGTTCTGGGAGTCTCCCTGGTACATTCCATGAGGCTCCCACACATGTGTACTGTAGTTAATAAAAACCACTGAAAGAGAGAAAGAACTATTTGTCCTCATTTTTAAAGTATTGTGTAATGTAACAATGGCACCCCACTAATTATCACATTAATAACAATATACTAAGCATGCAATTAGTCATGAGTAACTTGTGCACCCAGGTTGATAGCAACCTGACTTTTGGCCACTACATTGCCTCGGTTATACGGAAGGCCTTGTCCATGGCCCATCTCATAAGTAAGAGTATTTCATCCAGGAATAAGGAGGTCATAACATCCCTATACTCATCCCTTATCAGACCTATTATCAGGTACAATGCCCCCTTTGGCATGTACCTTTCCAAGCACATGCAGCAGCTGAAGAGACCACAGAGGTTCCTAACCAGGAAAATCTAGGGTCTCAAACACCTGGCCTATACAGATTGGCTAAAAGCCCTGTCCCTCTCCTCAGTCTCATACAGACTGCTCAGAGGTGACCTATGTCTGGCATACAAGGCCATCTCACACCCAGCCTTGATGGGGTTGCTGCACATCTGTAAGTCAAATTCCACTTGTGCAAGCTGCATGCAAGGCCTCCACCTGGTCTGTGACACAGAACTTGTTGATGGGATAGATTTGTGTCCCAAAACTCCTCCATCTGTGGAATAGTCTCCCTCTCCATGTTAAGGAGAGTAATTCTCTAGCCCTCTTTAAGAGGAACCTGGACAAATAGATGGGAAACAGAAAATACACCCCTGTGATGCCACCTGTGTCCCTGCTGGACAGGGGAAACATGTGCTGACTGTGTGGGAACATGGTCAAAATTCTTGGCTAGGCTTATAAGGTTCTCTGAGCCAATAGCCTTGTCTCATCCTATGAACCTAATGCCCACAAAAAATGTCTAGGAGGGGCACACCTGAAGCTCTGTTTGTGCCACATTTAACTGTAGAGCAATTTCAGGGAGAAGAAATAAGTTAGTCTTTAAGGGCATTCTGCCTCCCTGTGCATCTTCATCAAGGGCTCAAATCCCCAGTAAACATTCTAAACCTTCAGAAACCAAGGAATCTTGAAAGAGATCCCCTACCCATTCCCTGAAGATCTCAACTACCACCATGGCTTCATTAGAGCCTCAAAAATATCCAAGGAACTCTGGATCTGACTTTATCGGATCCTTAAAGCCATCTGATCTTAATTCCTTGGAACCAACTGTCATAGCATCATTGGAAGTTACTAGGCTAATGGCCCAGGGGCCCCTACAAGCCTAGCCAAGAGTTTTTCCCCAAAAAAGAAACCTCAGTCAGCACTTGTCCCCCCTATTAATGAGGGACACAGGTGGAACCCCTGGAACAAATTTGTAGTTTTGACATCCACTCATCAAGGTTGCACTTGAAGAAGGTCAGTAAAGTACTCTATTTGACATGTATGGGAAGTCTATTCCAGAGATGGGGAAGCATCTGGGAGACAAATCTGTCTCTCATAGGTTCATAGGTGTGTACTAGGCTAATGGCCCTGGAGCCTTTACAAGCCTAACCCATAGAAGTGCCCTGGCATTGTGCCACCCGACATTAGTTCCCAGTGCCTCTGTCAAGTAGTACCACTGGAGTGATCCCTGGGGTGAACTTTCTATTACCCATCCACTCATCAAGAACTCTCTTGAAGAGGGACACCAAGGTGCTCTGCTTGACATGTATGGGAAGTCTATTCCAGAGCATGGGCAGTCTCTGTGTGAGGAACCTGTCCCTCTACCATGTTCTGTTGATTCTGGTAATGAAGTTGAGGTCTCTGGAGCATGTGGTGCGGAGTGATTGTGATTTCTTTAGATGTGGCATTTATAACAGAGCTGGGTTAAACATGGCTTTGTTAGTCAAGCAAAGATCGTCTCTAAGTAGGTGATATGAGACAGAGAATAGCTGTAGTCGTTTGAGTTTGTCCATGTAGGACATGTGTTTAATGTCTAGGAGCCTCTTCGTGAGGTACTAATGTGGCCTCTCCAGCTGTTGCAGGTGTCTAGTGAGATACATGCCAAATGGGGCATTATATTCAATGATTGGCCTAATGAGGTAAGAGGAAAGAGAACCGATAACCTCTTTCTTCCTGGATACAAAACCCTTGGTAATGAGATATGCCACATAGAGGGACTTTCTGACCACAGTGGTAATGTGGTGGTCGAAGGAGAGGTTGGTGTCAACCTGCATTCCCAGATCTCTTATAATACCTTCAGTATTCAGTGGGTTCCCATCGATGTGGTAATTAGTGGAAACATGAGTTTTTACCAAAGGGGATGACAACACATTTTTTAGCATTAAGCTTAAGGCCATGGTTTCGACACCAGTCATTGGTCTCAGTGAGGCCTTTCTGTAGGATGTCTGCATCACTTGGGGAGTTAATAATGGCTCCCAGCTTGCAGTCATCTAGACTGGACTTCTGAGAAGTAGATGCTGAACAGGATAGGACCCAGGACTGATCCCTGTGGGACACCATTTGTGACTGGTCAGCAGTCTAACTTGGAGTCTACTACTTTCACACTGTGTGTTTTATCTGTGA
The DNA here is from genome assembly GCF_019279795.1 of Protopterus annectens. NCBI lineage: Eukaryota > Metazoa > Chordata > Ceratodontiformes > Protopteridae > Protopterus > Protopterus annectens. The sequence goes on along the minus strand of NC_056726.1, from coordinate 663,069,715 downwards.
GCCAATTTGCAACCCACCTAGTGATATAGGGGTTGATGCCTAGTTTGGTGAGTTTGTCAATAATTCCTGAGTGAGGAATGGTTTCAAAGGCCTTGGCCAGATTGAGGTAGGCTGTATGCACTGCCTTACCTTCATCCACAGCCCTGGTGACTGACTCAAAGAAGTCAACCAGGTTGAGCAGGCATGATTTCCCTTTCACAAAGCCAAATTGTGTGGGGGGTCTAGAGTTTGGAGATTTCCTATATCTTTGTTAATTTTGTCCATGAGGATGGGCTCCATAGCTTTACATATCAGACTAGTTAGGCTAATAGAGCGATAATTCCCAGGGTCTGTATTTGCTCCCCCTTTATGGAGAGGGCTGACTGTAGCAGTGTGCCATTCAGTATGAGAAAAAGCCTGAGGTGAGGCTATGACTGAACACGGTACACAGATGTGGTGCCAGTTCACTTTGTATTTCACGTAGAACACAGCCAAGGATATTATTGGGTCCCATGGAAGCTGTATTTTTTGCCTTCGACAATGCAGCTTTAACCTGTGCTGCAGTAATGCTGGGTGCCTGGCATTCTTATGGTATTGTGATTGGTTCTTTGGAGGGGAGAGAGAGGTGAAGTTGGCACTGAATTTGTTGGCCAGTATGTTGGCAATATCTGTTGGCTCAGTATAGGAGCTACCATTGTGCAGTAACTCAGAGCAAATCTGGGTATTGACGTGGAGGTTCTTGATATAACTATAGAAGGCTTTGAGATTGTTTTTAGTGTCTGCTGCAATTCTGCCTTCATAGATGCCTTTAGAGGATTTGATGAGGGATCTCAGCTTTTTGTTGAGGGTAATAAGGGTGTTTTTCCAATCTTGGGACTTCACCTTTTTCTGCAACAGTATCTTCTTTTGTTGTAGATATTATTAATGGCAGGGGACCACTTGACTGGCTTCCTTTTTTTGGAGGAGAGTGCCTTGGTTCTGTTGGGTATGGCTAGTTTCATGCATTTATTTACATGCTCGTACAGTGCATTGGTGTATGATTCTGCCATCATGCAGCTATTTTCCATTGGCATGGGTGCTGTGAAGTTACCCACCTCTGTTTTTACGAGCCCAAAGTCAGCTTTGGAGAAGTTTTTCAAGGGGATGTGTGGGTGAGATGTGGATTTCCATGGTGATTAGTTTATGGTCATATCTGACCAGGGAGGGACTGACTACTGGTGTAGAATAATGGTATCCCATTTTAGTAATAACCAAGTCAAGGATGTTGCTTCCTCTAGTGGGGGTCAGAATGATCTGGTCCAGGACATTGGAATTGATGAATTCCAAGAAGTGTTGGACCAGTGTATTGATGCTTAAGTACTTCTCCCAATTGATGGAGGGGTAGCTGAAGTCTCCTAGCATGAGACTGTTGGGTTGGACCTTGATAGATTCCAGGGTGGTTAGCAACATGGAGTGAGAGTCTAGGGACATGGCTGGGTACCTATAGCAGGTTGCAACTTGGATCACCATCTTACCCAATGTTTGTTGTACCTGAAGTATCTCAGATGTGTTATGCTGGGCTACTAGTCTGGAGATGTGCATATCCTTTATGAATATGGAGACAGCACCACCATTGGAGCTATGGTCCATGTTTCGGGGCCGAAAGGTGTGGAATGAGTTATAGCCTGGTAACACAAGGGTTCTTTCTGCCGCTTTAAACCAGGTCTCTGTTACAGCACAAATGTCGATGTTCTCCATTTTGAGGAGTACTTCAAGCAAGTGCATCTTGAGATTTAGACTTCTAGCATTGAGCACCATGACCCTCAGATTGCATTTATTTATAGCTGTTATGGTGGTAATTTGGTCTTTGGAACACTGCCTAAAAAGGCACTACAGGGGCGGCAAGAGCCTTAGGCAGTAGCCGGAAACCCAGGGATGACAGATGCAGGCAATCTAAGGCAAAGCATCGAGGTCTGTCAATCATGTCATCCCAAGCAGACAAATACTGTATCCCCTTAGAATGACACCAGAAACATAGCCAATTGTTGAAGTCAATCATTTTTTGTTTGTACTGCAGTATCATGCTGGGTGACAGTAGCATACTGCTCAGGGCTAGAGTCATACCTGCCTGGGCCACATAATCTGAGAGCTCCACCATGCCTCTTTCAGTTAGTCTAAGGAGGTGTGTCTCAGGTCATTCACACCCACATGGACAATGACAGATTCATACTTGTACTAGTTGTGGAGTGGCCTTAGTGCATATGTTATGTGTCAGATTCTGGTACCTGATAGACAGCTAACTGTTACCTTCTCCTTATTCAACCTTCTGAGTGAGACATCTGTGTGCCTCACTATTGAGTCACCTGTGTTTAGTGTACCGGGCAAGGTGTTAAGCCTTAGGGGCTTAGGTTGAGGGGCGCACTGTGCAGGTGAGCTGTGTGTCCTGTGTTGTGGTGGTCAAGTGCATTTCTGTCTTGGAGGTCTCTGCTGTTTGTGTAAATTTCTATTGGTCTTTGGAACACTGCCTAAAAAGGCACTACAGGGGCGGCAAGAGCCTTAGGCAGTAGCCGGAAACCCAGGGATGACAGATGCAGGCAATCTAAGGCAAAGCATCGAGGTCTGTCAATCATGTCATCCCAAGCAGACAAATACTGTATCCCCTTAGAATGACACCAGAAACATAGCCAATTGTTGAAGTCAATCATTTTTTTGTTTGTACTGCAGTATCATGCTGGGTGACAGTAGCATACTGCTCAGGGCTAGAGTCATACCTGCCTGGGCCACATAATCTGAGAGCTCCACCATGCCTCTTTCAGTTAGTCTAAGGAGGTGTGTCTCAGGTCATTCACACCCACATGGACAATGACAGATTCATACTTGTACTAGTTGTGGAGTGGCCTTAGTGCATATGTTATGTGTCAGATTCTGGTACCTGATAGACAGCTAACTGTTACCTTCTCCTTATTCAACCTTCTGAGTGAGACATCTGTGTGCCTCACTATTGAGTCACCTGTGTTTAGTGTACCGGGCAAGGTGTTAAGCCTTAGGGGCTTAGGTTGAGGGGCGCACTGTGCAGGTGAGCTGTGTGTCCTGTGTTGTGGTGGTCAAGTGCATTTCTGTCTTGGAGGTCTCTGCTGTTTGTGTAAATTTCTATTGAGAGCCCCCACGGAGGTGGGTATGTGGTTTGTGTTTTTATGTGAGAGATGTGATGGTGGGTGTTCTGGAGGGCTATGTGTTCATGTGGTGTGGTGCAGGTGTTGACCTTCTCCTCTTGACCAGCTAGTCCGGACTTGGCTGGAGAGTGCGTAGCTTCCAATGTGGTGATATAAGTGCATCTCTCACAAGTCTGAGTGTTGGGAGGTAAGAGGAGAGGATTGCCTGTGTACATGAGGCAGTTGCTACTCAGAATGCTCAAGAGCACCATGTTAATAGGAGAAAGCACAGAGAACTGCCCTTAATCATGCCAGGAGGGGTGGTCATAACTACTAAGTACTGGAGCTATTTCCGTGAAGAACAACTAGTGCTGAGGGCACTTAGGTGTGCTACAATAATTGCTACAAAAACCTGCTGGGGTGCAAAGCGGTTAAGATATTTGAAGTGCAAGAGAGAAAGAACTAGCAAGTTTCAAGGGAAAAAACTGAAGAGCAGACTGGAACCAGTAATAGTTTACCTCAGCTCGGCTCAGATAGGTGGAGCTTAAACAAGTGTAAACCTGCGCAAACGCGGGCATTTAAACCAGAAAGTTGAAAGGGATGGAAAAACTGCCCAAACGGCCAATAAGCTACAATTTCTGGGCCAGAAACCACTACACTTGTGGTAGGTAGGCTACCTAGTGTTTACTACTCCTACTGACAAGCTAGAAGGCTTCCCTCCAACACAGAAAGGCTTGGGGGGACTCAGAAGTGTACAAACAGTCCTGGATACAGTAAATCTGTATCTGCACTAGACTAGTTACAGGAAAGATGGGAAACAAGCGCAAACACAGGCTTTTAAACCAGAAAGTTGAAAGGGATGGAAAAACTGTCCAAATGGCCAATAAGCTACAATTTCTGAGCCAGAAACCACTCCTCTTGTGGAAGATAGGTTACCTAGTGCTTATCTCTCCCACTGATAAGCTTTTTCTTTTTTTTATGCAGAAAACCAGTTAAAACAGCAGTAAAAAAACAATTCAAATGCAGTGCAAGATAGCACGCTTGAGTGTATAGCAATATTAAAGCAAATACAGTTTAAATAAATACAATTAAATTTAAAAAAATGACTAAAAACAAGTGCAGAAAGCAGTAAATTAGGAAAAAATGAAAATGGAGGCTCAGTAGGTTTTGTTAATGTCGCATATTAGATTTTGGCCTTTCAAGCGGGTAATGCTCGAGGAGTTAGACTTACGGATATGGAGCATCTCTAGTAGGGCAAGGTCCAATAGTTTATTGTTGGCGAGACATAGATCACCTCTGAGCAATCTGTACGATATCGAGTAGAGTGATAGCAATTTGAGCCTGTCCACATAGGACAGGTGTTAGGGGACATGAATTCTCTTTGTGAGGTATTTCTGTGGCCTGGCCTTTCCTGTTGGTGCAGGTGTTTGGAGAGGTACATACCAAACAGGGCATTATACTCCATTATTGGCCTAATAAGAGAGGAGTAAAGAGAAGTAATAACCTCCTTTTTTCTGGATGCAATGCCTTTATTTATGAGATGAACCAAGTAAAAGGCTTTTCTTACTGCTGCCACTACTTGATGGTTGAATGTGAGATTGTTGTCAACCAGAGTATCCAGGTCTGTCACCACAGGTTGTGTGGTTGGGGGACTGCTGTTGATGTGGTGGTCCAGTAGTTGGCCATGTTTTGCCAGATGGTATGATGATACATTTTTTGCATTCAACTTAAGGCCATGACTTTGGCACCAGTCATTTGTTGCTGTAAGACCCTCTTGCAGTATTTTAACATCATCTGGGGAGTCAGTAACAGCACCCAACTCAGTCATCCAAAAACTTGGTCAGCCACAGGACTTTTGTCTATGCCTGGACCTCTGAGAAGTAGATGCCAAACAGTATGAGTCCCAGGACAGATCCATGGGGAACATCACTAGGGGCAGGCTGTCACAGGTGGAGGCATCTCTTTTGACCTTATGGGTCCTATCGGTCAGCCATTTGGCCACCCACCTTATGAGATAGGGATTTACGCCAAGTTGTGTTAGCTTTTCGATGATGCCTGAGTGGGGGATTGCATCAAACACCTTGCCACAGTCAAGGTAAGCTGTATGTACTGACTTTCCCTCATCCAGGACCTTGGTGACAGTCTCAAAGAAGTCAACCAGGTTCAACAGGCAAAATCTGCCCTTGACGAATCCAAACTGGATGGGTCAAGTGCTTGGAGATTGCCTATGTCCATGCTTATGAGGTCCATAATACACTCCATGGCTATACAGATCAGACTTGTCAAGCTAATAGTTTCCATGGTCAGTAGTGACACCACCTTTGTACAAGGGGATGACAGCGGCAGTTTTCCACTCTGCTGGAATGAAGCCTGTACTTAGGCTGTGGGTTACTAGGGTGCTCGATGACGAAGCTAGTTCTTGCTGGAGATGGTGCAGTATACAGCCTGAGATACTATCAGGTCCCATGGAAGCTGTATTCTTTGCCTTAGTTAGGGCCTTTAACACTTGCTCCATGGAGATTTGAGGTGCAGGACAAGTATCAGGGGGGATAGGTTCAGCGCAAACTTCACCCCCCTATCTGCTAGCAGGTTGGCTAAGTGAACAGGATCAGTGTAAGTGGTACTGTTAAGTACTAATTTAGAACAAACCTGGGCTTTGTCATGGAGGTTCCTGACATAACACAAGAAGGTTTTGTGGTTTCCCTTTGTTTTGGTGGCTAGTTTCAATTTGTAATCGGCTTTGGAGGTTTTCACTAGTGATCTAATTTACTTGTTGAGGCTGATGAGGGAGTGTTTCCTATTTAGAATTTATTCCTTTTTACCCTTGGACAAGAAGTTATTTCTTTTGTTGTAAAGCCTGTTGATAGAGGATGTCCACCATACAGGTTTGTGCTTCCTTGAGGAGCAGGCTTTAGTTCTGTTGGGTATGGATGAGTCCATGCAATTGTGCAGGTGCTTGTATACTGCACTGGCATACTGTTCAGCGCAGCCTTCTGCATCCTCTGGGGGGAGGTCATGGTGTGAAGCTACTGATACCCTTCCTTAGGAGGTTGTAGTGAGCTTTTGAGGAGTTTCTTTAGCCTGGCTACTGCTTGGGGGGTAGGGGGATAGAAACTTCAAATGACACCTATGATCTGATCTCACCAGGGGAGAACATACTATGGGAGTGGTGCAGCATTGACCCATGTTGGTGAGAACCAAGTCCAGAATGTTATCTCTCCTTGTGGAGGATGAGATGAGCTGGTCTAGTGCGTTAGAACTGGTGAAGTCAAGGGATCATTGGGTGAGTGCATTAGTACAGGAATAGTTCACCCAGTCTATGGTGGGGTAGTTGAAGACACCATGGATCAGGTTGTTAGGGGGTACCTTTATGGAGTCAAGTAGGCCCACTGACAATCCCTCACTAGTAAGATCAGACCATAAACTGATCTCACTGGATATTCACATCCCGACCCCACCCCTGCCCAGAAAACCACAGTGAAAAACTTCTCTAAAGCAAATTTCACACTCCTCAAAACCGAGATGGAATCCTTCAAAGCCCCCGGGCCTGTGGAAAATACGGCCCAGACCGCAGAATCCTTTATAAATCCATTCTATGAACACCTTCAGAAATGCATGGATCATGCAATCCCAAATAAAACCAAGACCCAATCCTCCAAAGGCAGACGACCTGTCTGGTGGACCCCAGCTATAAACAAACTATACAATAGAAGGAGGAAGCTACTACATGATAGAGCAAAATCCCAAAAAGGGAAGGCATCTCTGATCAGTATTAGCAAAAAACTAAGGGCACTCATAAAATCGTCAAAGGCCAGCTTCGAGAGAAAAATTGCACAGGACACTAAAGATAATCACAAGGCTTTCTTTAGTTATGTTAGGAACCTGGGTGGGAATTCACAGATATGCTCAGAATTAGTCCAAAATGACAAAAAATACACTGATCCCACAGACATTGCCAACATCCTAGCTGACAGGTTCAGCGCAAACTTCTCCCCCCCTCCCCACCAAAAGGGCAAATATCTATCCCAGCAGAGTGCTGCCCCCCTCACATCTCAGATGCTCAGCTGGGTGCCGCCCTCTCCAAAGCAAAAAACACAGCATCAATGGGACCAGACGGTGTCCCAGGCTGCGTCCTACATGAACTCCAAGAAGAGCTATACCCAAACATAAAACTACTGTTCAATCTCAGCCTTACTACAGGATATGTACCCAAAGATTGGCGTACAGCAACAGTGGTCCCTCTCCACAAAGGTGGTGCCTCAACGGACCCTGGAAACTATCGCCCCATAAGCCTGACTAGCTTTGTCTGCAAAGCTATGGAAAGGATCATTATGGACCTCATAAATAAAGATATTGGGGACCTACAGACACTGGATCCTACCCAGTTTGGCTTTGTTAAGGGCAGATCCTGCCTCTTAAACCTGGTTGACTTCTTTGAAACAGTCACCAAGGCCATTGACGAAGGGAAGGTGGTCCACACAGCCTATCTGGACCTCGCAAAAGCCTTCGATACAATACCCCACTCGGGCATTATAGATAAGCTCACCAACTTAAATATAAACCCCTATGTCACTAGATGGGTTGCAAACTGGCTCAAGGACAGAACCCACATGGTTAGAATTGCTGGAGCCATGTCAGACTCCAAACCAGTTACAAGTGGCGTCCCACAAGGCTCAGTCCTGGGACCTCTCTTGTTTGGTATATATTTCTCGGAGGTACAGGCCAACACGGAAGGACTGTGGCTGACCAAGTTCGCAGATGACTGCAAACTGGGTGCCATAATCGACTCTCCAGCCGACACAAGCATCCTCCAAAAGGGCCTCATAGAAACAGACAACTGGTGCCAGAGCCATGGCCTCAAGCTAAATGCCAAAAAGTGTATAGTCATCCCCTTTGGCAAAAACCAAGTGCCCACAAATTACCACATAGGTGGTAATCCATTAAGTACAAAAGAAGTCATTAGGGACCTGGGGACCCAAGTTGATAGCAATCTCTCATTTGACAACCACGTGGCCAAAGTGGTTAGAAAAACATTTTATATAGCCCACCTAATCATGAAGGGATTCACATCTAGATTAGGGGAGGTCATCGTGCCTCTTTACTCATCCCTCATCAGGCCCATAATCGAGTACAATGCCCCTTTTGGGATGTACCTTACCAAACACCTGCAGCAACTGGAAAGACCCCAAAAGTACCTCACCAAGAGGATCAAAGGGCTCAAACAGATGCCATATGCTGCCCGGTTAAAGAAACTCCAGCTCTACTCAGTGGCATACTGACTGCTCAGAGGTGACCTGTGCCTGACGTATAAGGCCATGTCCAACCCTGAATTAAGGGACATGCTGCACCTCAAAAAATCCAAATCCCATCGAGCTACACACTCGAGAGACTTGAACCTCAGCACTGAAATAAATAGGACATGCTGGAGGGACAGATTCATAACCCAGAGGCTCTCTTCACTATGGAATAAAATCCTAGTCCAGGTTAAGCAGAGTCCCTCATTGACTCTCTTCAAGAGGAATCTTGATGAATGGATGGGAGATCATAGGTTTACCCCGGGTATCACTTCTGTGTCACTGTTAGACAGAGGCACAGTATACTAACCTCGAAAAAGGGCATAGCATAATTAATTTAAAATGGGTGGCGAAAGCCAAACATGCTCTGGCTAGGCTTATAAATGCCCTAGGGCAGATAGCCTAGTATGAACCTATGAACCTATGAACCTAAGAGGCACTTTGATCCAGAAACCTTGAATCTTTCCATTACTTTGTTGAAGTCTCCTTGAATTCTCTCGGTTTCACAGTTGACTCATTGTCTCCTCAACTCCTTTCTCCATTCTACAAATGACAGAGGAAAGAGTCTAGACCACATTTAACAACCTTGCCTATCAGGTCCTCAGGAAGTTTTTCTAAGGCTGACATAGGATGATGAAATTCCTCAGAGCTCAGATTCAGATGGGGGTTATTCTGTGTCCATCTCCCATTGGATCTATGTGCCTTCCCTCAATTTCCCATGTAGTGATTTCTTCTCCAATCCATCCTACAACCTTTGAGCCCTCGGATCTAAAAGACCCAGAGTGCCCACCTTTGATCTGAAGATGTGTCATTCTGCCTCAGCTCCTATACCTTGGATCAGGATGACTCTGAGCTAAAGCATTGTTGCCAGATCAGGAGAACCAGAGGTCTCCTCCAATGTTGTCAGAGCCATCTTGCCCTTTGGAGCTTTGGCCCTAGATAGCTCTGGTCCTCCCCAAGGTATGGATCCAGGCAGGGTCGAGGCTTGGCTGCTTCAGAGGTTTCAGCCTTGGTGTGGCCTGCTATGGTTTATCCCAATTCTTCTGCCTTTGAGGTAGTTGAGAGGGTTTCTCTCATCCAAGACATTCTGTTACTGTTTCTTCCTTGGATCCTTCATCTCTTCCCCTGAGAGTTTGAGCTGTGGTACCATCAGGCCCACTCCACAAGGGCAGCTGTTACCAACTAGCATCCAGGCAGTTCCCTTAGAGGAACTTCCCTTCTCTTTGGATACCACTTCAGTCACCCCACTGAGGAGGTTCCCCAAAAGAGAATGTGCAAAAGGAGGCACATACAGTCCCCTATGAAATCTTTCACTGAGGGCACATAGATGCGGGTCCCCCAAGTCTCCACTGGATGAAATCTCATCCGGAGAAATTCTAGAGATTCTTAAGCAACAGGGTGGATGGTCTTCAGATATACCATCTACATAGGAATCATATTTTCTGGAGGGTTTTGGTTTCAGCCCATCTAAATCTTGGGTGATTCCCCTGGCTGTCAAGCTTATTGAATTAGTCTGTCTCTGGGCATGGAAGGAACTGGACTCTGTTGAACCAATTCCCCAACTCCCAGACAAAATTTTGGCACTGCTGAAGGACAAACACCACTGGAGCAAAGGAGTCCCTGTACCCCGCTATGGTTTTGGTGGCAGCCACAAAAAAGGAGCTAGTGGAGCTGAGCTCTTCTATCCATCCTCATAATAGAGAGTCAGGGGCATTGGACTGATTTGGGAAGCATGCATTTGCTTCAGTGACTTCTGCCTTGAGGTCCCTGAATTTGCTGAATTTTATGAGACTGCAGAGAAATTTTGACCAAGGAACTCTCCAAATCCTTCTTGGAGTCCATGTCTCTGGAGGACTATAAGAGATAATCTTTACAACAGGCCACAATCTTACCCATTTGGAATGAGTCCATGAGGTTAATACTTCATGCTGCAGAGGGTACCTCACAGGCTTCAGGTTCAGGCATTGCCATTAGAAGACATGCCTGGATGCAGTTAAGACTTTTGTGGAGTCTTTCAAGTCTTCTTTCATCAGTGCTCCTTTTGATGGAATGTCCTTGTTTAGACCATCTGTAAAAAAATGCTTTCCTGGAGTGAACAGGAAGGAAAGCCCCTTTTTGCTGTAGGTATTCACTTTTCTACCCCTTAATGATTCTTTTCCTGGAATCAGAGGAGGGAAGAAAATGTTGTTCCATAAATCCCAGGGATCTTTCCAGGGTTCATGAGGGGATAACTCCTAGAAGAAGAGGGGGAGTTCAAATGGAAGATACTGTCATTGTGACAGAGGAGGCCTGCAAAACCAAGATTCTTTTCTGGATAGACCCTTTCAGTTGTCCTAAAGGGTTTCCCAACAGCTCATGTATGAAAGCAGTTGGGGGGGGTGCTTGTCCTTGCACCCTGACACCTGGGCATCTATAACAAAAGATTCATGGTTGCTAAAAATATCTGGATGTTAGGTAATTTCTTACCATTTTTCTACATTCCCACAAAAAAGAAGAAATCTTCCTGATGTCCCACCCAGTCGAAGTGAAGCTGTAGTTCAAGAGATTCAAAAGCTGCTAGAAAACAGTCATCCTAGAGTCCTCACTAGACAAAAGAGGATTTGGAGATTACTCAAGGTTCTTTTTAGTGCCAAAGAAGATAAGAGACCTGGAACCAGTTTTGGATCTAAGCAACCTGACTTAATTTATGAAGAAGTCAAAGTTCTGAATGGTCATGGTTTAGTGTATCCTGCCTTTTTTGTGCCAGGACAATTGGATGTGCTCAATTGATCTTCAGGACATGTGCTATCGCATCAGGATGAAAAGAAGATCCATAGATGTCTGCACATTTCATTGGGAGCCAGTCATTCAGTTCAGAGCCCTGCCCTTTGAGCTCAACAAAGGCCCGAAGATGTTTACTTTGGTAGCAGCTCACTTGAGACTGCAGTGATCCCCAATGTTTCCATATCTAGACAACTGACTGCTGACTGCCCTAACCGGCATCTCTTATAACAGTCTAGAGACTATTGGCTTCAAATATGCGATAGACTAGACGTTTCAGTCAACATCTTCAAATTTCAGCTCCAGCCAGTACAGATCCTGGAGTTCATAACCCTAACTGAATACAGCAAGTCAGATTGCCACTCTTCCAACACATTGAGTGGACACAGTCAACTTCCAGGTATAACAAATTTTTCATCTTGCTCTTCCAGCAAGACTACTTCAGGGTCTAGGTTCAATAGCAGCAGCTATAACCTTCATTCCTATGGCATGTTTCTATATGTCTGTTCTCCAATGGACTCTAGCTGTTCAGTGATCTATTCTCCCACATTCTCTAGCCTTACCAGTCAGACTCACTCAAATATGAAAAATCATCTTCGCTGATGGATTCAGTCGGACGAGAGTTACCTGGGCTATCCCTTTATTCTGCTTTCTCAAATGACCACTGTGACCACAGACACCTCTCAATTGGGGTGGGGGGACATTTCTTATGAGAGGCACTCCAGAACATGTGGTCTTCCCAAGAAACCAATTTGCACATCAGTGTCCTAGAGATGAAAGCAGTTCTGTTACTGTTGCGGGCCTTTCAAGATGTTCTCTCTCTAGGAACCATGGCAATAAAGACTGACAAGCATGTCTGTGGTCTTTTACATTAATAAGCAAGGGGGAACCCAATCTTACCCCTATTGAGAGGCAGTGAGAGTGCGGCAGTGGGTGATCTCCTCCAACTGCTTTCTTATTGCAATGCACATTCCAGGGAAATCCAATGGTCTAGCAGACAAATATAGCAAGTCCATTTTGTTAACTCACTAGTGGTCCCTCAATCAATCAGTGGCAGACAGAATTCTCTGTCATTGAGGCCAACTTTAATGCAATCTCTCTGCATCTCCCCAAAACAGCTAGTGCATCAGGTATTTTGCTCTAATCCCCTCTTGGGGAGTTGCCAAAAGATGCTCTAGTTCACGTTTGGCCTCCAGTCTACTTTATGCTTATCCTGTTTCCTCTGATTCCAAAATTCTTACAGAAAGCACATCTCTGAAGAGCTCAGTTATCCTCATTGCCCCCTTCTGGCCTTGTCAAATGTAGTTCCCCTTACTTTGTTCTAACCTTTGATATCCACCATGGATACTGGACCCCACTCCAGGCCTTCTCTCACATCCCAATATTCCAGGCTTCAAACTAACTGCATGGATCTGATGTCCCTTTTAATTTCATCCTCACAGATGGGTTTGGATTGGACTCAGCCACATACCAAAGACTTTGGATCCAAATCTTGAGCTCCTCCTTCTACCCATAATGCTCTATTCTCTCCCTAACTCCTCAGATCTCTTTACTTACTATCATGGTAAAACAGAGGATAAATCTCGAGCTTGTAAGTGATATCTTTTGTGCAGTTTCTGTTAAAGGTTTGACTACATTTTTATCTTTTCCTGTTAGTTAGTGACAACTTCTTTCCTCCCTCCAGCTGTCACTGGCATCAGGGTGTTTTCCTTTCTGCCTCTCACCATTTTTCCCATTCTCTTCATACCATTCTTGGTACTTTACCACCTTTCTCTCCATATGCATATAGATATATAAAATGAGTATACTTAAAGTGTTATTAGTGCCATGATAACCATTTCTCTCTTCAGGTTGCACTGATTTGTTGTTTAATCTTTTTTCCATTAGGTTATACTGTTTTCTCTAAAATGTCAGAAACCTGGAGGTTTCAAGAAGTGCACTTTTTCTCGGCATAAGATCCCTAACTCTGATGCCTGCATGATCTCCTTTTATTGCCTATGGGCTGACAACTTCAGTTCATCTTGTGCTATTTGCACCACTATTAATCCCAGAACACACTCAGATAGGCACAACAAGTTAATCTTAAAAGGCTTGCTTTCCTGCTTCTGCTGGGGCTCAAACCTTCTCCAAAGCAATCAAAGTTTCTTCGTACTCTAGGAAATGAGCTCTTGAAAGAAAAAGTTCTCAAGGGCTTCTTCGGAGTCATCTGAAAAATATAGGAAGGTTTTAGATCCAAAGTCCTTTAGGCCACCCTGGGATCCACATTCCTCATCTAATTTGACAAGCTTGGCTCCTGTAGTGAGCTCTGGATTATCTTCCACCTCCTTCTTGGATCTGACAAGCAGGAGTAGTGCAGCAAAGTACTGTCTCAAACCTGTATTTCTGGCCGCACCATCTCAATTCTTCCAAACACTGAGGAAACATTCCAGGCCAGTGCCCACAAAGTTTTCCAGATCTTTGGGGAGTTTGACTGTGGCAGACATGGACAGGATAATCTGGAAATTTTTCAGGGCTCAGATTCAAATGGGGTCCTACCAGTCCCATCCCCTCATGCATCCATCAGTGCCCCTGCTATGTCTGTTCTACCTACTTCTGTGATCTGATCTATGGTTTAAGAGTCCCAGGATACAAGATACCTGAGAGGTTCAGCGTCTAGTCCAAGGGAGGTACCCTCTTAAATGTGGGGTCTATGATTAGTTCTACTCAGATGCCTGCAAATCTGAGCAGGTCTGTGATCAGAAAGGTTGACGCCATTTCTGAGGGGTTGTGTTCAGCTCTGACTATGTTGGATCTGTCATTTCCCCTCAGAGCCTGTGGCTTGGACAGCTCAGATCTGATTCTCCCTATGAGGCTGCAAGGAGGGGTGGAGAGGTTTCTCCTGGTCTGTTGGCATTGAAAGGAAAGGAATTTCTTTTAGTTCAGAGAGCCGTCCTCTCTTATCACAAAACCAAAGGTTTGTGGAAGGTGTAAAGCTTGCAAGCATATTGTACCTTATTTTTCTTCCATTAATAATGTTAAATTTAGTGCTAATAATTATTTTTGTTGCAATTCAGTAGGTGTTATATATGCTCTGTGTTGTCCATGTAACAAATATTATATAGGGGAGACAAAGAGAGCATTTAAAATCAGACTGATGGAGCATATAAGGGACATAAATAATGTCAATGCTGATAGTCCTGTAGCTTTGCATTTTGCACAATTCCATCATAAAAGTAGTGTTGGTTTAAAAGGTACTGTATTGGAGCAAATTAGTGTTTCTTTATATTGCAATATTGATGTTAAAACTCTTTTATTACAAAAAGAAGCTTTGTATATTTTAAAGTTTAAAACTATGTCTCCTTTTGGGCTTAATGAGGAGTTCAACTGGAAGGCATTACTTAACTGATTAGTTATTTAATTGACTAATTATGTAATTATTTTAGATGTATATATGGTTCTGTGACTGTGAATTTTTATTCTCCTTGAAGGCTTTGGCCGAGACGTCAGAGATTTTTATTAAACATTTTGGTGGATACTGTGCTTGTTGTTCTGAGCCGTCCTCTCTTATCTCTGATCCTAATCATCACTCTTCACTGAGTCTGAGCTCTGAGCCTATCAGTCCTGTTCCAGAGGGGCAGGCATTTCTGGGAAGCCTCCAAACAGGTTCCCCAGAGGAATTTCCCCCCTATTCTGATAACTCCCTGAACATCTCATGGGGAGGTGCCTCAGAGATCATGTAAGAAAAGATACAGACTTGTCTTTGTAGTAGTTCTCATGGAAGACACTGATTTTGATGGAGACTGATCCCCCAGATCACCACCCGATCACATCTCATTTGGAGATATCTTTGAAATCCTCAAACAGACAGGTGGCTGATCTTTTTAATCTACTCCTTCTGAACAGTCAATTTTTTCTGGAGGCTCAGTGCAGGACAATTTACGTCTTGGGTGATTCCCCTCAGACATTTATCACCAGTCTTGGAGGGAACTGGACAATGATGAACTGATCCCCCAAGTGCCTGGTCAAATTTAGTACCTAACAGATTCAAATATAGCCATTAGAAGTGCCTGGATGAGGCTTTGTGACTTTGCAGAACCCTTCAAGGTATCTGTTGTCAATGCCCCTTTTGGCTGCTTATCCTTGTTTGGGTCATCAGTTAGACATGGTCACCTGCAATGAACAAGAAGGAAAGACTGTCTGCCATAGGCATTGTTTTCTACCCCTCAATGGACTTTCTCAAGGAACTAATGAGGTGGTAAGATGTGGTTCTGAAAATCTCTTGGACATTTCCAGGATTCATGCAGGGATAATTCCTCCAGAGGCAGAGGAGGAAGCTTCAGTGGAAGACACATCCTAGACACAGAGGGGTTCGACAGAATCAGGGTTTCTGAGGCCCTATCAGTGCTTATGAATCACTGCCTGACTGTCCACCCCTGGAAGCAGTAGGTGGTCATTTCGCTTGGCACCTAGGAGCCTGGGCAAAAATCACACAAAACTTCATGGATGCTAAGAGTTGTATCCAGAGGTTACTGCATACCATTTTCCCTCCCTCCTCTCTAAATGAGGAAACTTCCAGACGTTCCACCTAGTCAAACGGAAGATGCAGCTCTAGAAGTAGAAAAGCTGCTTCAGAAAAGTCAGCCAAAAGGTCCCTCCTGACCAGATGGATTTGGAACCTACTCCCACTTCTTTAGTACCAAAGAGAACAGGGTACCCAAGACTCCTTTTGGATCTAAGCAATTTAAACCAATATGTAAAGAAGATGAAGTTCCGACTGGTCACATTTCAGTCCATTCTGCCTCTTTTGAGCAAGGATGATTGGATGTGCTCTATAGACCTCCAGGATGTGTACTATCACAAAAATGAACAAGTGATCCAGGAGGCATCTACACTTTAGTCTTGGAGCCAATCATTACCAATTCAGCATATTGCCCTTTGGACACATCATAGCTTCCAGGGTGTTTACCAAATATGGCAGTAGTAGCAGCTGACTTGATACTCAAGGGATTCCAGGTGTTTCCATATTTAGACAATTGGCTCCTCACCACCCCTTCCAAGCATCAACATCTACAAGCCAGGGACTACTTGTTCTGTGTTTCCAACACCTTAGGCATCTTGATAAACCATGCCAAGTCGAACTTAGTCCCTGTTCAGACCTTGGAATTTATAGGAACCCTCTTGAATACTACATCTTAGTTGGCGTCCTTTTCTTTCCATCCCATTACATCCCAGAGGCTTCAGGTTTGGGTCATATTATCCCACCCATCTCCTCCAGCAAAATTAGTACTGCAAGCTCTAGAGTCTGTCAGCTGCCAAACTTTTAGCTCCTCTAGCAAGATTCTTTATGCCCTTCCTTCAGTAGACATTGGCATGCAGTAGTCCATTCTTTCAGCCCCTATCATTTCCCATAAGACTCACCCCCAGTCTGCAAGCGTCACATTTGCTGGTGACTTCAGTCTAATCTCTTTCTGGGCAGACCTTTTACACTTCCATTGCCAGTTGACACTGTGACCACAGATGTGTCCCAACTTGGGGGAGTGCATTTCTTGGGAAAGATGGTCCAAGGCACATGGTCCCTTCTGGAAACCAAGTTTTGCATATCATTGTCCTAAAAATGAGAGCAGTCCTTCCAGTGTTGCAAGCATTTCAAGATATTCTGCCTCTAGGGATGAATGCAGTCCAAACATCATCTCTGTGTCACTGCTGGACAGAAGCACAACAAACTAATGGGCACAGTATTTTTTTCATATAAGGGGTGGCGTAAGCCACAAAACTTTGGGCTAGGCTTATAAATGCCTTAGGGCAGATAGCCTAGTATAAACCTATGAACCTATGAACCTATGAACAGACATGTCAGTAGTCTGGTATATCAACAAGCAGGGAGGAACCCGATCTTGCCCCCTGCACAGAGAGGCCATGAGAGTTTGGGAATGGCTGATTGCTTCATACCACTTTCTCGTTGCAACGCATATCCCATGGGAAAACCAGTGAACTACCAGACAGGCTCAGCAGCTCCATTCTGATGCCGCATTTGTGGTCTGTCAATCAGCGGTGACTATGATCTTCGGCTAATGGGGCCAGCCTTGCTGTGACCTATTTGCCTCATCCCTCATCAACAAGTGCAACAAGCATTTTGCTTGAGAGTCTGATACGAACCCATCTGTGAGGAGGAGTGAAAATGGACAACACATATGCAAAGTACATAACTCCTAATTTCTCCAATCCATTAATAACTAGACAGTCCAGGATTTCTTCCCTGATTTGACATATACTTTTATTGTCCCAGAAAGTTTCTAGGATGATCTAAAGGAGCGAATGGAAATTATTTTCAATTTAGGCTCTTAGGAAGGAAATTGACCTTTTCACTTCTCCTGTATCTTCATTTCAAGAAGTTTTAGCTTCTATTTTCAGGAAGTGTTTTATGCAAAGTACAGTTAGCAGCCATATCAAATTTTCATTCAGGGGAAAATGTTTTCTCTTTAGCTTCTTTCAAATTGTGCAAGGCTTTTCTAAAAGACACCTTCTTATTTATGCCTCCACTGAAGAATCTATCACCTTCTTTGGATTTGACAGTCATACTTCAGGGTTTCACACAACAACACTTTCAACCTTCAGCCAAAACTGATTTTAAATTTTTGTCTTGGAAAACAGCATTCCTAGTAGCTATTACATCCACAGGTGAATTTCCAAACTCTAGGCTCTATCTTCCAAATCCTCTTACATTGTTTTTCACAAAGACAGTTACTTTACTAATCAATCCATCCTTCTTACCAAAAGCAGAGTCTGAGTCAAATATCAAACAATTCACTTGCCTTCTTGCTAATTATCTAGGGGTCTGTAGTGGCTATGTCTTTTAGACAACTGAGCAAGCTCCTGCCTAGTGCCCTGCAGAGTTCTACAGCAGCAGAAACAAAAGAGAGACTTTGGAGTGATTAAGTATAATTGTTCTACTTTTTCTTGCTGCCTTCAGCCAATTCCACCTAAAATGCTGATTTCTAGCATTTCTGTGATTTAAAAAAAGCATGTTTCAGCTATATATTGTACTTATTTTACTGCTTGCACTTTTAATAAGTCATTTTTGTGTTTAAATTACCTGTTTAACTGTTGTAGGCTACACATTCAAGTGGGATAGCTATTTCTGTGCATTTAAAGTGTTTTTTGATTGTATCTGCTTTATTTTGTAAAAAAACAAAATATATATATATATATATATATATATATATATATATATATATATATATATATATATTTGTTTCCTGCCTTTCTAAGCTAGTATACCTTACTTGAATATAAGGAAGTTTCTCTGTTCACCTGTGAGAGAGGGGAGCTTTGAGCAGCCTATCTTTCCCTGGAGGAGTGGTTTCAGCCCAGAAATTAGTAGTTTATTGGCCATTTTGGGCTAATTTCTATCTCTTTCATTTTCCTGCTATAAAAAACGCATTTGTGAGGTTTTTGCAATTGTATACAGCTCAGCAAGCTCCTGTCTGGTGCACTGCAGAGTTCTACAGCAGTAGAGAGACAAAAGAGAGACTTTGGAGTGATTAAGTATCATTTTTCTGCTTTTTCTTGCTGCCTTTAGCTAATTCCACCTAAAACACCAATTTTAGCATTTCTGTGATTTAAAAAGTTTATTTCAGCTACATATTGTACTTATTTTACTGCCTCCCCTTTTAATAAGTCATTTTTGTGTTTAAATTACCAGTTTAACTGTTGTAGGCTACACACTCAAGTGTGATAGCCATTTCTATGCATTTAAAGTGTTTTTTTTATTGTATCTGCTTTATTTTCTGAAAAAAACCCAACCCCCCCCCCAAAATATACTTTTTCCCGCCTTTCAAAGCTAGTATAGTCCATTTTTCAGGTTAGTGCTGAATTCAGGGCTGTGTTACAAGTTTCTGTATTTGCCCATACCTTACTTGAATAGAAGGAAGTTTCTCTGTTTACCTGTGATAGAGGGGAGTGTGATAGAGGGGAGCTTTGAGCAGCCTTTCTGTCCTTGGAGGAGTGGTTTCAGGCCAGAAATTAGTAGTTTATTGGCCATTTTGGGCTAATTTCTATGTCTTTCATTTCCTTGCTATAAAAAAACATATTTGCACTGTTTAACTATCCCCGGCTCCATAAAGTCTCCTTTTCAAATTTTCCCTTGAAAATAGACAAACTTTCAACTTAAGCACTCAAACCATTCATTTCTCAGCCTGGCACTTGTTCAAAACCCATAGAAAGCACTAATAAACCCTAGCACTAGATCCCTCTATACTGTACAGAAGGACACGGCTCTCTATCCGACCTTACCAGCCAATCAGTAAAACAGTTCACTGTACCTAACCAGGCATGTCCAAAGGGCAGTTTCAGATGTACTCTCCAGTCCAACTGGTGAATATGGGCATTTTGAGGCAATGTTACAACTGCATCATGTACACAGATAACCCTCTCCTCCTACCACCAAACACTAATACATGCGAGAGATGCATTTATACAGCCAAACTGGAGGCTAAGCTTTCTCAACCCAAGACTGGATCAGACGGTCAAGAAGAGAAGGAAATACTTGCATCTCACCACCAGTCTCACACAGACCCATTAAACCAGCTCCAGCAAAAAACACACATAAATACACAAAAAACATACTTGGAGGCTCTAAATAAAAATCTGCAAAAGCAACAGAGACCTCCAAAGCAGACATCCAATTAACCTTCACCCCCCAACACAAACCATGAGACACATACTTCACAAAACCAGTGTGCCACGCAATCACAGCCCTTAAGGCAAAATAACATACCCAGCACACTAGTAATAGATGATTCTATAGTCAGGCACACTGACGTCCCACTCACTAGGCTGAACAAGGAGAAGGTTACTGTTAGCTGCCTGTCGGGTGCCAGGATCCACCACATTACACAAGCACTCAGGTCACTCCAGAACAAGTACAAATATGACTCTGTCATTGTCCATGTTAGTGTGAATGACCTGAGCCGTACCTCCCTGGACTACATGAAAAGAGACATGGAAGAGCTTTCTGATCACGTAGCCCAGGCTGGTATGACCCTGACCCTGAGTAGCATCCTGCCCTCACCAAGAATGATACCATGGTATAATGAAAAAATTATCAATTTCAACAATTGGCTAAGTTTCTGGTGTCATTCAAAGGGGATCCACTGTCTGTTCACCTGGGATGACATGCTCGACAAGCCACGCTGCTTTGCTAGAGATGGTTTGCACTTGCCACCCTTAGGCTTTTGAATACTGGCCAAGGCTCTTGCCACCCCATAGTACCTTTTTTAGGCAAGTCTCAAAAGACAAACCCACCGCCGTAAATAGCACAAGTAACACAAAACTGAGGGTAATGCTACTCAGTGCCAGAAGTCTAAACCTCAAAATGCACGCACTCGAGGCACTCCTCAGTATGGAGAAAAATCGATATATGTGCAGTAACGGTAACCTGGTTTAAGGCTCCAGAGAGCTCCCCAGCACTACAAGGCTACAACTCATACCATTCATGTCTGCCACAGAACCCAAACCAACATACAAAAGGCGGGGGCATATCCATATTTATCAAGGATACCCACACCTCCAAGTTAGTTGCACAGCACGATGCTTCAGTGATCATCCACATGCAACTAATAATGGGCAAAACTGCAATTCAAATTGTAGCTTGCTACAGATCACCAACCATGTCCCAGGACCCCCATTCTGCATTTCTGGAAACACTGAGAAAGATAAAGCTCCTACCAAACACCCTAATATTGGGTGATTTCAATTACCCAAACATTAACTGGGAGACCTACTCAAGTACTAAATCCCTTGCCCAACATTTCCTAGAATTTATAAACTCAAACACCCTAGATCAACTGGTCAACACCCCCACCAGAGATGACAACATATTGGATCTGGTCATCACCAACATGGAAGACCGGTGTTCCACACCAGAGGTCAACCCCTCGTTGGTTAGATCTGACCATAAACTAATCACTCTGGATATCCACATTCCGCCCCCACCCCCGGTCAAGGAAACCACCGTGAAAAACTTTTCAGAAGCAAACTTCACGTTACGTAAGACTGAAATGAAAAGTTTCAAAGCCCCCATGCTAAAGGATAATGCTGTCCAAGCTGCAAAATCCTTTACTAATGCACTCTACAGGCAACTACAAGAATGCATGGATTGTGATATCCCAAGCAAAACCAAGACTCACTCCTCCAAGAAAAGGAAACCAGACTGGTGGACCCCTGCCATAAACAAACTATGCAATAGAAGGAGGAAACTAGTACAGAAAAGAGTAAAATCCCAAGAAGGGAAGACATCCCTGAGCAGTATCAGCAAGAAACTATGATCCCTCATAAAATCATCCAAGGCTAGCTTCAAAAAAAAAATTGCCAAGGACTCCAAAAATAACCACAAAGCATTCTTTAGCTAGGTCAAGAATCTAAATGGCAATGCTTAGATCTGCTTGGAGTTAGTGCAAAATGGTGCAAAATACACTGAACCGACTGATATCGCCAACATCCTGTTAGACAGGTTCAGTGCAAACTTCACCCCCCTCTCACCCCCAAACGGCCCATAACCATATCAGAAGAATGTAGAGCCCCTGAAATCACAGACACTCAGGTTAAAACAGCCCTCTGCAAAGCCAAAAACACAGCATCAATGGGACCGGATGGTGTCCCAGGCTGTATCCTTAACAAGCTCAAGGACGAACTAACCCCTCACCTAAACACACTGTTCAAACTTAGCCTCTCCACAGGCTATATATCCATAGAGTGGCACACAGCAATGGTTATTCCACTCCACAAAGGTGGATCCACAACAGACCCTGGGAACTATTGCCCTAAAAGCCTGACTAGCTTGGTCTGCAAAGCTATGGAGAGCATCATCATTGAACTCATTAATAGAGACATTGGGAACCTCCAAACACTGGAACCTACCCAATTCAGCTTTGTTAAGGGCAGATCATGCCTCCTACACCTGGTGGACTTCTATGAGACAGTTTCCAAGGCCATAGATTAGGGAAATGTGGTACACACAGCCTACCTAGACCTTGCAAAGGCCTTCAACACCATTCCCCATTCTGGTATTATAAACAAGTTCAACAGCCTGAACATAAACCCCCTACGTCACAAGATGGGTTGCCAACTGGCTCACGGACAGAACCCACATGGTAAGAGTTGCGGGAGCTAGGTCCGACTCTAAACCACTTGCAAGTGGTGTTTCCCAGGGCTCAGTCCTAGGACTCCTCCTGTTTGGCATATACTTCTCAGAGATACAGGCAAGCACAGGGGGGCTATGGCTGACCAAGTTCACAGATGACTGCAAACTAGGGGCTATAATTGACTCTCAGGCTGCCACAGACATCCTCCAAAAGGCTCTCACTGAGACAGATACCTGGTGTCAAAATCATGGCCTCAAGCTAAATGCCAAAAAGTGCATAGTCATCCCCTTTGGAAAAAACAAAGTACCCACAAACTACCACATAGGTGGTAGTCCCCTAAATACAGAAGATGCAATAAGGGATCTGGGGACCCAAGTAGATAGTAATCTCTCCTTTGATAATCACATTGCCAAAGTGGTTAGAAAATCCTTCTATGTGACCCACCTATTCATAAAAGGGTTCACATCCAGATCAAAAGGGGTCATTATGCCCCTCTACTCATCACTCATCAGACCCATCATAGAGCATAATGCCCCATTTGGGATTTACCTTACAGGACACCAGCAACAGCTGGAAAGGCCACAGAAGTACCTCACCAAGAGGATCATTGGCCTCAAACAGATGCCCTATGCAGCTTGACTGAAGAAATTCCAGCTGTACTCGGTTGCATACCGCCTACTCAGAGGTGATCTCAGCCTGACATACAAGGCCATGTCCAACCCAGAATTGATGGACATGCTCCACTTAAAGTAAACCATATCCCCTCAAGCCACACACTCTAGGGATCTAAACCTCACCACAACAATAAATAGGACGTGCTGGAGGGATAGATTCCTGTCCCAGAAACTTCCCATGCTTTGGAACGAGATTCCAATCTACATTAGGCAGAGCTCCTCACTAACACTCTTCAGGAGAAACCTTGATGAGTGGATGGGAAACAGAAAGTTTACCCTGAGGATCACTTCAGTGGTTCTTCCGGACAGAGGTACAGGGAACTAATCTAAGGGGGTGGCGAAAGTCAACACATTCTGGCTAGGCTTATAAATGCCTTTGGGCAGATAGCCTAGTACCTACCTATGAACCTATGATCCTTTGTACATAGACAGCTACATTTTTATCTGTACAGGACAAAGGATTTCAGAAAAACAGGCCAGTTTCCTTCTCACTGAACAGTCTAGGATAGGTTCATAGGTTCATAGGTAGGTACTGGGCTATCTGCCCGAAGGCATATATTAGCCCAGCCATGTTGTGTTGGTATTCACCGCCCCTTTGGTTAGTTCTCTAGGCCCTTGTTCTAGCAGCTAGTACCCTTGGTCTCTATCTAGTAGAGCTGATGGTATGATCCCTGGTGGAAACTTTCTGTTACTCATCCACTCGTCAAGGTTCCTCTTGAAGAGTGATAGTGAGAGGCTCTGTCTTATGTAGATTGGGACCTTGTTCCATAGCAAGGGAAGTCTTTGCGAATGGAATCTATCCCTCCAGCATGTTCTATTCATTGTTGTGCTGAGGTTTATATCCCTAGAGCGTGTTGCTCGAGTAGATTTGGTTTTGCTAAGATGGAGCATGTTCAACAGTTCTGGGATGGACATGGCTTTGTATGTTAGACAGAGATCACCTCTGAGAAGGCAGTATGCAGCAGAGAAAAGCCTTAGTTTTTTCAATCGTGCTGCATAGGGCAACTGTTTGAGGCCAGTAATCCTCCTAGTGAGGTACCTCTGTGGTCTCTCCAGCTGCTGGAGATGCCTAGCCAGGTACATTCCAATCGGTGCATTGTACTCAATAATGGGTCTGATGAGGGAAAAGTAGAGGGGCACCACTATATCCTTAGATCTTGATGCAAACCCTTTCATGATCAGATGGGTCACATAGAAGGATTTTCTAACCACCTTGGCAACATGGTTATCAAAGGAAAGTTGACTATCTACTTGGGTCCCTAGATCCTTATTACTTATTCAGATTTCAGGGGGTTACCTCCTATGTGGTAGTTCACGGGTACTCTGTTTTTTCCAAAGGGGATTACTACGCATTTTTTAGCATTTAGCTTGAGACCATGGCTTTGACAACACGCATCAGTCTCATTAAGGCCCTTCTGGAGGATATCCATGTCGGCCGGAGACTCTATTATAGCACCCAGTTTGCAGTCGTCCATAGCCCTTCAGTGCTTGCCTGTACTTCTGAGAAGTATATGCCAAACAGGAGGGACCCCAGGACAGAGCTCTGAGGCATACCACTCATTACTGGTCTGGATTCGGACATAGATCCTGCTACTCTTACTTTGTGGGATCTGTCTGAGAACCAGTTTGTGATCCATCTTGTGATATAAGGGTTTATGCCCAGGATAGTGAGTTTATCAATAACACCTGAATGGGGAATGGTGTCAAATGCTTTAGCAAGGTCAAGGTAAACTGTGTGTACCTCCGTTCCCTTATCTATAGCCTGAGTAACTGTCTCAAAGAAGTTCACCAGGTTCAGGAGGCATGATCTGCCCTTGACAAAGCTGAACTGTGTGGGGTCAAGTGTTTGGAGGTTCCCAATCTCTCCATTTATGAGTTTCATAATGATTTGCTCCATTGCCTTACAGATCAGACTGGTCAGGCTTATTGGTCGGTAGTTCCCAGGGTCGGTTGTGGCCCCACCCTTGTGTAGCGGGACCACCTTTGCTGTGCGCCATTCTAAGGGCACATATCCTGTCGAGAGGCTGAGACTGAACAGGGTATTCAGATGCGGGGTTAATTCATTTTGGAGCTTGCGTATGACACAGCCCGGGACACCATCTGGTCCCATGGAGGCAGTGTTTTTAGCTTTAGATAGAGCCTTATTTACCAATGTATCAGTAATAATTGGAGTTACACAATCCCCTGGAATGGTAATAGGCCTTTTAGGTGATGGAGGTGGGGAGAAATTTGCACTGAACCTGTCAGCCAAGATGTTGGCAATGTCAGTGGGGTCAGTGTATTTTGTTCCATTTTGTACTAGCTCAGAACAGACCTGAGCATTGCCATTTAGGTTTTTGACATAGCCATAGAAGGCCTTATGGTTATCCTTGGCATCCTTAGCAACTTTCTTTTCAAAATTGGCTTTAGTTGACTTGATGAGGGCCCTCAATTTCTTACTAATGCTGATCAGGGATGATTTTTCTACTTGAGATTTGGCCTTTTTTTGTATAAGTCTCCTCCTTTTATTGTATAGTTTGCGTTTGGCCGGGGTCCACCAGACTGTTTTCTTCTTGCTTGAGGAAGGAGTCTTGGTTTCATTTGGGATAGCATGGTCCATGCAGTCCTGAAGATGCATATAAAGTGCCTTGGTGTAAGATTCTGCATCCTGGATATCATTATCCTTCTGCAAGGGAATAGTGAAGCTTTCCAATTCAGACGCAAGTAGTTTGAAGTTTGCTTTGGAAAGGTTTTTTACAATGGTTTCTTTGACTGGGGGAGTTGGAGGGGTGAGGATGTCCAGGGTTATCAGTTTGTGATCTGATCTGACCAGAGAGGGAGTGATAATGGGTGTGGTACAATGGGCGCCCATATTTGTGATGACTAAATCCAATATGTTGTCCCCTCTAGTGGGAGAACATACCAGTTGTTCAAGGGCATTTGAATTTATAAATTCTATGAATCGCTAAGCATAGGAGTTAGAACATGGGTAGTTCACCCAGTCTATACCAGGGTAGTTGAAATCACCCAAAATTATGGTGTTGGGTAGGACCTTTATATTTTCCGACATCTCCAGGAATGCTGAGTGAGCATCTTGGGACATGGTGGGCGATCTATAACAGGCTACAACTTGAACTGTGGTTTTTCCTGCTGATAGTTGCACATGGATGATCTCTGGGGCATCCTGCTGCGCTACTAACCTGGAGATATGGGTATCCTTGATGAATATGGATACACCTCCACCCATTGTACTGCAATCCGGTAACTGAGGCCGGAAGGTATGATATGAATTATAACCTGGTAGTGCTGGGGTGCTCTCTGGAGCCTTGAACCAGGTTTCCGTCACTGCACAAACATTGATTTTCTCCATACTGAGGAGTCCCTCGAGTGCATGCATTTTGAGGTTGAGACTTCTGGCGTTGAGTAGCATTACCCTTAGTTTTTGGTTACCTGTGCTGGTTATGGTGGTTGGTTTGTCCTTTGAGCCTTGCCTAAAAAACGCACTATGG
This sequence comes from Protopterus annectens, assembly GCF_019279795.1. Classification (NCBI taxonomy): domain Eukaryota; kingdom Metazoa; phylum Chordata; order Ceratodontiformes; family Protopteridae; genus Protopterus; species Protopterus annectens. The sequence continues at coordinate 663,043,269 of NC_056726.1, read as the reverse complement.
GGATGGCAAGAGCCTTGGCCAGTATTTGAAAGCCTAGGGGTGACAGGTGCAAACCATCTCTGGTGAAACAGCGAGGCTTGTCTATCATGTCATCCCAGGCAGACAGACACTGGATCCCCTTAGAATGACACCAGAAGCTTAGCCAATTGTTGAAATTGATCATTTTGTCTTTGTATTGTGGTATCATTCTAGGTGAAGGTAGTATGCTACTCAAGGTCAGGGTCATACCAGCTTGGGCTACATGATCAGAGAGCTCCTCAATGTCTCTTTTCATGTAGTCCAGGGAGGTATGTCTTAGATCATTCACACCAACATGTACAATGACAGAGTCATACTTGTACTTGTTCTGGAGTGACCAAAGTGCCTGTGTTATGTGACGGATCCTAGCACCCGACAGGCAGCTGCCAGTAACCTTCTCCCTGTTCAGCTTGGAGAGTCGAACATCTGTGTGCCTTACTACTCACCAGAAAGTAAATTGACTTGTTTTTAACTTGTCTAATTTTGTTATTACTACAGCAGAATATACCTTATTGAACAAGGGTCTTATATTCCCTCAGCAGGTACAAATTTAACAGATTTACTTTTAGACCTTAGATTTTTTGGTAAGAACATAGCCTTGAAATTAATGTATTGTAAGGAAGATTCTTCCAATGTTAATGTTGAGAATGACTTTGGACTAAGAAGAAAGAGTATTTTTTGTCCTGTCATTCCAACACATGTTGATTGTTTTATCAAATTATGTGAATATGATTTTTATCAATTGTTTTCCAGTGACAATCGTTGTAGGAATACCTGTTTTAACATGTCTAGAGATGAACATAGAGTGCTTTTCTCTTTGCGTGAAAATAATGCTTTAACTATCAGACCCACTGACAAAGGCGGTGGCATTGTTCTTTTAGACTCCCCCAGTTATATCGAAGCTATGTTAACAATGTTGCAAGACCCTCAGACCTATCAAATGATTGATACACTGTATCTGGACAAGGTTATTAGAGGAATTTGGGACAATTTATTTGACCTTCTAATGTGTAGACAGATTGATTACCAACTTTATTCCTACTTCTGTGTTGAACATCCGTTAGTTCCATTAATAAAAGGTTTGCCCAAGATACATAAGTCTTTGACATTTCCCCCAGTGAGACCCATTGTATCCGGTGGTGGCTGGGTAACTGAGACCATGTCCATTTATGTTGAACATCAGCTGGGTCCTTTTGTTAAAATGATTCCCACTATACTTAAAGATACTCTCCAACTGTTGGATGATATTGAGACCTATCTGTTCTAAATGTGTGCTAGTTACTTTAGACGTTAAAAATCTATTTACATCTATTCCTAATAATTTTGGACTTGAAGCTGTCAGAGAGATTCTTTTTTTTTTTGTTTAACCATTTGGGATTCTGAAATATTTTTCTTTATCAACGGTTTGTCGATGATATCCTATTTTTATGGAAAGGTGATGAAAGAGGTTTGAATGATTTTGTTGCTTATCTGAATACTACAACCGACTTTTTAGAGTTCAGTATGACTTCTTCCCATGTCTCTGTAGACTTCCTTGATATTACTATTCAAGAGGATTCTGCTGGACTATTGAGTACCAAATTATATCGGAAACCTTGTTGGACGAATGCTTTATTGCATTTTAATAGCATGCATCCCAGGATGACTTTTTCTAATATTGTTAAGAGTCAATACCATAGATTAAAAAAAATCTGTAAAGACCCAGCTGAGTTGACATTACAGTTGGATGAGCTGGATGAGTTATTCTTGGAGAGGGGCTATAAGAAATCTATTCTGGTTAATGTAAGAGAGGAAGTAATGGGCTCGAATGTCTCCTCGACAAGAAATATGACTGGCTTTGGTAGTAGCAATAGGCTTCACTTTGTCACCACCTATACAGGGGATATTAGCCATATCATAGAGATGGTGAAGCGTAACTGGCATGCTCTTCTATTGGACCCTGCCACTGCTAGGATAGTTGGGAGTTACCCATGCTTTACATATAAAAACAGCAATAATTTGAAACGCATTTTATGTAAAGATGTGGTGGGGTGCCCAGATAATAGCTTGGCCCTAAATAGGGGTGGGAGTTGTGGGACTTTTTCATGTAAACATTGCAGGATGTGTAGTGCTATAACCGTTGTACAGAATTTTGACCATCCTGTTTTAAATTATAGATTTGTTCCTAGATTTGTTGCTACTTGTAATAGTGTGAACTTAGTGTATCTTGCATCTTGCAACTCTTGTACCTGTTTTTATGTAGGTAAGACTACACGAAGGTTGAGAGACAGGATTTATAATAATTTATATGACATTAAAAATTTAAACCAACAAAATGCGTTAGCTAAACATGTGACTCATTTCTGTACTCATACGTTTAGCTTCAGGGTCTTACAAATAGTGCCAATTAATATGAGAGGGGGCAATTTGAATAATCAATTAGAGTTGGCAGAAGTTAAATGGATTTTTAGACTGCATGCCCACATTTTCCAGGGCTTAACAATCATGTTAGTCTTAAACCAGCTCTGGTAGCACGCCCGATAAAATAATATGAGGTAAAATAATCTGTAATAAATTATACAAAATTAACTTAGAGCTAGATTGATATGAGTTGAATTTATTCTTAATTTTATACAACAATATTTATAGAAAAAACACTTATTGTAACTCTTTGTTACATTTTTCTAGCTGTCATCCTAGATATCAAAAACGTTCAATCATCAAAGGTCAGCTTGTTCGTGCCGCACGCATTACTACTAACGATGAAGTGTTTATTATGAATGTAACTTCATTAAGGATTTGTTCCTTTGCCGTGATTACCCTGAATCTCTTCTAAATGAATTGATTGTTGAAGTTACGAATAAACGTATGTCAAATTTTTATACAACTATTTTAAACAGTAAACTGGATCCCACCACTCTAATGTCTACTCCAACGACCCCTGTCACTAACTTTTTTAGCATCTCATTTATAACATCGTTTAACCTTAATAGTAACGAGTGTTATAGGATACTAACAAAGAATTGGAATATTTTAAGAAGTGACAGTAATGTATTTATGAGTGTAGGGGACAACCCAATTGTGACCTACAGAAGAGGTAGAAATTTAAAGTAACTCTGTGAATACAAAAAGACAAGTCTAGTTAGGACTCCAGGCATGTATAAGTGCTAGTCTTGTAATTTTTGTTCCTTCATTCTAGAATCTAATAGATTTCTGATTAATAACGTCCAATACTGTTTAAGATTGAGGAATAATTGTAACTCAACTATGGTGGTTTATCTTGCTTTGTGCCAGTCTTGCCCAGCCTTTTATGTGGGCAAGACTGAAAGAAAATTGCGGAATCGAATTTACGAACATTCTTACGCAATTAAAAAATGTAAATTGGATAATGCATTAGCGAAGCACGTACACCAATTTTCGGACCACAATTTTAAGTTTATTATTATAGACCAACTTAACCCTAATTTAAGGGGTGGGCCAACAGGTCTGAGGCTTGAAGAGCTTGAGTTAACATGGCAGATTAGATTGAATGCTTGTGTCCACCCAGGGTTAAACGAGGGATGTAGTATAAGCAGTCTGCTGAAGCTTAAAAGCCTAGTCCGTTAGGACATTTATCAATACAGTTCTTTTATTTATAACCCTTCTTATTACTGTTTACTTTAATAATTTTTAAAAAAATATTTTGTAAGAATTTAATATGCCTTGTATATGTTACTTCGAGTTGTTGGCTGTTTTTATGATTACTAAAGTGCATTTTTACTAGGTTTTGTATATTTTCATGTGATGATATCACTTTAACTATGGGCGTTCCTGTTTGTTTGGAGTCTTCTCAATGGATTGGTTGATGTTGAATTGTGTTTAGTATTTAAAATGATTATTGTATGTTGGTGATTGTCTGATGAAGTTTATGCATTTTATAAACGAAAAGCGCTTAACATATATCCAAGTGTGCCTACTTGCTTTCATTGCCTTGATTTGTGTTTTTGACAGTTTGTTTTGCCTGCGTGGTTTATACAACAATATTGTTGTTTGACTTATGATTAACTTATAATACATATTTCATAACAGATATAACTTTTTACACTCTACACATTTTTTTACATCTATACATAGATTTTTTGAGTACTTTAATTTTCACCTCATTTTATTTATATATATTTGCATTTTTTATATGTATATTATGTTTTGTTTTTATTTGTTTTTATTTATGCTCCAAAGGCAAACCAAAACTTTAATATGTGAGCACTTTTGTTGACTCATATTAAATTAACTTCTTCAGGCAAATTCAAACAGTAAAGACCCTCCTTATATAACCATGAAGTCACATGATCAATAAAATGTATTGCATCACAAGTTTAAAACTGGTTGTTAAAAGGCATATACATATTTACAAAGATATTTACATATACTTTAAAAGGATTTTTAAGCACACGTGGAGCATTATTAATATATAAAAACAATCAAAAAGGTGCATCCATACAAACCTATAACTACATAAAATATTGTGTTATAAGAACATTCTATACTGAATTTCATAAAGTCATTCAACTTTTAAGCTTGAGTAAACACATAACAGAACACTGCACATTAACAGTACTTAAAAATCCTTTTTGATTGTTTTTATATATTAATAATGCTGTCCTAGCAGGTCTCCCAAATCTGCTCTGGTTATCTTAGCTGGAGGCTCCAATGTCAAAAACATAGATCTGAAAACCACAGATATGACTCCTTTAACCTCCAAGTGTTTTTGGCTCCAACGCCCTCATATTCCTTTGGAGCCAGTCTCCCCAAGATTGAGGTCTACTTTCCTACAGAAGACAACAGGAAAGTCTTCTGAACCTCTTTCCGCTCTTTGATCAGGTCCTCCCCGAAGTCTTTCGGAAGCAGATGTGGATAGAATGATGATTTCTCAACACATATCCAGATGGGGGTCTTACTGATTCAGTCTTCCATCAGATCTATGAGCCTTAAAGATCCCTCATACCATCATTTCTCCTTCTCTAATCCAGCCTTCTGTTTTTGAGCCCTTGGATATAATATCTCCAATAGTTGATGTGTAGGATCTGAAGATGCTTTCATCTTTGACTCCGACTATTTCCTTGATCTGTTTGGCTTTGACCTCCCTTGAGCAGGATGCATCTCGGAACCAAAGCATCTGAGTCTGATCCAAGGGGATTACTTTGAAACTGAAGTTTTCAGAGCAGTTGCTTTCCCTTGCATCCTCAATACTGGACAACTCGCCACCGACTCCTCCCTCTGAGTAAAGGATTGGGGGGTCCCTGTTTTGTTTGATCTGAGAGTTTCAGCTCTGGCTAGCTTGATCTTTGCTTCTCCTGGTCCCTCTGCCTTCAAGGTGGTGGAGAGGGTTTTCTCCCACCCATGAGCTGTTTTGACTCTTACCTCTTCTGATCTGATCCCTATTCCTCCTTTAGATCTTGTAAAGTAGGATGAAGAGACTCAAACAGGGACAGCCAAGCCAGTAGGATCGTCCAGGCAGCTCCAGTTATGGAATTCTCCACCTCTTCCAATACCTCTCCAGAGCACCACACTAATGATGGGCAAAATTCCCCTCAGGAATCTTTGACAGAAGACACCAATTTTGATTGAGGATGATCCCCAAGATCTCCACCAGATGATGTCTCCTTTGGAGACATTCTAGAAATCCTACGCCAAAAAGGGGGTTCATCCTAAACCTCTTCCCAGGAGGAGTTGTTGTTCCTAGAAGCCTTCTGGTCTGGCCCATCTACGTCTTAGGTTAACCCCCCCCCCCAATCAGGTAGTGAAACTAATCTCATTATTGTCAACTCTGACTTAAAAGCATCTGCAACAAAATTCATGATATCCATGCATGTCTACATTTTCCCCCTAGACATTCTAATCACCACTAAAACCTGACTAAAACAAGAAATAACTGGCAACAAAATTATTACCCTAGGTTTCCACATACTCAGAAGGGGCAGAAATCTTAAGAGCAAGTAGTATTGCCATTATTTATAAAAAAACAACTTAGAAACAATTCAAGTCCATCTAAATATCTCAAAATGTAATGATACTGAACTTCTGACTGCATACCTCAAAATCAACCAAAAGAAGTCTATGTATCGCAGCAGTGTGGATCCCACCAGTCAACATTACCAAAGTCAAAAATATCCTACATTGGATATCTGGCAACATTTCCCAGGAAACCATCTTAGATGACCTTAGTATAGACTGGCAATCCATAAAAAGCAGCAACTTCAAGGACTCTATTTACCTGTTTGGCTTCACCCAACCAATAAGCTCCAGCAACAGAATCAGCACAAACACTGACAGGTAGTCCAAATTGGACTAGATATTGACAAATGCAATAATATAAAATCTGGTTGATAACCAGATGCTATAAGTGAACACCTCCCAACCAACATAATCAATCAGCAACAGATATACTCTGTCGCATATCGTCTACTCGGAGGCGATCTCTGCTTAACATACAAGGCCATGTCAAACCCAGAGCTGTTGGATATGCTGCACTTAAAGAAATCCCAATCTCTCAGAGCCACATGCTCCTGGGATCTAAACCTTGTCATCACAATAAACAAAACATGCTGGAGGGATAGGTTCCTGACCCAGAGACTCCCCAGACTCTGGAATAGACTGCCTATACATGTCAAGCAGAGCACCTCTTTGGCCCTCTTCAAAAGGAACCTTGATGACTGGATGGGAGAAAGGAAATTCACCCCAAGGATCATGTCAGTCACCCTGCTAGACAGGGGTCCAGGGAAGAAAATAGTGTAGGAAGAAATAGCCAGGGAATTGTTACGGCTAGGCTTCTATAGGCCCTAGGGCCGATAGCCTAGTACCAACCTATGAACCTATGGTTCAGCCAAACAAATCTATAAACAAGTATACAATTTAATCAGATTTGATGACACATTTATTACAGTCCTATCCCATTACAACTGGACTGTATCGAGTAATATCCATAGATGAAGCAGTTACTCACTTCAGTTACACCTTCTTAAAAATATTAAATGATTTGGCATCAGTTTGGAAAGAAGGGTAAAATCTAATACAGTACCGTGGCTTTCAAAAAGAGAGCAAACAGCTCATGCTGCAAAGAGATAAAGCATGGAAAAATGGTATAAGAATAAAAAAACATGCCTACCAAAAGATTAGATGTCTCAGAAACTGTAACAAGAGCCTTGTTAATCTGAGAAGAAATCATAATATAGTAATCTAAAAAAAAAAAAAAAGGCACTAAAACCGGCCAAGATATTTTGGTCCTCTCTAAGTAAACTATTACACCCTGGCCATACCACATCAGAGTCCACTGACACTCAGTTCAACACTCACTTTAATCAGTCAGTTTTCTATCTAATTCTATAATTAATGACCACCTCACTCCTCACTTCACCCCTCCAACTTTCATCTGTTCTCAAAAGCAATAGTGTCTTTTAGTGTCTTGGTTTTCAGCCTGTCCCAACATCAACCATAAAAAATGACTAGCCAAGTTAAAAGCAACAACCTCTGCTGCCAATAACCTTCCAACTAAGTTTTTCAAAATGGGTGCAGAAGCAGTATCCTTCTCTCTCCATTCTAATCAACTGGTCAGTAACTGAAAACTATGTCCCACCCATCTGGAAAAAATCCATTACCCTTCCCAAAGGATGTACTTCAACAGAACTAACAAACTGTAGACCTATTGCTATCCTATCATCCCTCTCTAAACTCCTTGAAATGTATTCACTCTCAGCTTATGAAATGTAACAAAACGCAACCTACTCTCCAACACTCAGCACAGTCTCAGGCCCAACCACAGTACTACTACTGCCCTCCTCAACTTCACCAACATATTAAACCAATTCAGAACTGAGGGCAGCCTTGTTTCTTCACTGTTCCTTGACCTTTCAAAAGCATTTGACAGTGTACCACCAAAATCTAATCTCTGAATTTGCAACACTAGGTGTCACTTACCCCTCCCTCTCCTGATTTCACATTTATTTATCCAGTCATCAACAAGCAACTAAATTATGACAAAACCTTTCAGCATTTCAACCAATTTGTGATGTTCCCCAAAGGTCAGTACTTGGCCCCTTCTGTTTAATATTTTCATAACTAAACTTCATAGTTCAACAACACTTGCCACTCTTGTACAATATGCCTGTGATCCTACCCTTATCTGCTCTGCCCCATCCAATAGCAAAATTTAAGAAAATCACTCAAAAATAATTCACTGACATTGAAATATGGCTAAAATGTTCTACCTTGCTTCTTAACTCCAAAAAAAAAAAAACTTCTGCTGTTTACTCCAAAACAGTGCCTTAACCAGAAATGGAAATTTCATATTATCTTAAGTAATAACACAAAAATAGAAAACATAAGCCAGACTAAACTATTCAGTCATAATAGATGACAACCTTAAATTTGATCACCACTTCATTCCATCAAGAAAACTCATCAAAAACTTGTTTTCCCTCTATGGGGCTAAACATTACTTGACAGATCAAGCAAGGATTACTGTAGCAGTAACATATCTCCTTCCTCCTCTGTTATATGCTTCCCCTATTCCTACAAATATGAACACTGTGTATAAAATAAAACCTCCTGCTACTACAAAATAGCTAAATTGGCAACTAACCAACCTTATAAAGCACACCACTGCCTTGTATTAAAACAATTAAACTGACTTGAACTCCCAAACCTGTTGATATGCAACTAATCATTACCCACAACCATTGTACTCTAAAGACAAATGGCCAGCATTACAAAATACTCTACTGTACTATTCACCCACTAGAGACCTTTGCTCTAGCAATCAAGTTTTACTGTGTATCAGTAACAACACTGGTGGAGACTCTCTACTCTTATGTATCAAAACTCTGGAATGAAATCCTGACACAGTTAAAGCAGGAGACTTTAGTTCAAAACTTTGTTTAAACAGCACCTATGCCAGAGATGTTCTTCCTACTCACCTGGCTAGCTTTCCTCAGATTACTTTTCTCCAACTCTTACAACCACTTTGCTTCCCAATCTTTTTGTTCCTTATGACTCCTCGTACTGCACTTATTTCCTAAACGCTTTCTTTTCCTCCTCCTCTCACACCCCAGCACTAATTACAATTCTTCCTCTGTCCATTTACCTTCCTGCTCATTTCCATAACATCTCCTTTGATATCTCTCATCATTTTTTAAGCTACATTCTACTTGTCTGTCTGTAAATTAGTACAAAACTGAAAAATGCCCCAGTGTGATCTTTTCCCTGCAACCATCATGCTATAAATACATTAATTGTTACTGTATGTTATTTCTCTATTCAACAATTAGACAATTTGTTAATCACTTTTCATTTTTTGTTAATGTTCACATAAGAAATATTTAAAAATCATGTAAATAAACTCATGTATAGATGTTTTATCCTGCAGTTATAAATCTATACCATGTGTAACAGATGTAGAGCTTTTCTCCCCAGGCCTCTGTTGAAAATGTTTTTTTCCTAGTCGGACTTCTCCCTGTCAACAATCTCAACAGACTGCTACAGCAGAGAAAGAAATGCTTCTTGATTGGGCTCACCAAGTGCATGTAGCTGTGAAAGGTTTCTGGTACATTATACTCAAAATGCAAAACTACCAGTTAAAGGAAGGACTGTTATGCTTACTGCGGGGGAAAAAGGCACAATTCTGTCTGTTGGTCAGCAAAGAGTATTCATTGATCATGAGTTTTCCCTCTGAACAAGGCTGAGATGGAGCAGATTCACACCATACTTTAAAATATGTAAATACCTGAGTTTATGGCTTTTAGTTTAAGCTCATTTATCCAACAATAATGAACATTTTACCCCCAAGGGATAAAATCATTTTGATCCAGAACTTGTGGCTGAAGAACTTGAAAGATAACAGATTAATGAACAAGGAACCACAAGGGATTTTAAAACATTTGCAAGATATGAAGAAATGGAATAGACCATTTACCATAATGGTAAAGGTCTTTGCTTCCCATGCTCAAGGTACAAGGTTCGATCTTGACCTCCAGCCAATGCCTGTTTGGAGTTTGCATGTTCTCCCTGTGTCTATGTGGTGTTCCTCCCACCTCCAGAAAACATACTGAATGTTTCCATCTCAACCTCAGCAATGAATGGAGCTGTGTGCAGCAGCACAGACTCTACATGGTGCCTTGTAGAGTGAAGAATTATATAGAGCAACTGCTTTAGGCATCTACTGTTATGTGCAGTCCTCAAGGTATGAGAACACTGATCACAGACTGCACACTGTTGCAAACTAGCCACTTGGTATAAAATATGGTTCTAGGTAATTGTCATGTTGGCTAATGTCATGGGTAGTTACCAGTGATAAGTGGGTTGAGGACCTGGCCTACTCCAGCCTATGCCAAGGACTTATGCTGACTGGCCAGTGTGTGCCCACCATAACGCCCAGCAGCCCTAGGTCAACATGCTGCTGGTCAGTGTCTAGTTACCCAGCCTGAGATGCCTGGGATAGCTCTGAGGGAAAGCTGGATGTAAAACCACATGAAATGAGAACTGTTACCTTAGTGAGGGTTCAATGACTAGAAGCAGTTTGGAAGTGGATGCCGTGATAAAGAACTCTGTGATATCAGAAATAGTGACACTCATGGCATTCAGACTCCAGTGTAATGATAGGGCATTATTCATAATTTCAGCCTATGACCCACAGTAGGGTTGTGATTAGTGAGAAAAATAGTGCATTCCGACAGCAGTAGCAGGACAGTGTGGCTTGATTGCATGTATTGGGACAGACAGAACAGGATATGACCTGGGTCTACATGGGTGGAGCAAAAGGAATAAAGGAGAGGCCATTCTAGACTTCTGTATGGCAAATGGCTTGATAGTAGCCAACACATGGTTCAGAAAGACAGTCACAAGATCACATACAAGAGTGGCCAACATGTAGCTCAGCTAGACTTCCTCTTAGTAAGGAAAGGCACTTGGGATTGCAAAGTCATCTCCACTAAAACAGTCATCCCATAGCATAAACTATTGGTTGGCACAATCAGCTGCAATAAGCACTGGTCAAAGAAGGCTCTTAGGGTCAACAGAGACAAGACTGAAAACTTGGAGGTTGACTGGAGAGAAAGTGCAACAGTTCAAGGAATTACTTGGGGCTCTAGCACCCCAAGAAGATGAGGAAACATAGGTGCAGTTGAACAATGGCAGTGCCTCAAAACAGCATGCGTGCGGACTACAGAACAGATATGTGGCTGAGCCAGGTATGGGAATAAGGCACCTAAGGAAAGCTGGTGGTGGATTGCAGAGGTCCAAAACTGATAAGTACACTTTTTGCAACTTAATTTGCACTGTGCTGTATTAATACACTTGCATATTATTTATAGTGGTGCTGTATTGTTTCTGTCTCTTGTTGTCTCCACTGTGTTTTTTCTCAGGGTAGCTCAGAAGCTAGTTTCAGGGAGGGGGGTTGTTGAGCGAGCCCACATCCTAGCTGTTAGTCATTGCCTGAGGTGTATTTTCATTGCTGTAATTCCAATACAGACTGCATTTCTGTGAACTGCTGGAAAGCTGATAGATTTGCTGTAAGCTGCAGAGTTGGAATCTATTCCAAACTGATAAGTACACTTTTTGCAACTTAATTTGCACTGTGCTGTATTTATACACTTGCTTATTATTTATAGTGGTGCTGTATTGTTTCTATCTCTTGTTGTCTCCACTATGTTCCTCCCACTCACCTTCCCTGTTCTTGTCTTGGTGTTAATCTTGGTGGCTTTGAAACTGCCCGCCCCTCTTGTAAGTTTGTATTTGGATACTCCTTCTGGGCCTATCTCATTTGCTCACTCAACTGAGTGCAGTGAGATCATATTCTGAGTTCAGGCACTCCTACTGTGTACAAAGACAGCATTTGAGAAGGGCAACCCCTGTAGCCTCTTAATCCTGCTGTGTTCCCTCCCTCAAAAAAAAAAAAAATATATATATATATATATATATATATATATATATATATATATATATATATATATATATATATAAATATATCTATCTATATATATATATATATATATATATATATATATATATATATATATATATATATATATTCAGTTGCTCTTACTGTAACTGTCTTAGTTGCTGTTCTGCGTGCTATCTGTTCAGTTGTTCTTACTCTGCACTTATTACTGCTTGTTAGTAGCCTTTTAATTTAATGCCTTCTGCACTTGTTTTTAGTCATTTGTTAATTTAATTGCATTTAATTAAACTGTATTTGCTGTAATATTGATACACGTGTGCTAACCTGCACTGCATTTGAATTGTATTTACTGCTGTTTTAGCTGCTTTTCTGTAAAGAAAAAAAAATTCCTAGCTTGTTTCCTGTCTTTCCTGTAACTTGTCTAGTCCAGATACAGACTTGCTGTATCCAGAACAGTTTGTAAGCTCCTAAGCCCCCCAAGCCTTTCTGTGTTGGAGGGAAGCCTTCTAGCTTATCAGTGGGAGTGGTAAGCACTAGGTAGCCTATCTACCACAGGAGGAGAGGTTTCTGGCCCAGAAATTATAGTTTATTGACCGTTTGGGAAGCTCTTCCATCTCTTTCAACCTTCTGATTCAAAAGCCTGTGTTTGCACTTGTTTCCTGCCTTTCCTGTTACTAGTCTAGTCCAGGTACAGATTTACTGTATCCAGGACTCTTTGTTAGCTTCTGAGCCCCCCAAGCCTTTCTGTGTTGGAGGGAAGCCTTCTAGTTTATCAGTGGGAGTGGTAAGCACTAGGTAGCCTATCTACTACAAGAGGAGTGGTTCTGGCCCAGAGATTGTAGTTTATTGGCCGTTTGGGCAGTTTTTCCATTTCTCTCAACTTTCTGGTTTTAAAGCCCGTGTTTGCGCTTCATCCCCACCTTTCTCATAACTAGTCTAGTCCAGGTACATATTTGCTGTATCCAGGACTGTTTCTAAGCTTCTGAGCCCCCCAAGCTTTTGTGTTGGAGTGGAGCGTTCTAGCTTATCATTGGGAGTGGTAGCCTGTCTACCATAAGAGGAGGGGTTATTTGCCCAGGAATTGTAGTTTATTGATCATTCTGGAAGTTGTACATCTCTTTCAACTTTCTGATTTAAAACACCACATCTGTGCTTGTTTCCCATCTTTCCTGTAACTAACCTACTGGAAAGCACTAGAAAGCCTTAAACTGATACAAGCCTTCTAGCTTAAAAGAGAGACTTTGGAGTGATTGAGTATCAGTTTTCTGTATTTTCTTGCTGTACTTAACTGTTTTCCACCTAAATGCTGATTTTCCAGCACTTATTGTGATTTAAAAGCTTGTTTTTTTTCACATATTGTACTTATTTGACTGCCTGCACTTTTAATAAGTTGTTTTTTGTTTAAATAAATTGTTTTTAACTGTTGTAGGCTACACACTAAAGTGAGATAGCCTTTTTGGATCGCTTGTAGTCATTTAAAACTATTTTAAGTGTACTTTTTACTGTTTTTGCCTTATCTTTTCAAAATAAAAAAAAAATGTTCTTGTTTTCCACCTTTCTAAGCTAGTATAGTCCAGTTTTCAGGCTAGTGCTGAATTCAGGGCTATGTTACAAGTTTCTGAGTTGCCTATAACTTACTTGGATAGAGGGAAGTTTCTCTGTTCACCTGTGAGAGAGGGGAACTTTGAGCAGCCATCTGTCCCTGGAGGAGTGGTTCCAGCCAAGAAGTTAGTAGTTTAAAAATCGCATTTGCATGTTTTTGTGCACCGGGCTGCACCGGTTAGCTAGGGCTAAATTATTCCTGGCTCCATTAAGTCCCCTCTTCAGTTTTTCACTTGAAACTAGTCTAACTTTCAACCTAAGCACTCAAAAAGCATCCTACAGTCCAGCACTTGCTCAGACCTAATAGCAAGCACTAATATACACTGACACTTGATTGCCCAGCAGGGCAAGGCTCTTTATCCACCCCTCACAAACCAAATGACTAAGCAGCTCACCCTACTATTCAGGCATGACCAAAGGGCAACTTCAGGTGTACTCTCCAGTCCAGCTGGTGAACCTGGGTATCCTGATGCAATGTTACAACTGCCTCATGTACACAGACAGCCCTCTCCTCCTACCACAAAACACTAACATATGCAATTATACAGCCAAACTGGAGGCTAAGGTCTCTCCATTCAACACTGGAACAGATAGTCATGAGGAGAAGGTTAACACTTGCATCACACCTCCAGCCTCACACAGACCTACTAAAGCAGCACTGGCAAAAAATACAGATAAATACACAAAGTCATACTAGGAGGCTCTAAACAAAAACCTGCCAAAGCATCAGAGAGCTCCAAAGCAGACACCCAAAAAACCTGCACTTCCCGTCACAAACCAGACAACACATAAAACACAAAATCAATGTACTGCATAATCACAGCCCTTAAGGTGAAACATCATACCTAACACACTAGTAATAGGTGACTCTATAGTCAGGCACACTGATGCCCCTCTCACTAGGCTGGATAAGGAGAAGGTTACTGTTATCTGCCTGTCGGGAGCCAGAATCTGCCACATAACACAAGCACTCAGGTCACTCTAGAACAAGTACAAATATGATTCTGTCATTGTTCATGTTGGTGTGAATAATCTGAGATGTACCACCCTGGACTACATGCAAAGTTACATGGAAGAGCTCTCTGATCATGTAGCCAGGCGGGTATGACCCTGACCCTGAGTAGTATCCTGCCCTCACCAAGGATGATACCTCAGTATAAAGAAAAAAATATCAATTTCAACAACTCACTAAGCTTCTGGTGTCATTCAAAGGGATCCACTGTCTGTCAGCCTGGGATGACATGTTCGACAGGCCGTGTTGCTTCACAAGAGATGGCTTGCACCTGTCACCCCTTGGCTTTCGATACTGGCCAGGGCTCTTGCTGCCCCCATAGTGCCTTTTTTAGGCAAGGCTCAAAATTCAAACCCACCTCCGTAAACAGCACAAGTAAAAAAAAAAATGAGGGTTATGCTACTCAACGCCAGGAGTTTAAATCTCAAAATGCATGCACTCAAAGCACTCCTAAGTATGGAGAATGTCGACATCTGTGCAGTAACTGAAACCTGGTTCAAGGCTCCAGAGAGCACTCCAGCACTACTGGGCTACAACTCATACCACACAATCCGGCCACAGAACACGAACCAAAACACAAAAGGAGGGGGTGTATCCATATTCATCAAGGATACCTACACCTCCAGGTTAGTCATGCAGTCTGATACCTCTGAGATCATCCATGTGCAACTAACATCGGGCAAATCTGCAATGCAAATTGTGGCCTGCTACAGATCACCCTCCATGACCCAGGACCACCACTCCAACTTTCTGTAGACAATGGAAAACATGAAGGTCCTACCGAACACCCTGATATTGGGCAATTTCAATTACCCTGCCATTAACTGGGAAAACTACTTGAGTACAAACTCCCAAGCTCAGTGCTTCCTGGAATTTATCAACTCAAATGCCCTGGATCAGCTGGTAAACTCCCCTACCAGAGGCCACAACATATTGGACCTGGTCTTTACCAACATGGGCGACAGGTGTTCTGCACCAGAGGTCAACCTGTCACTGGTTAGATCAGACCATAAACTAATCACTCTGGATGTCCACACCCCACCACTGTCCCCAACCAAGTAAATCACAGTGAAAAACTTTTCTAAAGCAAACTTCACCTTACTTGAGGCAGAGGTGGTAAGTTTCACAGCCCCCACGCTAAAGAATAACACTGCCCAAGATGCAGAATCCTTTACAGTTGCACTCTATGAGCACCTACAAGGATGCATGGATCATGCCATCCCTAGCAAAACCAAGACTCACTCCCCTAAGAGAAGGAAACAAGTCTGGTGGACCCCTGCCATAAACAGGTTATACAACAAAAGGAGGAAACTAGTTAAAAAAAAAAGCAAATCCCAAGAAGGAAAGAAATCCCTGATCAGTAGCAGTAAGAAACTAAGGTCCTTCATAAAATCATCCAAGACTAACTTCGAAAGAAAAATAGCCAAGGATTCAAAAGATAACCACAAAGCCTTCTTTAGCTATGTCAAGAATCTAAGTGGCAACCCACAGATATGCTCTGAGCTACTGCAAAATAGCACAAAATATACTGAACCTACTGATCTTGCCAACATCCTGGCAGATAGATACTGTGCAAACTTCACCTCCCTCTCTCCTTCAAAAGGGCCCACAACAATACAGTAAAAGTGTAGTGTCCCGGAAATCACAGAAGCACAGGTGAAAACAGCCCTTTCAAAAGCCAAAAACACAGCATCAATGGGGCCAGATGGTGTCCCAGGCTGTGTCTTGCACGAACTACAGAACAAACTTACCCCCCACCTAAACATGCTGTTTAACCTCAGCCTCTCCACAGGCTATGTGCCCATAGAATGGCACACAGCAATGGTTATTCCACTCCACAAAGGAGGGGCCACAACTAACCCTGGTAACTATCACCCCATAAGCCTGACTGACCTGGTCTGCAAGGCTATGGAGCGCATCATCATGGAACTCATTAACAAAGACATTGGAAACCTCCAAACACTTGACCCAACCCAGTTCGGCTTTGTTAAGGGCAGCTCATGCCGACTAAACCTGATTGACTTCTTTGAGACAGTCACCAAGGCCATAGACGAGGGAAAGGTGGTTCACACAGCCTACCTTGATCTCGCCAAGGCGTTTGACACCATTCCTCACTCGGGTATTATAGAAAAACTCACCAGCCTGAACATAAACCCCTATATCACAAGATGGGTTGCCAACTGACTTACAGACAGAACTCACAAGGTATGAATAGCGGGCTCCAGGTCCGACTCTAAAACAGTCACAAGTGGTGTCCCCACAAGGCTCAGTTCTGGGACCCCTACTGTTCGGCATATACTTCTCTGAAGTACAGGCAAACACAGGAGGACTATGGCTAACCAAGTTCAGCGATGACTGCAAACTGGGAGCCATAATTGACTCTCTGTCTGACACGGACATCCTTCAAAAAGGCCTTACTGAGACAGACACATGGTGTCAAAGTCATGGACTCAAGATAAATGCCAATAAATGCATAGTCATCCCATTTGGGAAAAACAAAACATCCAGGAATTACCACATAGGAGGTAGCCCACTTAATACAGAAGAGGTAATAAGAGATCTGGGGACCCAGGTAGATAGTAATCTCTCCTTTGACAATCATATTGCCAAAGTAGTTAGGAAATCCTTCTATGTGGCCCATTTAATTACTAAGGGTTCACATCTAAAAATAAAGAGGTTATAGTGCCCCTCTACTCATCACTCATCAGACCCATCATAGAGTACAATGCCCCATTTGGGATGTTCCTTACAAGACACTTCCAACAGCTGGAAAGGCCACAAAAGCACCTCACCAAGAGGATTACTGGCCTCAAACATATGTCCTATGCAGCCTGACTGAAAAAACTCCGTCTGTACTCAGTGGCATATCGCTTACACAGAGGTGATCTCTACCTGACTTACAAAGCCATGTCCAACTCAGAATTGATGGACATGCTCCACCTAAAGAAATCCAAATCACTGCGAGCTACGCGCTCTAGTGAGCTAAACCTCGCCACAACAATAAATAGAACATGCTGGAGGGATAGATTCTTGTCACAGAGACTTGCCATGCTTTGGAACAAAATTCCTAACTACATTAGGCAGAGCCCCTCACTAACACTCTTCAAGAGAAACCTTGACGAGTGGATGGGTAACAGAAAATACACCCCTGGGATCACTTCATTGGCTCTGCTTGACACAGGCTCAATTAATTAATCAATGGGGCAGCGAAAGCCGACGCACTCTGGCTAGTCTTATAAATGCCCTCGGGCAGATGGCCTAGTACCTACCTATGAACCTATGAACCTATAAGTCCTGGAAGTCATCAAAAGAAAGGGGTGCCGAAAAAAGTGGGAGAAAGACTGACCAGCCTAGGAAGGAATACTGGTTGGCTAACATAAAAGCTAAGAAAGGAGTTTCAGTAGCAAAGAACTGGGCATCAGAGGTACTCTATCAGCTTCTGGAAAGTGACTCAGTAGGTAGCACAAAGAAACTATGTATCAGGTTGCAAGGCAAAGACAGAAAGATAAAGATAGACACCCTTCATAAGGGATACCGGCAGCAACCTGCTCACCAGTCCATAGGACATCAAAGGTGGATGAAAGGAGCATTTCCAGCAGCTTCTGAATGAAGAAAGCCCCACAGAAGCTGTACTTTTCCAGACACAGCCTATGATGAGAGATGAGGAGGCACCAGCTATAGAGGAGGTAAGAACAGCACTAAGGAAAATTAAGTCAAGGAAAGCAGCAGGCTCATATGAGGTCAATAAAGATCCTGGGTGAGATGGGGGAGAAATGGCTCCTCAAGGTACACTCATAGCTGTGCAGTAAGAAATCCAGATGACTGGAGAATAAGCATACTGTGCCAGTGTACAAGAACAAAGGGGACATCCACAACTGTGGGCAGTACAGAGGCATGAAAATCCTGGCACACTGCATGAAAGTTCTGGAGAGGGTGATTGCTAAATGGATACACATAGTAGTAGACTGTAAGATGGGAGATGAGCAGTTTGATCTTTGATCAGGATGCAGGATAACTGACCTGATGAGTGAAATGAGGCAGACAGCTGAGAAGAAGCTAGAGATGAAGAAAGCATATGACAAGGTACCAAGAAGGCTGATCTGGACAGTACTGCAGTGTTTGAAGTCCCAGAACCAGTGATAGAATTAGTGTAGGCTATGTACAAGGACCCAATGACTGAAGTACAAACTGTGTTTAGCCTCGCAGATGGTTCCCAGTGGGAGTAGGTGTGCACCAGAGTTCACCTCTGAACCCACTGCTGTTCATACTGGTGATGGACTACATTAGCAAACCCAGCAAAGTTGCTGTATGTAGACAATCTGGCATTACAGACAGACTGAGCAAAAACTTCAGCAAAGGATAAGGGAATGGAATGCAAACCTAAAGGCACATGGAAGGAAACTAAGCACAGGTAAGACTGTGGTAATGGCAGGAAACTGGTGAAATCAGAAGCTAAGAATTGAGATAAAGGGAAGATAGTGGAACAGGTAATTAGCTTCAAGTATCTTGGAGGGGTGGTTGAGAAGGAAAGTCTGAAGAGGTCAAGGCTCGAATCAGAGGGGGCTGCAGCCATCCAGCATGGAGTCTTGGGTGTAGTCTGTCAGAAGAATGCCAAAGAAGCTGAAAATTAAAGTGTACAAGTCAGTGGTGCAGCCAGTACTACTGTATGTACAGAAACCTGGGCAGTAAAGGCAGAGCAGAAGAGGAAGCAAGAGGTGATAGAAATGAAGTATCTGAGAATGGTGGGAGGATGCACACTGAGACAGATGAAGAAATGAGGATATAAGAAAAGAATCCAAAGTAGCTCCAATTGCAGAAATAAAATCAAAACAGATTATGGTGGTTTGGACATATGCAGAAAAGCAGAAAACAGTCTGGTGAAGATTTAGGACAGACAGGAAGTAGATAAGAGGAAACGAGGATATCCAGCAAAGGGGTGGATGGACTGTGTGAGAGATCTGTGACAGTCAGGCAGGAGTGTAGGATTGAATTGAAAGAGATGATGACAGTTAACATGATACCTCGACCCCACATAGAAAATGGGAAAAGGGTCTGATGATGGAAGATAGAAAGAAATAAAAGGAAAAGACTAGAGGAAAGGTGACCCATAAAACTGTTTCTAGCTTTCAGGAAAAAATGAAAGACACAGGATCAGAGTCACAAAGAAAATGAGGGAGAATGCAAATGAATAAAGATAAGAACTTTTGCTTACTGAAGAAAAAACATTAGAAAAATGGGGATATGTGCATCTCGCAGTATGATAAAGACAACTACTACTACAGTGACTGTATATAACAATTTGAGTAGGACCTGCCTTGATCCCAAGTAAGCTACACAATCGTGCCTAATATACCTGAGAGAAGTTACCTTGTTAACATGTTTCAGCTTTGCTTGCAAAAATGGCTTGTATATATGTGGACAAAAAAGCAATATATAATATGTCTGCAGTAAGAAGCACCACAAGATTTAAAAGTGGAAAAGTGACTGGCAGAGACAAATCACTTATGTCAGCATTAGGTGGCAGACATCAGCAAGGTTAAGTTGCAAAAACCATTGCTAAGGAAAAAATACTTACAATTGCAGTGGCAATTAAGTAATAATAGGAAAATGGGAGGGGGTTAAAGGCTGTAAAAGTAGAAAATGTAATGAAGAAAGGGGTCTAACATGGTGATATAGTAATCCAGGGCCAATGAAACACATTGGAAATTATTACTAACCCTAATTATGGGGTCTGAACTTAAACAAGAGTTATGTCATGGGTATTTATATTAGGACACACCAGGGTGTGCAGTAGCAAGCCCCAAAGCTGGTGTGACGTAGGCTCACTTTTATGCTGTCAGACCTATTTTTCAGTTAAGAAAATTAGATGTAAAAAAAAAAACAACCATAATAACATACATCCCCTTATAGGACTGCAAGGCACTTAAAACTGTATACATCAGGGGGACAGTAACCCCCTTGATGGATGTGAGTGGCCATGTTTCACTGACAATTACATTTGTGATGCCCAACATTAGATTTGAAACTTAACTTTAATCTTAAGCTGTTTAATGTTGAAAAAAGTACAGAATTAGAATAATAACTTGCAAACCACTTAGCTGACAACCCCATCAGGAAGTCCAACAAGTAGGCTCCGCTCACACCTGTGCAAAGTGTTGTGTTCTAATATAAACATTTGCCAGTTAGTTATGTTAGAGATTAAGTGTAGTTTAAAAAAAATCCAAACAGCTGTAAGAAGCATGAGAAAGTGGTGGTTTGGAGGGGTTAAGAACAGTATGCAAGTCTTGGGATGCTCAGTGAAGGAGAAAGTATTGAACAGGGAGTAATTAAGAGAGTTATAGGGTAGATACTGTCAACACTCGGGAGAACAGGGATTTGGCATCATGTAGATGTGCGAAACAGGACTGAAGAGAAAGGTATGGACTGTATATAGTTTTTTCAACAAGAGTAATGCTTGTTTTTTGTGTTTTTGCTAATGTTAAGCTGCTGAGGAAAGACATTTTCTAGCACAAAGCAAACATGGTAATAATGAGAGAGAGTAGTGAGAAATATCATCCTGGTCATTGTTTATTACTTCTGAGGCAACTAGACATAGTAAGGAAAAGAATAGGTCAATGATTAGGGTAATAACCTAAATGTAAATAGCTTGGTAGATGAATAAAAGTAGACTGTTACAATCATGAAAGGGAAAAGCTTGGGATATTAATACTACAGGAAATGTACCTAAATAGCAAAGAAAGGGAAAGTCTAATCTTGCTGACCAAATACCAGGGATTCTTTGCAAAGGCAACATAAGGGCAAAAATGGAGTTTTGTTACACTTGTACATAAAGGACTCATAAAACTAGATTAAAGAACAGACAAAAGGGGTAGATTATATCTTGCTTACAGGCTACTGGGGTCATAAAAGAAAACTGCAATGTATATCTTCCTCTAAAAGCAAAAAGTTGAAGTCTGTTCTGAATAAAATAGTGGGATTCCAACAAGGGGCTCTGGTGATGGGAGGAGACTAGAATGTAATGTCAGAGAGGGCTGGTGTGAGTCATGGTCCTAGAGTTGGGAGAATGAACACTTGTTTTAGGAATTTACCTTCCAGAGTTAAACAGTTTGGTTGGGAGGATGTAGGCAAGGAGACACAGTGGGGGGAACTATATTTACTTTTCAAGCTGGAAGAACAAGAAATTGATCGAGATTAGATAGTATTTTATATATCAGAAGAAAGTGAATATCTGATAAGACTGGTCAGTATCCACCCAAGACTGAGTTTAGATCATGCACAAGTCAAGTGTGAGATAATAATGGTGCCCAATAAAATAACAATGTCAAGCCACTGGAGCGGAGTGATGAAAAATACAATCTAAGCAAAACAGATTGCAACAACAGATAAAATATAAAAAAGGCCATGAATGGCAAAAACATAAAAAAAAAATAAAAAATATAGTGGGACAGAATTAAAGCTAACTTAAGGGGATCTCACAGAACATGAAAACAAAGCATGGTTAGATACTTGGTCTGAAATCACTGAATATATAGTCTTGGGGAGCTTCAAATCAAATTTGTTGGCAAAGCAAATCACCCTTGACATACACATCCCACCCTCACCCCCATTAAGGAAACCTCCTTAAAAAACTTCTCCAAAGCCAACTTCATGCTACTGAAGTCAGAAGTGACAAACTTCATGACACCCATGCAGATGGGATCTGAAAGTTCGACTGCAGAATCCTACACTAAATCACTGTACGAGCACATCCCCTCGTGCATGAATCGTGCCATACCAAATAGAATCATGATGCTTTCCTACAAAAAAAGGAAGCCAAGCTGGTGGTCCCCTGCTATAAACAAACTATATAACAAAAGCAAGAAACTGTTGCAGAAAAGAGGAAAATCCCAGGATGCAAAAAACTCCACCAGCCTCAATAAGAAGCTGAAATCCCGCATAAAATCCTCAAAAGTTAGTTACGAAAATAAAATTGCCAAAGATTCCAAAGATAACCAAAAGGCATTCTATAGTTATGTCAAGAATCTAAATGGCAATGCTCAGATCTGCTCTGAGCTTCAACAGAATGCCATTAAATATACTGATCCCAAGGATATTGCCAATATCCTGGCAGATCGATTTAGTGCCAACTTCACCCTCCCTCTTACCCCCTAAAGGGCCCATCTCAATACCAAAATGCCAAATTCCAGTAATCACGGCCACACAGGTAGAAACCACACTCTTCAAAGCTAAGAATACAGCATCCATGGGACCAGATGACATCCCAGGCTGTGTACTACATGAACTACAAAATTTATTTTATTTTATTTATTTTACATTTGTTGACCGGGCTGGTCTAGCTGGATACATGTCCATTTTCAGTAGAGGCCCGGCACTCTGACCTAAGTGTCATGTTTAATCATAGCCTCACCTCAGGCTTCATGCCCACTGAGTGGCGCACAGCTACAGCTATCCCACTCCATAAGGGGGGATCCACCTTGGATCCTGGGAACTATCATCCCATCAGTTTGACGAGCCTGATCTGCAAGGACATGGAATGCATTATCATGGAACTTATAAACAAAGACATTGGCAACCTTCAAACACTGGACCCCACCCAGTTTGGGTTTGGGAAGGACCAATCTTGTCTCCTGAACCTGATTGACTTCTTCAAATCAGTCTCCAGAGCTGTGGACGAGGGTAAGGCAGTCCACACAGCCTATCTGGACCTCACAAAGCCTTCAACACCATTCCCCACTCTGGAATAACAGATAAACTTATTAAGCTGGGCATAAATCCCTACGTCACTTGATAGGTTGCCACATGGCTTACTGACAGAACCCAGACTGTAAAAGTAGCCGACTCCAAATCCAGCTCTAGACAAGTGACAAGTGGAGTACCTCAGGGTTCAGTCCTGGGACCACTCTTGTTTGGCATCTACTTCTCTGAAGTACAGGCCAACACTAAGGAACTCTGGCTAACAAAGTTCGCAGATGACTGCAAACTGGGAGCCATTATTGAATCCCCAAATTATGTGGATATTCTACAAAAAGGCCTTATAGAAACAGATGCCTGGTGCCAGAGCCATGGGCTCAAGCTTAATGCCAAGAAATGTATAGTTATCCTCTTTGGAAAAAAAACATGTACCCATGAATTACCACATAGGTGGCAGTACACTAAACATTGAAAGTGTGATGAGAGACATAGGGACACAGGTGGACAGTGGTCTCACTTTCAATAACCACATCACCACAACAGTCAGGAAATCCTTCTATGTGGCACACCACATCACTAAGGGCTTTTCATCCAGAAAAAAAGAGGTCATTGTCCCACTGTACTCATCCGTCATTAGACCCATTATAGAGTATAATGCCCCGTTTAGTATGTACCTCACAAGACATCTGCAACAGCTGTAAAGGCCACAGAAATACCTCACTTAAAGAATCACAGGCTGAAAGCAGATGCCATATGCTGACCATCTAAAAAAACTCCAGCTATAGTGGCATATCGTCTATGCAGA
The DNA here is from genome assembly GCF_019279795.1 of Protopterus annectens. Classification (NCBI taxonomy): domain Eukaryota; kingdom Metazoa; phylum Chordata; order Ceratodontiformes; family Protopteridae; genus Protopterus; species Protopterus annectens. Next base: position 663,019,233 of record NC_056726.1, on the reverse strand, counting down.
GGTGATCTCTGCTTAACATACAAAGTCATGTCAAACCCTGAGCTGTTGGACATGCTCCACTTAAAGAAATCAAAATCCCTTAGAGCCACACACTCCAGGGATCTAAACCTTGTCATCACAATGAACAAAACATTGTGGAGGGATAGGTGCCTGACCCAGAGACTCCCCATACTCTGGAATAGACTGCCCATACATGTCAAGCAGAGTGCCTCCTTGTCCCTCATCAAAAGGAGCCTTGATGATTGGATGGGAGATAGGAAATTCACCCCGGGGATCATGTCAGTCGCCCTGCTAGACAGGGGTCCAGAGAAGTAAATATTGTGGGAAGAAATATCCAGGGAATTGTTATGGCTAGGCTTGTATAGGCCCTAGGGCCAATAGCCTAGTACCAACCTATGAACCTAAACAATAAGAACAATAGGGAATGGGAAGAAAGCCTAGATGAATAAAACCACAAAAAAAAATATTTTGCCTTCACCCGTAAACTGCAGAGAATATTTACCAACAGACTACAAAAAATGGAAATGAATATACTGAAAATCAGAGACCCCCAAACAGGGAACTTGAGATCCTGAGCAGGTGCTACCCAGATTTCCAAACTACGACCAGGGTGGCTTTGTAAAAAGGAGACAAACATTTAGCCATATTTTACAATACATCAATCTGCTGAAATTTCCAAAAAGGTACTTACATGGTTGGGGTGGATACTGAAAAGGTGATTGACAGAGTTCACTGGAATTATCCCTGGGAGATGTTAATAGCCTTTGATTTCCCTCTGAACTTAATCCAGTTGTTTAAGGAAATCTATGGGGGCTCGTCAGCAAAAATGAAAATGAATGGGAAGGTAACCAAGAAGCTCCAGAAAGGAAAAGGAACAAAACAAAGGTGCCTGCTATCATCCCTTTTATTAACCCTATGTCATTAGCAAATAAACCAAGATCCTCAAATAAGAAAATGGAAAGGAAAAATGAAAATATAAATCAGTTATGTTTGTGGATGATGTTAACAAATCCAGATAAAGATCTTATAATTGTATTTGATAAACTGAGAGACTTTAAGGAACTAACAAGGGATTGAATAAATGAGGATAAGACAAAGGCTAACTGTCTTCATTACCAGCAATTGGAGCATTTTTTGGGACGAGTGTAATAAACTGCAGACATTTCTCTCCGATCTCTGTCAGATAGCAGAAAAGATTATAGGAGACACTGGCAATATTCAGAAGGAGAATACGTTTTACATTATGCAAAAGATGGGAAAGCCAGTCTTGCCAAAAGAGAATTGGCATCTTTACTGTGGCTAGTATCTAAGAAATTGATCACTTTAAAATGGAAGTCTTCAGTCACCCAAAACATTCAAGAATTGCTTGATCTTAAGAAAGAACTCGAGAAGCAAGCCAGAAGTCGTTAGAGAAGGAGATTAAATACCATACTGGAAAGCGGCAACTCTGGGAAGTAGTGATATCTGATTATGAGGTAATGAAAGAGAGAAAATTAACAAAGGGTCCAAAAGCCAGTAATACAGTAAAAGTTAATGGTTTACCTCAGTTTTGGGGTTAAATAGCAAATAGGATGAGCGATGAATGATTTTGACATTTTTTATGCTTCTATAAAAAAAGTTTACGAAGTTGTGTTGGGGTTGTTCTATTTATGTTAAAAAATGTCATTGCCAGCACTGGGAAAAGAAGCACACAAGTGAACTACCCAACAACTGCTTTTACAGTGCACCATACACAAGGATTGCACAAGCAAATGTATTTGTGAAATATAAAAATAAAAGGCAGCATAAAAAAGGATGATGCAGACATTCCTACAGGTGCTGATTGACTTGGGGATTTTTTACCTTCACTTCCATTTTTAGGGTGGAGCAAGTTTCCCAACTTACCCCTTTTCACTGGTTCACTCTTTGGATCTGGTGCTTTTGAATCAGATTCCTTCTCGCATGGTTCCTCTTTTGGTGCTGACTGTTTGATTGTGGCTTTGTCCTTTACACATTTCACTCTGGCTGGTTTGGAGCTGGGAGGTCAAGGCTGAGGGCATAGAGGTGGGGTCAACTTGAATCTTTCTGAGCTGTCTTTGCCCCTGGCAGCCTTGGATAGCTTGACTCCAGTCTCACCTCTGATCTAGTCTGACTGTTGGCTGCCTCAGGGGCTTCTGCTAGGTTCAAGGATCAGAGGAGGTATTTCTCCAGTCATTAGGCTTAAGCATTTGATTTCCCCTAAGCAGTGCTTTCTTTGGTGACCTGGAATTAATGAGACAGAGGGGTGTCTGTACCACTTATGCCCTTTCCCCTAAGGAGCCAGCCCTCCTTGAAACCTTAGGTGTAGATCATTTCATGGCCTTGGTGGTATCCCATACAGATGCTGTCATTGATTGGGTCTGTCAGAGGGTGTGGCGAGAACAAAAGGTGGTGAAGCTTATCCCCAAGAAGCCAGACAAGGTCATAGCTCCACCTAAAGATATAACACATTGGAGGAAGGGACCTGTGGTCAATGCCATTGTTGATGCAGCTGTGAAAAAGCAGCTGCTCCAGGAGAATGCACATATCTATCTAAACGGGGAGTCCAGAACATTATACGGATTTGGAAATTGCATTTATATTTCAGCCACCTTTGTCTTTTTTTGTGCTGAGCTACATGGCACAGCTAACCAGAAACTTGCTTAATGAGATATCTGATATCAATTTTCATTCATTCCTTAGCTGTTATAGGATCACAGGAAGTTACTTGGCTAATGGCCTTAGGGTCCTTACAAGCCTAGCCAGATTCTACCCTTATTTCCACGATCAGCACCTATTGCCCCTGTTCAAGAGGGGCACAGGTGTAACCACTAGAGTGAATTTACAGTTACCTATCCTTGCCCATCCAATTGTCCATACTGTGTTTGAAGAGGGCCAATGAGGTGCTCTGACATGAAGCGTGAGTCAATTCCAAAGGTGTGGTAATCTCTGGGAGATAAATCTCTCCCTCCAGCAGGTTCTATTAATGTCACATAACAAGTTAAGGTCTTTAAAGTGAGTAATCCATGTACCCTTTGACTTGGGAATATGCAGCATTTCCAATAAAGCAAGGTTAGACATTGCCATATATTCAAGGCAGAGATCCCCTCTCAGTAGTCTGTATGAAACTGAATAGTGACAGTGATTTCAGACAGTCCACATAAGACAAATGCTGAAGACCTTGAATTTTCCTTGTGAGGAACTTTTGTGGTCTCTGCAATTGCTGCAGGTGCTTGAAAAGGTACATACCAAAAGGGGCATTTTACTCAATTATTGGCCTGATGAGGGAAGAGTACAGGGAGGTTATAACTTCTTTTTTCTGGAGGTGATTCCCTTATGAAATGAGCAATACAAAATGCCCTTCTTACCACTGTGGAGACACGGTGATCAAAGGTAAGGTTGCTGTCAACCTCTGTGCCCAGGTCTCTCCATCACTGAGTGCATACTTAGGGTGTTGCTATTGATGTGGTAGCTAGCAGGAACATTGCTCTTACCAAAAGGGATAGGTTTTTTGCATTGAGTTTAACGCCATAACTTTAGCACCAATCATTTGTGTAAGACTCTCTTGTGGGATGCTGACATCATTTAGAGGTTCTGACTGCTCCCAGTTTGCAGTCGTCTGCAAACTTTGTCCACCACAGATCTTTAGTTTTTACCTGTACTTCGGAGAAATAGATTCCAAATAGTAGAGGTCCCAGGATCGATCCCCATGGAACACCACTGGATACAGATTTGCTTTTGGAAGTGGATTTTCCTATTTTGACTGTGTACCATCAGTGAGCCAGTTAGTGACCCATCTAATGATATAAGGATTGATATCTAGCTGGGTGAGTTTGTCAATGATGCCTGAGTGGGGGTGTGATGAAAGGCGATACCACCAGCAAAGCTACCTGGAATTTTGTAAATTGCCATTGGTGAATATCGAAATGATCTATACAAGATGCTTGTGTTATAAATGTATTAGAACTGTATGTCATGTGCATATTAAACTGGTTTGTACAGACATGTTGAAAAGGTATTTTATAAAGTGTTTGTGTTTGAAATGCATCCACAGTGAGTCCTACTGTATATGCACTATTGTAACTGTTTAAATGTATATGTTAACAGAGGAAACTGGAGGGCTAACTTCAGTTCAGCAAACTTTAGAAAAATAAGGGAAATTAAGTTACTTTATAGGCTATGCAATCAAAGACGGTATCTTTCAGTTTTCATTGCAGCTAGAGACAAGTCTGTGCTGAGAAGCTTTCTGTATTGTCTTTCGGATGAACTAATTACTAGTCTTGAAAGCATGAAGGAATGCAATTGTTTTATGACTTCCAGCATCTGCCAAAGATCTGAGGTCTAAGTATTTTCACAGGTAGATGCTAAATATTAATAGCTTCCAGAAAGGGGGGGTGGGGTCGCCTGAGAACTAGAGTCAGATGACAAGAAGTGATATCATTCTGCAAGCTATTCCAGCAGTAATATTTGAGATATTAATTTGAGAACTCTGAGAGAGAGAATGAGTGCATTCTGTATGCTGTCTTGGACCTGATAACAACAAGAAACCATTGGGCCTATATCATATGAGTGAATCTCACAAATTGCAAACGGTCATAATATCGAATGTACCGGACCTTGAAGTGCTTTTTCTGAGATTGCGGTACAGTGAAGAATGGGGTATTTGCCCTTTCCTCACTGTAGTGCAATCTCTGAGTTGGAATATATATTTAGTGGGGGGTGTGGGGGGCATAGCCCCCCACAATAGGAAGTTCGAGGTCTGGTACATTCAATATTATGAGCGTTCGCAATTTGTGCAATTCGCTCATATGATATAGATCCAAAACCATTCACCACACATCTGCCTTGCTCTAATGAAGTAAGTTACTAGGGAATAGTATAATTCTGTTAGATATAGTCAGGAATATAGCAAAGCTTAACTTAGATATTTTTCTTTGAGACTGTCCTGCAATACTGTTTTAAATATTTCCTGTGATTTTGAACTCTGATGTCACTGTGAATAGATACTGAGTATTTTCTTGTTCTTTTATTATTAAATATAGTTAAACCTTTCACTGTGGCTGATCTGTCTAGACATATGTCAAACTACCATTTGTATTAATATTACACAGTAATATTTGACACCCTTTGTTAAGGGCTTTAAAGTAACTGATGAGTTGTCTGGTGGCAGTGATAACTACCTTATAGTCTGGGCAAAAGGAGGCATGTGTAGTACACCTGTGCCAGCCTTTCCCAGGTGTGTGTGTGTAAATCAAACCTCAGAGTGTGCGTCAGCTACTTGGGCAGGGACACGAAGCACTGGTTGGACAGAGAGGGTGCTGGAGGACTTGGCTTGGCCACTCAGCTGAGATCTCACCTCTATAGCTGTGCCAGTGGGGAGTCTTACTGGGGATCTGGAGAAAGAGAGTGAGACCAGCCCAGGACTGACTGTGGTCTCTGTGCGATCTTAAGGGAAATTGCACTTAATGCTGAGAACTGCATCTGAAAATACTGTGTGTGTACTAGCTATCCTCCCAGTCCCCCACTGTTGCCAGTGGTGAGGATTGAGGCTCCTTGATTCCTGGTCCAGTGGTGGGCTGTCACATTATTGGCTGGCAGTGGTGGGATCACCACATCACATATTGGGATTCACTGATGTGGATACTGAACTCCTGTAGCCTGTAAACAGTGGTCCCTAAAGAAGGTGTTTGTACTGTCAAGCAGCTATACTGTAGACATTCAGAATTTCATATCACAATAGTTTTTATTTTTTATTTTTTTGTTAGCTTAGTTAGTCAGGGAGAGAATCCAAGGATGTCAGCAGAGGAGTATGGCAAGCTGACAATGAGCTAGTTGGCTGTGATGTACCAAGACAAAGGACTGGTGCATGCCAACCTGACTAAAGCAGAAATTATTGCAGCCTTCATCAGAACTGCATCAGACACCAGCAACCACAAGGACAACCAGACTGGCCTTGGGGATATACAACTCTCAGAAAATGGACAGCTCAACCTTTCCACAGAGGACTTAAATCCATCTGAAATTAGAGACTTGAACTGGAGGCCAAATGGTTGGAAATAGAATCAACAGAGAGACTGCGGTATTTAGAGGCAGAAGAAAATGAGAAACCGTGGTGTTTAAAGGCTGAAGAAAATGAGAAACTGCGGCAGGAGAAACAAATGGAATTAGAAGCAGCAGAGAGACAGACGTCTGGAAGCTGAAGAAAATGAAAGGCAGATCCAGCATGAAAAGGAGAGGCTGACTCCTCACTAGGGTTATGGTGGTAATAGGGAAGTCAATAACTGAACCCCAGAAGCAATAAAGGTCAGTAATTTTCTTCCACAATTTACAGAGGGTGATAATTTTGATAGTTTTATTCATGTTTGAAAAGGTATGTAAACAGTATAATGATGACCCAAGGGCTCTGGGTACAGTTCCTGGCCCCCCTTATTTCATGATAAAGCTGTGAATGCTATTTCTAAATTGTCTGATACTGATTGCTTAAATTATAATACAGTTAAAAATTGTTTTAGAGTGTTTTAAGTTAACACCTGAAGCTGACAGAAAAAAAAAGTTTTTTGAGCATAATCGCAAGGCAAATGAAATTGTGTGTGAATATATTACTGAACCAAGCACTTATTTTCATAGGTGGGTGAGTGGGTGTCAGGTCACCACTTATGAAGGGCTGTCAGCCCTTTTGGTGAGGGAACAAGCCCTTGCCTGATGACATGAGAATCTGGTTAGTAGATAGGGAATGCAGTACTGTAAATGAGTTGGGAGAAAAAGGGAGACCCATACCTAGTAAGCAGGGCATCACTGCACAGGAAAGGGATACCCAGTGCTGCTTATGGGTCTAAGGAAACCCATGGTGGTCAGCCTAAACCACCCCAACAGAGTCCGCCAGAAACAGGGGAAGCCACTAATTCAGGTACATGGCCAGGATCAAGGGTTAAATGTTTGAAATACAACCACTGGGGCCATGCAGTATATAGATGTCCACAGAGGCAAGGTGGGAGAGCCAGTAAGTGGGAATGACAAAATGCCAGCAGTAAGTTGTCTGGAGACATGAAGGGTGCCAAACTACTACAAGAGGTTATAATCCTTCCTTAGTAGATGGAAAACAGGTCACCGCTAAGAGAGACACAGCCTCTGACCTAACCAATGTAAAGCCTGCAATGGTTAAAGAGGAGCACTACTTGCTTGGGCAGTCGACTCCCATCAGAGCTTTAGGAGGGACCCCATTTCAAATACCTTTGGCTAGGGTTCACCTTGACTGGGACCGTAAAAAAGGAAGGAAGCAAGTAGGAGTGTTTGAGGACAGCCCTGCAGATGTCCTAATAAGGAAAGATTTTGATGATCATGTACTTTGTATGCATGCAGTTGCTCACAGTCTTGCTTGGAGACAGGCATGTGGGTTTCATAGCCTGGGGGCCCCAGACAGACTGCACACTTGAAAACAGCACTGGTGAGGTGGCTACTTCAGGGAGGGAGCTACCCTGTAGCAGTGAGACTGAAGGTGAGCTACAGATGCTTGTGGGTACTGATGTTCCCTTCGACAGAGTGACTGCAAGTGCAGAGGTGAGTAGTAGTACCCCGGGCTGACAGTGAGGCACCACTGTCAGAGGATACCAGACGTCCTGTGGAAGGGGAGCTGGGAAGGGTTACAAAGAGAGAGAATTGAGACAGGCTCAGCTCTCTGACCCTACACTATAAGGCTTGAAGAGAGGTAGCCAGAGAGGCATCTGATTGAAAAGTGGAATATGTATACTGGGCCAAAGGGTTACTGTGCAGAGAATGGACCCCTGAGGGAGGGATAGAGAATGAGAGTATCCAGTAGTTGGTATTGCCAGAGCCTACCATCTGGCACTTCTAGCCATAACCTATGATATTCCCTTTACAGGTCATATGGGCATAAAGCATACAAAGAGACTTAGTATGTAGAACTTTTATTGGCCTGGGATTTCCAGGGATGTAACAGCATACTGCAGAACCTGTGAGCACTGCCAAAAGGTAGGAAAGGCAGGAAACAAAGTGAAAGCTCCTTGATGCCTTTGCCTGTGACTGAGGAGCTATATCAGAGGGTAGCTATGGATATTGTGAGGCCTCTGAGTACCTCAGGTTCCACAGGGAAGAAGTATATCTTAATGGTAGTAGGTTATGCTGCCAGATACCCCAAGGCAGTGGCCCTATCCTCCACTGAGGCCAAAAAGGTTGGAAAATGCTTTGTTAGAGATTTTCAGCAGGGTATGTTTCCCAAAAGAAATACTGACTGACAGAAGTGCCAGTTTCATGTCAGACCTGCTGGCTTGTCTGTGGAAGCATTGTGGGGTGAATCACCTAAAGACCACCCGCTAACATCCCCAGATTCATGGTTTGGTGGAGAGTTTAAATTGCACACTAAAGACCAAGCTACAGGCATTTGCAGACCAGTTTAAGAGGGAGGGGGACAAATATTTGCCCCATCTGCTGTTTGCTTACAGAGAGGTGCCCCAGGAATCCACAGGTTTTTCACCTTTTTGAGTTGCTGTATGGGCATAGGGTGAGGGGACCTCTAGATTTCATTCGAGATGAGTGGGAGGGTGAGTGTGAATCCCACAAGGAGTCTGCTGTGGTATGCCCTAAACCTCAAGACACAGCTCAGGGAACTCATGGGCTTGGCCCAGGAGAACCTAGCAGAGGCCCAACAGCAGAAAAAGGTCTGGTATGACAGGAATGCCTGAGCTAGAGACTATGCTCTGGGGCAGCAGGTTATGGTGCTCATTCCTGTAAGACACAATAAACTGCAGGCAGCTTGGGAGGGATGCTTCAAAGTGATAAGGAAGGTCAGTGATAACTTCATGGCAGAATTGCTAGGCAGGAGGCAGGGGCACAAACTGTACCATGTTAACATAATTATACCTTACCATGATAGTGTGGCCCTTGTGCTGTGTATTTGCAGTGGATGGCAGGAAGAGTCTGAGAGGGCTCTGGTGACTTGAGCCCCTCAGTGAGGCTCGGACTGAGACTTCAGTGGAAGGGGTAGCAATGTCCCAGCAACTATCCCCTAGCCAGCTTTGAGAAATCTGAGCAGTGTTACAGTAGTTTGGGGGCATGTTCTTTGGGAAACCAGGGTGCACCCACCTGGTGCAGCACCATGTGGATACAGGAACCCAAAGTACTATTAAGCAGCCCCTTATAGGGTGCCTGAGTGAGTCAAACAGACTCTGAGGGAAGAGATAAGGAAATGTTGGAGCTAGGGGGAATCCAGAAATCCAGCAGTCCCAGGTCTCTCCATTGGTGCTGGTACCAAAGAAAGATGGCAGCACCAGGTTCTGTGTGTATTACATGAAATTAGTTACAGAGAGTCAGGTGCTTACCCCATGCCTAGGACAGATGAAACCCTAGAGCAGCTAGGAGGGGCCAAGTATCTTACCACTACTGATCTTACCAAAGACTTCTGGCAGGTGCCCTTAACTCTCAACGGTAGAGAGAGGTCAGCCTCTGTGACCCCTTTCAGCTTGTATGAATTCACAAAAATGCCCTTTGGGATGAAAAATGCCCTAGCAACTTTCTAGAGGCTGGTAGATTGCATCTTAGCAGGAGCTGAATATTTTGCGCTTGCTTACTTGGATGATATTGTCATCTACAGCCATTCCTGGCAAGAGCATCTTCAGCATGTCAGGGAGGTGCTGGGCAGACCACAGAAGGAAGGGTTGACCATTAAGCCTAGTAAGTGTCGGGTGTGTATGCCAGACGTCTCCTGCCTGGGACATAGAGTGGAGAGTGATAAGATTAGGCCAGAGCCTGCCAAAATTGGAAGCAATTCAGGCATGGCCTGCCCCTATTACCAGAAAGCAGGTGAGGGCATTCTTAGGGACAGCAGGGTACTACAGAAAATGTGTCACCATTTTTACAGTACCATAGCTGCTCCCTTCACAGACCTGACAAGAAAAAATGGACCAGATAAAGTAGTGTGGACCCCAGCATGTGAGCAGGCATTAAAAAGAGCTTTGAGAGGACCCCCTATGTTAGCCAGTCCAGATTACAGCAAATAATTTGTTGTGCAGGTGGATGCTTCAAATAAAGGGGTGGTGGCTGTACTCGGCTAGGTTTCCTCAGAAGGAGAAGAGCACCCAGTGGTATATCTCAGCCTTACGCTCCAAACCAGGGAGGAATGCTGAGCAGCTCTAGAAATGGAGTGTCTAGCCATAGTGTGGGCACTCCAGAAACTTCAGCCTTATCTTTGTGGAAGGAAATGAACTGTAGTTACAGACCACAATACCTTAGCATGGCTACATTGAGACAGCCAGCAAAATGCCAAGTTACTGTGGTAGAGGTTAGGGTTGCAGGTATGTGATATGGCTATGCAGCACTGCATGGGGTTAGCAATGCCCATGCAGATGAGCTCTCAAGAAGGGTGTAGGGTAATGTATTCCCAGATATGCTCATCCCTCTGATGCAATGTTTCTCAAGTGTCACTTGAAAAACTAACTTGAGTCTTCAAGGGGGGGGAGAAATGTGACAAAGAGGGATACTGCCAGCACAGCTATCTGGAATTTTGTCAATAATTGTATGTCATTTGTGAACATATATATATATATATATATATATATATATATATATATATATATATATATATAAAGATGCTAGTGTTATAAATGTATTAGAACTGTATGCCATGTGTATATCAAACTGCTGGTACAGAAATGTGTTTTGAAAAGGTTTTTGCAAAGTGCTGTTTGAAATGTAACCACATTGTGCCCTACTAGAATAGTACATAAATGTACATGCATGATTGTAACTGTTTAAATATATATATTTTAACAGTGGAACTTGAAATACAGGATTAACTTCAGAAAAATAGCTGAAATTAAATTACTTTATGGCTATGCTATAAAAGATGGTATATTTTAGTGTTCATTATAGCTACAGACAGAGTGTGCTGAGAAATGTTTCGTATTGTCTTTGGAGTGAACTAATTACTACCTCTGAGAGTATGAAGGACTGCAATTGTTTTATGACTTTCAGCATCTGACAAAGAACTGAGGTAAATGCTAAATACTGCCAGCTTCCAGCAGTGGGGGTTTCTCTTGGGATAGAGGCAGATGACAAGAAATGATGTCATTCTGCAAGTATCCCAGCAATAATATCTGAGATATTAATTTGAGAACTCTCTGAGAGACAGTGCATTCTGTATTCTGTCCTAGACCTGACAGCAACAACAGGAACCATTCACCACACATCTGCCTTGCTCTGATGAAGTAAGTTACTAGGGAACAGTATAATTCTCTTAGATACAGCCAGGAATATAGCAAAGCTTAGCTTAGATATTTTCTTTATTTGAGAATGTCCTGCAATGTTTTAAATAGTTCCTGTGATTTTGAACTCTGATGTCACTGTGACTAGATACTGAGTATTTTCCTGTTCTTTTATTATGTATTATTAAATATATTCATTGTGGCTGATCTGTCTAGAGATATTTAAGTTTTGAGAGTACTTGCATATTTATTTGGTGATATTGTGTGGGCCACTCCTAATAGCCTTGCTCTTGGTCAAACTACCATTTGTAATAATAATACACAGTAAGATTGGACGACCTTTGTTAAGGGCCTGAAAGTAGCTGATAAGGAGTTGGCTGCTGGCAGTGATAACTACCTTATAGTCTGGGCAAAAGAAGGCATAGCTAGTACACCTCTGCCTGCCTTTCCCAGTTGTGTGTGTGTGTGTGTGTGTGTGTGTGTGTGTGTGTGTGTGTGTGTGTGTGTGTGTGTGTGTGTGTGTGTGTGTGTGTGTGTGTGTGCGTGTGTGTGTGAGCTACTTGGGCAGGGACACAAAGCACTGGTTGGATGGGTGGACAGAGAGGGTGCTGGAGTCTTGGCTTGGCCACTCAGGTGAGATCTCAACTCTATAGCTGTACCAGTAGGGAATCTTATTGGGGATCTGGAGAAAGAGGGAGAAACTAGCCCTGGATTGACTGTGGTCTCTGTGTGCTCTTAAGGGAAATTGCACTTGATGCAGCGAGATCTGTGTACGTGCTGTCCTCGCAGTGTAGATCCCCCACTGTTGCCAGTGGTGAGGATTGACGCTCCTTGATTACTGGTCCAGTGGTGGGCTGTCACACCCATAAATATGGATATTTTCACGTGCGGGTGCATAATTTGCTGCTATTGCCTTTGTTATAGCTTCATTAATTTTGTATCCCAAAGAGACCTGAAACTGTCTCAAAATGTCCCACAGCACTCTAATGTCCATTTATTGTTTTGTCAAGTATAAATATCATCTGCAAATAGAGCCAGCTTTTCTTGACTACCATACTAATTATATTCTTGAATTTCTGAGTCCCTTTTTCTTTTCCAGTGGTTCTGAATATAATGCAAATAAGATGAAAGAAGACACTCCTGCTAGTTTCGTCTGCTCAAGCAGAAATTATCAGAGAAGACCCCACACACTTTATTTTTTGCCTCTGATCCCTCATATATCCTCCTAATCAACCTTAGGGAATGCAAATGCTTCCACTGTCCTGCTCATAATGTCCCAGCTTACTCTGTCAAGTGCTTTCTCTGCATCAAGACCCACCAACAATAGTTGTATTTTCTTAATTCTGCTTCCTTCTGAATCATCAGTTAATGTTGTAAAATGTTTGCCTCCCCTCCACAAACAACATTGATCCATATATGTCCATTTTGGCACAAGTTTCACCAGTCTTTTAACCATTATAGACATAAACACTTTATAGTTTTGGTTTAATATTGAAATGGGCCTGTATGAAGCTGGATCTTATGGATCTTTACCCTCTTTAGGCATTACAGCTACCACTGCTTTCTTCCGGGATGTTGGTACTTCTCTTAAAATACTGTTAAAACCTTCCAGCTCTTTATCAGTTTTTCCCCGTCCTAGCTTCCAAACTTCCACAGGCATACCATCTATTACTAGGGACTTTCTTGTATATTGGTTATACATTATTTTTATCTCATCTCCTCCTATCCTCATTACTGCCTCTGTGCAGCTATTAACATGCTTGTATAGGGTTTCTGTGAACAGTTCTGCATAAGCAGCAGTGCTCTCAGTGTTTATGGGGGCTTGCAGTTTTGCCAGGTTATCACTTAATAGCAAGAAGTTATAGAGTACTTTCTGAATATTCCAGGTTTATCTAGAGGTCCAGGATTTATTTTCACTACAAAGGAGACCATTTTGTGGTCTGACCTTACCAGGGAAGACATTACACTAGCGGGTGTGCAGCACTCTCCCATATTAGTGAGGACCAGATCCAGTATGATTGCACTCCTGTTTGGAATATTGACAATCTGGTCCAGGGAGATTGTGCTTACAAATCCAGGAATCTCTGTGCCTGTACATTTGATTCTTAGTTAATAGTGGAGGTAATTAAAGTCACACATGAATATAATATTAGGTTGGATGGTGAGTGTTTCCAATAAGTTTAAATACATGGTATGGGTTTCCTGGGTCATACAGGGGGACCTATAGCTTGCAAGGAAGTGGTATTGGATTTTGCCTATGATGATTTGAACATGGAGTAGCTCAAGTGCATTGTTCTGTTTTACCAGTCTTGAGGTTTATTTATTTTTGATGTAAACTGAGACACCTCCGCCTTCTCTCCCTGTCTTTGTAGTAGCTGGTCTAAATGCATGAAAGGCATTATAACTTTGCAGTATTGGTGTGCTGTCTGTGACTTTAAACCATTTCTCAGTGACTGTACAGATTTCAGAATGCTCTAGGTTGAAGAGAGCTTCCTGGAAGTGGAGTTTTTTGTTTAGACTCCTAGCAATGAGCAGGAATATCTTTAGATTTTCTTGGTTTTGATTTGCTATTAGACGTACTTTTAGTCTGGCATTGCCTAAAACAGGCAATATGGAGGAAGACAAAGTTTTAGCTAATATTCAAAAGCCTAGAGGGGAGAGGTGCAGACCATCCCTGGCAAAGCAGCGTGGTCTGTTGTTCAGCTCCTTCCATGCTGACAAATATTGCATCCCCTTAGAATGGCACCAGAAACTAAGCACTTATTAAAGTCAGTCAACTTTTCTTTGTATTGTGGTGTCATAGAATCATAGGAAGTTACTAGGCTAATGGCCCTAGAGCCCTTACAAGCCTAGCAAGTTTTACCCTTATTTCCATGATCAGCACCTAATGCCAGTGTCCAAGAGGGACACAGGTGGAACCCTGGGGAGAATTTACGGTTACCCATACAATCGTCCAGATTGCATTTAAAGACAGTCAATGAGGTGCTCTATTTGACATGAAGTGGGAGTCTGTTTCAAAGATGTGGTAACCTCTGGGAGACAAATCTGTCCCTCCAGCAGGTTCTATTAATGTCACATAAGTTAAGGTCTTTAGAGAGAGTAGCCCATGTACCATTTAACTTGCGGATATGCAGCATTTCCAGTAAAGCAGGGTCAGAGATTGCCTTATATGCAAGACAGAGATCGTCTCCAAGTAATCTGCATGAAACAGAATAAAGTGACAGTGATTTCAGATGATCAATATAGGACAGATGCTGAAGACATTGAATTTTCCTTGTGAGGAACCTTTGTGGTTTCTACAATTGCTACAACTGCTTGGAAAGGTACATACTAAAAGGGCTGTTGTACTGAATTATTGGACTGATAAGGGAAGAGTACAGGGAGATTATAACTTCTTTTGTTCCTGGAGGCAATGCCCTTACTTATGAGATGAGTAATATAGAATGCCCTTCTTACCACTGAGTAGAGATGGTGATCAAAGGTATGACTGCGGTCAACCTTTGTGCCCAGGTCTCCCACCACTGAGTGCATACTTACATGTTGCTATAGATGTGATAGTTATCAGGAACAGCAGTCTTACCAAAGGGGATGCTAATACATTTTGTTTGCATTGAGTTTAAGGCCATGACTTTGACACCAGTCATTTGTTTGTGTAAGACTCTCTTGTAGGATGCTGGCATCATTTGGAGAGTATATGGTTGCTCCAAGTTTGCAGTCATCAGCAAACTTTGTCAGCCACAGACTTTTATTTTTTGCTTGTACTTTGGAGAAATAGATTCCAAAATATAGAGTTCCCAGGACTGATCCCTGTGGAACACCACTGGTTACAGGTCTGCTGTTGGAGGTGAATTCCCCTATTTTGACTAAATGTGTTCTATCAGTGAGCCAGTTAGCAACCCATCTAAAGATATAGCGGTTGATACTTAGCTGCGTGAGTTTGTCAATAATGCCTAAGTGGGTGATAGTGTCAAAAGACTTGATTAAATCTTGCTAGGCTGTATGGACAGATTTCCCCTCATCCAGGGCCTTGATGACTGTCTCAAAGAAGTCCACCAGGTAGAACAGGCATGATCTCCCTTTGAAAAATCCAAACTGAGCAAGATTAAGTGTTTGCAGATTACCTATATCTTGTTGACAAGCTCCATGATGATTTGCTCCATGGCCTTGCAGATAAGGCTAGTCAGACTAATAGCTCTAAGGTTCCTGAGGTCATTAGACTATAATTTAAAAGAGTAACCAGTGGTGTTGCTAATTCTTGTTGGAGCCCATGTAGTACACAGCCTGGGATGTTATCAGATCTCATAGATGCTGTGTTTTTGGCCTTTCAGAGGGCATTTATGACCTGCTCATTAGAGATACAAGGTAGGAGACAGGTGGTAGGGATGTCATGGGGTGCAGGGTAGTAAAGTTTTCACAGAAACAGTTAGTGAGCAGGTTAGCTATGTCAAACTGCTGAAGAAACAAAGACCAACTGAAGAAAAACAAGTAAACAGTGAAAATAACTCACCAAACCAAAAGGAAAGAAGGCACCAAAAAATTGCAGGATAAAATAACTCGATCATTTATTTGTAAAAATAATAAAATAAACACGTGAGCATTTTCATATAACAAATGTAAACTTCATCAGACAAATGAATAAAATCAATCTGAAATTTAAATACTACACTCTACTTTCTGATTGGATGAAACTACAGACATCATCTCAAGAAAATGAACACCTTGTGTCACATAGTAAATTAAAGATCTCTAACACACACAAACACACACACACACACACATATATATATATATATATATATATATATATATATATATATATATATATATATATATATATATACATACATACATACATACATACACATACATACATACACATACATACATACATACATATATATATATATATATATATATATATATATATATATATATATATATATATATATATATTAAAGGATCGAATGATCAAACATCCAAATCCATTTAAGGCAAGCATACTTATGCGAACGTGCTTTTCACCAAAGAAGCACTTTTGCATAAGTATGCCTGTTGCAGAGGCCGTACTACTATGTGGATAAGAGAAAATTCCCTTTTCCCCACTGTAGTGCGGTCTTGGAGGGAGAATATTAAAGTAGGGGGGCATAGCCCCCCCACATGGGGGGTGGAGGGGGGCAAAGACCCCCTGCAGAAACATTAATGTAGTGTTTTTTTTTTTTTTATTCACACGCTTTAACGAAAGTGCTTTTTCGATGAAAGCGCTTTCGTTAAAGTATGTTCGGTGGTTATGGATTTGGATGTTTAATCGTTTGATCAAAAGTCCTAGCTCCATATATAGATATATATATATATATGGTTCTAGGTCATAAGCTCGACAGCCACTCTCACCGACAACAAAAACATCGACACCACATTATCGACAAACCAGAAACACGACAACTCACATGCCCGACAAACAAGTAACCGACGGTCCACAAACACGAAACCCCACACACTGCACACACCACAATAACAACAATCAACTAACAAAACACATCCCCTTATCCAAAACCACACACAGAACACAAGCACACCAAAATCCTCACAAACCCACACTAAACCTCACACACACAACTACGTCCAACCCTAACCCAAACCCTTACCAGGTCCGTCACTATCGCACACTCAGCTAACCCGCCCTAACCCTAACTCACTTAACCCACCCCTAACCCAAAATACCACTACCGCACACTTACATAACCGCCCTAACCCTAACTCACTTAACCGCCTAACCCAAAAATACCACTACCGCACACTTACATAACCCGCCCTAACCCTAACTCACTTAACCCGCCCCTAACCCAAAAAATACCACTACCGCACACTTACCCAACCCGCGCCCTAACCCTAACTCACTTAACCCACCCCTATCCCCACAGACTGTCACTATCCACACCTACCTTAGTCGCACCCTAACGTCCATCACCACCGCATACTCACACAGCCTTCTTTCCAACTCACTATCCCTGGCGTCGGAGTTTTCATCCGTAGCGTCGGTCTTCCGAGTGTCGATCATCTGACGCCCGCTCATGCATTGTCGGTAATCCCAGCTGTCGATCTTCTAACCTACACCCATATATATATATATATATATATATAATTCTAAACATTTGTAATTGTGGCAAACTGTTATACATAAATCATAAACCTTAAATAATGTGTAAATGAATAAATAAGTGAATAAGTAAATGCATACATGCTGTTCTTAATGCATCTAGGATATACAAATTACACATCTTCTTATAAATATTACAAAAAATGTATATATATATATATATATATATATATATATATATATATATATATATATATATGAGTACACACATATCCTTACAATAGGAAATGATTTTATAATATTTATTCATGCTACATATCATACTGTCACTTCAACTATTTTGTTTCTTTCTAGGGCTTTGAGTTTTAAAGCAGGTGTAATGGAAGTTATTTCATTGATGCCTGGCCACTTGTCTGCTCTAAATAAAACCTGCCATTTTAGTTCTTTTACTTCCAAATGGACACCCCATGGTCTTTTTTCATCTATGTCCACATGGTCAATGGCCATAAATCTAAAATTGTGGTCAGTGTTGCCATGAATGGGTCTCACCAACGCATTATTCAAGTTGTTCCTTTTGATGGCATATACATGTTCCTAAATTCTGTGGCTAAATTTCCTTGCTGCTTTACCTATGTAAAATACTGGACATAGGTCACATATAGCCACATGTACTATTGCTTTAGATGAGCAGTCGTATCTACCTTTGATATTGTATTCCAGATTATTAATAATGAATGTCACCCACTTTAATTTTATGACACCAATTATATGTTCCACATTTTAAAGTGCCCGAACGATTGTACCCATGCAGTTGGTTTCCACTCTTGAAGAGATCTTTTAAATTTCTTCCCTTCCTGTATGTTATTGTTGGCCTATCACCTAACTGGGTCCTAATGTCTACATCCTCCATAAGGATGTCTCAGTTCTTCTGAAAAATCTTTCTTAAACTGTCAGAATCTGCACTATAGTGATGGTTAAAGATTTCAGAAATACATTACTGTCCTTTCTATTTGTGTTCTGATCTAAAGAGGTATTCTGTGTATGGCTGGGTACAATACCTTCCCAACTAAAAGAATCAGTGTCCCCTCTGTGAGAACAATTTTCTATCAATGAATTCTGTGTCACATGAAACAAACTGGATTCACATATCAAATGGTCACTTTCTAAATATTGCTGTTAACTATCAGTCTAAAGTGACCTGATTCCGATTCTTCTTTGACCTCTTTTACTATTCTGGTGATTAACTGTAAAGGGTATAACCTTTTAAGAAACATTTGTTTCAAATTTATACATTCCAGATCAAAAGCTTCATCCCTTGACATCATCTGAGCAGGTCTTACCAAGTGACCTTTAACAACAGATGTCTTTTGGTGCTCGAGGTGTGAGCGACTATAATGAAGGAAAGAGTTAAAATAAGTTTTTTTTCTGTAAATAGTTGTGGCATACATCCCATTAGTTTCATCCTTGAAGAGATGAACATCTAAATAGTGCATATGGTCAACGTTAACAACCCAAGTGATATGTAAGAAAGAGGTAGTAGTTATGTATTGTAAAAATTGTTCAAGTAATTCCAGGGGGCCTCCCCATATTAAACTGATATCATCTTGAAATCTGTGATACATTTTGATATGGGAATAGTAACTTGTCTGTGACACAAACTGTCTTTCCCAGTATGCCATGACTGTGTTGGCAAATGCCCCCCCCCCCACACACACACACACAAACACACACACAAGCTGAACCCATAGCTACACCAGTTGTTTGAAAAAAGTATTTGTTGTTGAATATAAAGAAGTTGTTGCTTAAAACTATTACCAATAATTCCAAAATGAGATTAACTTTATCTTAGGGAACCTTATGCTCTAATAACATTTCATTAACTCAGTCCAAACCAGTAGTCTGTGAAATGATGGTATATAATTCTTTCACATCGATAGGGACTAATGGGTCTTTTTTGTCAAATGCTATATTGCTGATATGTTCCAAGAATGTCTAGGAGTCTTTGATTATCTGAATTTCATTTTTACGAATTTATTTCAACTCATAGTCTAAGTACTGGGTAAATGCAGCTGTTATAGAATCCCTACCATCCACTAAAGACCTCATAGGGGGATCCAAAAGGCCTTGGGGTGATTACATTTAAATTGTTGTATAATGAAATGTCTATTCTGCTCTCCAAGAACATATCATTCAGTTACCCATACATTTTTCTATAGGCTCCATTAAGTTCTATAGTTTTCAGCATTAAGCATAGTTTGCAATCTATGAGTGTACTTAGCTGTATCAATAATCACACCCCCCCCCCCCCTTTGTCTGGTTTTATGATCCTAACATCTTGCCTTTGTAATGATGTCAAACTGTTCTGTTCCTCTGAATTAACATTCATAAAGTCTCGACTAATAGAGTATTATGTTTATGTAGGTTGTATAAATCTAATTCACAGAGCTTCTCATAATATGGCAAGCTTAAGGTGAATAAGTAAATGCATACATGCTGTTCTTAATGCATCTAGGATATACAAAATACTGTTATACATAAATCATAAACCTTAAATAATGTGTACATGAATCATGAATAAATAGATGAATAAGTAAATGCATACATGCTGTTCTTAATGCATCTTCTAGGATATACAAAATACACATATGCTTATAAATATTACAAAAAATGTGTATATATATATATATATATATATATATATATATATATATATATATATATATATATATATGTCTCACCAAGGCTTTATTCAAGTTGTTTCTTTTAATTTTTTGTGAAAAACTGGTTGATGAGTTTGTTAACCAAGAACAGGATGTAATTATTCCAATTTTGCACAATAGTAACAATGATTTCACATGTACAGTGTTATTAGACTAGACAGAAAGATTTTGCTGTATATAATTACTCAGAGTCTTGCATAGATGTATCAGTAGCAGATTTACTTTCAAAAGGAATGACATTTGTACCCGCTGGAAGGTTTAATGTTGTCAACACTGTCACTGATTTAGAAATGTATCTAAGAAAGTTGAATTTATTGTTCCTTTTGATGGCATATACATATTCATAGATTCTGTGGCTACATTTCCTCTCTGTATTACCTACGTAAAATACTGGACATAGGTCACATATAGCCACATATACTATTGCTTTAGAAGAGCAGTTGTATCTACCTTTGATGCTGTACTCCAGATTATTAATAATGAATGAGTCACCCAATTTAATTTTATGACACCAATTACATGTTCCACATTTTAAAGTGCCTGAACGATTGTACCCATGCAGTTGGTGTCCACTCTTGAGGAGATCTTTTAAATTTCTACCCTTCCTGTATGTTATTGCCAGCCTATCACCTAACCAGGTCCTAATGTCTACATCCTCCATAAGGATGTCCCAGTTCTTCTGAAAAATCTTTCTTAAACTGTCAGAATCTGCACAATAGGTGATGGTTTAAGATTTCAGAAATACATTACTGTCCTTTCTATTTGTGTTCTGATCTAAATAGGCATTGTCTGTATGCTTGGGTACAATGGCTTCCCAACTAAAAGAATCAATGCCTCCTCTGCGAGAACAATTTTCTATCAACTAATTCTGTGTCACATGAAAATAACTGGATTGACATATCAAATGGTCACTTTCTAAAATATTGCTGTTAACTATCAGTCTAAAGTGACCCAATTCCCTTTTTTGTGACCTCTTTTACTATTCTGGTGATTAACTCTAAAGAGTATGCCTTTTTCAGAAACATTTGTTTCAAATTAATACATTCCAAATCAAAATCTTCATTCCTTGACACCATCTGAGCAGTTCTTACCAACTGACCTTTAACAACTGATCTCTTTTGGTGCTCGGGGTGTAGAGCATAAGGTTCACCAAGACAAGAAGGAAAGAGTTGGAATAAGTCTTTTTTCTGTAAATAGTTGCAGCATATGTCCCATTAGTTTCAACCTTGAAGAGATGAACATCTAAATATTCCATATGGTCAATGTTAACAACCCAAGTGAAATGTAAAAAAGAGGTAGTAGTATTTATGTATTGTAAAAATTGTTCAAGTAATTCTGGATGCCCTCCCCATATTAAACTGATATCTTAAAATATGCAACACATTTTGATATGGGAATAGTAACTTGACTGAAATACAAACTGTCTTTCGCAGTATGCCATGATTGTGTTGGCAAACACCCCCCCCCCCCCCCACAAGCTGAACCCATGACTACACCAGTTGTTTGATAAAGTATTTGTTGTTGAATATAAAGAAATTGTTGCTTAAAACTATTTCCAGTAATTCCAAGATGAGATTAACTTTGTCTTGGTGAACCTTATGCTCTAATAACGTTTCATTAACCCAGTCCAAAACAGTAATTTGTGGAATGACGGTATATAAATCTTTCACGTCAGTAGTGACTAATAGGTCTTTCTTGTCAAATACTATATTGGTGATGTGTTCCAAGAATGTCCAGGAGTCTTTGCATATCTTATCTGAATTTCATTTTTTAGCATTTTTTTCATCTCATAGTCTAAGTACTGAGTACATGCAGGTGTTATCGAATCCCTACCATCCACTAAAGACCTCATAGGGGGATCCAAAAGGCCTTTGTGGAAATTGTTAATGCCAAAAAATACTGGAATTCTTGGGGTAATTACATTTAAATAGTTGTATAATTAAATGACTATTCTCTTATCCAAGAACATATCATTCAGTTGCCCATAAATTTTCCTATAGGCTCCATTAAATTCATTAATGGAGACTTCCCTATAGTTTTCAGCATTAAGCATGGTTTGCAGTTTATGAGTGCACTTAGCTGTGTCCATGATCGCAACCCCTCCCCCCTTGTCTGGTTTCATGATCCTAACATTTTGCCTTTGTAATGATGTCAAACTGTTCTGTTCCTCTGAATTAATGTTCATAAAGTCTCGACTAATAGAGTATTATGTTTATGTAGGTTGTGTAAATCTAATTAAAAAGCAAAGGGAAGACCACTGGCTCAGCCTTCAACAACAATCCAGCACCAAAAATTCCTTCTTATAGGAGCAGAAGTCACTAAATATACTCCTTCACAAGACTTTTGTCAGCAAAAGCAGATAAACCAGCATGTGAACGTTTAGGACTGGAACAAAACTTCTTTATTCACAAAAAAAGTAGTAAACCCAAGCGCTTTCGCCTGAGAATCTCAGGCTTTTTCAAGGTAAAATAACTGTGTGGCCATTCAACTTATATAACACTCTTAATAGGCCAAACTCGTTAATTAGATCTTAAAGAATTAATCAATTAAAAACAGTTGTTGTCACCTTCAAATAACCTAGTTCATATTTAAAGTGCTATAGTACTTATAAAACCAGTGATCATTTGACATTCGTGAAAACACATAATTTAAAAAGTCTATGTATATTTTAAAATGATCATCATTACCATCGTAAGTCCATCTTTAAGAAAATTAATTTAAATATAATAAATAAATTAAAACCTAAACCTTTTTTGTTTATATTAACAATACACATTTAATGTGTCTTGGCCCTGGGGCATCCATTCATACACATTTCCTCATAAGGTTTAGGTTTTAATTTATTTATTATATTTAAATTAATTTTCTTAAAGATGGACTTACGATGGTTGCATCTGGTTAGACAATCTATATTGCTTGTTCATACTAAGTAAAATGTTTTTTGGTGGTACACTTTTTATAAAGATGAATATTATTTAGTATGTGGCTACAAAAATTTTTTTATTTCTGCACAGTTTACTCATTAGGAGTATAACTTCATTTTAAAATATACATAGACTTTTTAAATTATGTGTTTTCACGAATGTCAAATGATCACTGGTTTTATAAGTACTATAGCGCTTTAAATATGAACTAGGTTATTTGAAGGTAACAACAACTGTTTTTAATTGATTAATTCTTTAAGATCAAATTAACGAGTTTGACCTATTAAGAGTGTTATATAAGTTGAATGGCCACACAGTTATTTTACCTTGAAAAAGCCTGAGATTCTCAGGCAAAAGCGCTTGGGTTTACTACTTTTTTTGTGAATAAAGAAGTTTTGTTCCAGTCCTAAACGTTCACGTGCTGGTTTATCTGCTTTTGCTGACACAAGTCTTGTGAAGGAGTATATTTAGTGACTTTTGCTCCTATAAGAAGGAATTTTTGGTGCTGGATTGTTGTTGAAGGCTGAGCCAGTGGTCTTCCCTTTGCTTTTTAGTTTTGCTGTTGTGTAAATCTAATTCTCAGAGCTTCTCATAATATGGCAAGCTTAAGGTGTAAGGGGAGGGGGTGTTGTAGGTGGAACTAATCCTGAAAATATTACGGTTGTTATCATGATCATGGTTCTCATACAATAACAATGAATTCAACTTTCTTGGATAAATTTTTAAATCAATGACAGTGTCAACAACATTAAACCTTCTAGCGGGTACAAATGTCATTCCTTTTGAAAGTAAATCTGCTATTGATTCATCTATGCAAGACTCTGAGTAATTATATACAGCAAAATCTTTCTGTCTATTCAATATCACTGTATATGAGAAATCATTGTTACTGTTGTCCATAACTGGAATAATTACATCCTGTTCTTGGTTAACAAACTCAACCACTTTTTCACAAAAAATCAAAAGGAACAACTTGAATAATGCCTTGGCCAGACACATTCACTCCAACACTGACCACGATTTTAGATTAATGGCCATTGACCATGTGGACATAGATGAAAAGAGATCATAGGGTGTCCTTTTGGAAGTAAAAGAACTAAAATGGAAGGTTTTATTGAGAGCAGACTAGAGTCCAGGCATCAGTGAAATAACTTCCATCACATCTGTTTTAAAACTCAAAGCCCTAGAAAGAAATAAAATTGTTGAATGGGCAGTATGATATTTAGCATAACTAAATAGTATAAAATCATTTCCTATTGTAGGGATATGTATATATACATTTTTTGTAATATTTATAAGAAGATGTGTATTTTGTATATCATAGATGCATTAAGAACAGCATGTATGCATTTACTTATTCATTTATTTATTCATTTACACATTATTTAAGGTTTATGATTTATGTATAACAGTTTGCTACAATTACAAATGTTTAGAATTTTTTATACATACACACACACACATATATATATATATATATATATATATATATATATATATATATATATCTATATATATATAGGTCTACTTTACATGGTCAACATTTCAGAAAGTCGACTTTCATATGGCGAAGACCATATGATCGACTTTTAGAATGCTGACCTTGTAAAGTAAACATAAAAACACAACCAACACTTACCTTAAACATTTTGCAAGTTGGCTATGCCCCCCTGCACCCCCGGTAGGGGGGTCTGCCCCCACACCCCCCAGAACTTTAATATACCAACTCCGAGATTACACTACAGTGTGGAAGTGGGAAATTTTCTCATTCCGCACTGTGCAGAGATAGCGGTTCCACTATGGTCGGCTTTTCAAAAGTCGATCATATGTTCTCGGCCATATGAAAGTCGACTTTATGAAAGGTCAACCATGTGAAGGGGACCCATATAAATATATATATATATATATATATATATATATATATATATATATATATATATATATATTTGAGATCTTTAATTTACTATGTGACACGAAGGGTTAATTTTCCTGATATGATGTCTGTAGTTTCATCCAGTCAGAAAGTAGAGTGTACTATTTAAATTTCAAATTGATTTTATTCATTTCTCTGATGAAGTTTACATTTGTTAAATGAAAGCGCTCACGTGTTTATTTTATTATTTTTGCAAATAAATTATCAAGTTCTTTTATCTTCCAACTTTTTGGTGTCTTCTTGCCTTTTGGTTTGGTGAGGTTAGCTATGTCCACAGGCTAAATATACGTGCTATCATTAACTACCAGTTTGCACAAATCTGCACCTTTCCTTTTAGGTTACGGATGTAACTAATGAATGCCTTATGGTTGTCC
This sequence comes from Protopterus annectens, assembly GCF_019279795.1. NCBI lineage: Eukaryota > Metazoa > Chordata > Ceratodontiformes > Protopteridae > Protopterus > Protopterus annectens. The sequence goes on along the minus strand of NC_056726.1, from coordinate 662,993,975 downwards.
TTAGTTGAGGAAGCTAATTTGGATTCATAGTTTGCTTTGGAGGACTTCACAAGAAGTCTTATTTGTTTGTTTAAGCTGAGGAGGGACTGTTTCCAGTTTAGGGCTCACTCCCTCTTACTCTTAGACAGCAATTTCTTCCTCTTATTGTAATGCCTGTTAATGGCAGTTGTCCCTCAGGCAGATTGGTTCTTTCTTGAGGAAGTTGCATTTGTCCTATCAGCTACGACTGAGTCAATGCAGTTATACAGGTGTGTGTATAACTCATTGGTGGACAACTTGGCATAGTTGCCAAATTCCATCTGGGGGTTGCAGTGAAGCTATTTATACCATCCCATAAAAGGTTATAGTCTGCTTTGATGAAGCTTTTTAGTTTAGTTGCAGCTGGGGGGTGGGAGCAGGTATGATAGTAACTTTGAATGAGACTGATTTGTGGTGAGATATCACCAGGGAAGACATCACAGTGGGGGTGCTACAGTGGTCCCCAGTATTGGTAAGCACCAGATCCAGGATGTTTGCACCCCTTGTGGGGATGTCAACTAGCTGGTCTAGGACACTGGAGTTAATGAAGTCAAGGAACCTTTGTGGAAGTGAGTTTGAGCACAAATAATTTACCCAGTCAATGGACGGGTAGTTAAAGTCACCCAAAACCATGGTGTTTGGATGTATCTTGATAGACTCAAGTAGATCCAAATAGGCAGAGTGGGTGTCCTGATTCATGGAAGGGGTCCTATAGCTGGTAATGACTTGTATAGGTGTCCTACCAACAGTTAATTGCACCTGATGTATCTCCAGGGAATCATACTGTTTAACCAATCTGGATGTGTGTTTTTCCTTAATGAATATTGATACACTGCCTCCTTTAGTTTTCATGCCTTCAGTTTGTGGTCTAAACGTGTGGCAGGAGGTGCAACACAGTATGGCTGGGGTGCTGTTCACATCCTTGAACCAGGTCTCAGTGACTGCACAAATGTCTACATCTTCCAAGGTGAGGACTGCTTCCAGTGAGAGCAGTTTTATGTTAAGACTCCTAGCATTTAGCAGCATAACCTTGGCCTTGTTTTTAGATGGAGGCTTTACCTTGGGAATTTTGTCCTTGAGACAGTGCCTAAAAAGGCATTATGGGGCTGGCAAGAACCTTAGCCAGTAGCTGAAATCCCAGGGGTGACATATGAAGACCATCTCTGGCAAAGTATTGGTATCTGTCGATCATGCCATCCCAGGCTGACAGATACTGGATCCCCTTACAATGTCACCAGAAACTAAACCAATTATTGAAGTTAGTCATTTTCCATTTGTATTGAGGCACCATCCTAGGTGAAGGTAAAATGCTACATAAGGATAGGGACATACCTTCCTGAGACACACATAATCTGAGAACTCAGTCATGTCTCTCTTTATATAGTCCAGAGAGGTACATCTCAAGTCGTTCACACCAACAATGGAATATGACAGCATCATAACAGTACTTGCTGTTCAGAGATTTGACTGCATGTGTGATATGGTGGATCCTAGCACCTGACAGACAGCTAACTGTGACCTTTCATCCTTGGATAAGGTAAAATGCTGCTCAATATTAGGCTCATACCAGTATGGAACACATTCCAAGAGCTCCGTGATGTCTTTCCTCACATAGTCTAGGGAGCGGAATGTGTGCATAATATGGCAGATCCTAGCCCCTTATAAGTAACTGACCATGACTTTCTCTTTACTCATCCTGGTGACAGGGACATCAGTGTATCCCATGATGGAGTCACTAGTGATAAGAATGTTGGATTGTGTGGTGGCTTGCCTTATGGGCTTAGAAGCAGAGGGTCCATGATATGTGGCTGCATGTGATGATGTGGGTGCTGTTTTCAAAAAGTGTATTTGGGGCTGCTGAGGGTATTTGTTATTGGTACTTCATCTAGAAGATCTTTGGGGCTTAAGGTGTTTACATTTAAGTGCCTCAGCATATGTCGGTTTATACATTTGCTTTGAATTGTTTGTGATAGGTGCAGCGTGTGTACTACTGACAACATTATTGACATTACAAGTACTTTTATGTGAGAGCTGTGCCTCCAGTGACATTGTGTAAATACATCTCTCAGATACCATATCAGTTTGTTTGAGAATTAACTGCTTGTCAGTAAATATGAGGCAATTTCTGCCTCAGGATGCCCATATCCACCAAGCTGGTGACAGAGATAGTCAAAAAGTTCATATCCATGGCAACAGACCATGTTTTATTGAATAGACAGCTGCAGTGAGAATATAAAGCAATGTCAGAAGTATCCAGATTGCAACACTGCGGACAGTGCATTTCACTGTAAACTAGCTGTCCTGTGTGCAACTAGGTATTGGTGAAATTTCAATTGTGGTTTTATGGGAAAGATGTTACTCAAGGTGTCTGTGTCTAGACAGGGCACTGCCAAACAACTGAGGGGAAACTAATAAGTAGTCCCTGAAAATGTAAGGATGATGTATTTAGGCAGATATTCTGAAGTTAGAAACAAATGAAGCAGTACTTACTGAAGACAGAGAATTAGCTTGTCAATAATGATGAAAAGAGGGAAGTTGCATGAATGGCTACTGCCTGGCTACTAGTGCTGATCCCACCACAGCTTTACTCTGCTGAGATACAATGCTGCTATTTTATTTATTTCAGTTTGATGATCGGGGAAGTCCACTGGGTCATGAAAATCCCATTTTTGGTGGAGGCCAGGGGAAATAATCAGCCCTTACAAGTCTTGAACCCAGGACTCTACACACCATAGCCACAGCAATTTATCACTAAGCCATCTGAGCTGTATCCTTTGCTACTTCTCTCACCAGAAGCAACATATTAGCACCAATTCCAAGATGAGAAACAGACTACAGCCTCTTTGGAGATCCACAATCTTGTCCCAGATGATGGAAGGGTCTGTAGGCTAGTTGTAGCCTTTTTCTGGTAGATGCCTTGAACAGCAACCAGACCAGTCAGGAACATCAAGCACAGACACTCAAAGCCCAACCAGAAACATGACTTAATAAATTCTGCTCCTTCTCTCAACGGGAGCAGAATATAAGCAGAAATTTCAAGCTGTCCCTTATAAAGCAGTTATTAGGTTTTCTGGTGTCAGCAGTCTCCAGGAAATAATGTACGTGTTCTCCTTCTCTCACCAGGAGAAAACAGAAGTACTAATCCCAAAATGACTACTGAGAGGCAGAGTATGGGATCTGTTATAACTGGTGGTCTTGCAATAGATGTTGCCAATTTTAAAGGTAACATGAAAAAATGGTTAATATTCTATGCACTGCAGTGTGCACTCAGCAATTAGATATGAAAGAAGGGGTAAACTTAAGCTTTAGTTGCATAAGTGGATAGCCACTAATTTTAAAGGAGCAAGATTGATTGAAAGGGGGGGGGGGCACTTTGTACTCTGGTTCTATGGAATACAGTGGGATGGCCAATAAATTTAAATAGTTGAAGCAGGTGATTTCACAAAATGATAATTTTGTGCTTACTCACAACAGCCAATGAAAGGGAATGGGGAATGAGATATGTAATCAAATTAACATAAGGGGCAGGCAACTAGAAAAACAGTTGTATTTAAGAACACAACAGCACCAGGGAGGGAAAAAAATTCTGTGTAACTTACATGTAACACAGCTGTGGTCTCTTTCTTAGTTTTGTTATGCAATTAAAAGTAGAATACAAGTAAAACACAGTGTAAAGAAAACAAATCACAGTATACAAAATAGAATAAGGCAATAAAGTAATACAAAATATAAGAAAGCAAAAGCAAACTAACCTTTCCCTGACAGCAAGTTGTGGCAGAGTCCAGGAGAGCTTTTCCAGTAATAATTGGTGACTCCATTGTTAGCCACAAATATTCTGCTGTCATTGGGCTGGATAAGAAGAGGTTGATAGTTTCCCCTTTTCTCCACGGTTGTGCAATCTCAGAGTATATGCTTGTGTATATATATATATATATATATATATATATATATATATATATATATATATATTTTTTTTTTTTTAGGGGGGGTGTTGGGGAATGCCCCCTCCCAATCACTGGTGGTGGAAGGAGAGCTTACCGCATGAAAAAATAGTTTTGGTGATTTACCAAAAGATGTTTCTACATACGTTTTTTGATCTATCAGCAGTTGAAGGAAAGGCTATTGATAGATTAACATGCAGTTCAGTTTGTTCATCCAGATGTCAAAGTTCCTAATTTATGTGACTGTTTGGAATGAAGTATTGTCTGTACTGCAAGCTGTGCAGAGGAGTGTTTATGAAGCACATACCAATACTGCATTTTTTCATTCAGTTTAAGCCCCTTTCATTTATACCATTAGTTTGTAAACCTTAGTTCTCATTGTAGTGAATTGATATCAAGAGCAACATGAACAAGAACACCCATCTTACTCTCATCATCATATTCAGTTAGTCAGAGGCATAGGTTCATGTTAAGGTGGTCAAAATAGTATATATCAAAAAGGTTGCTTCCAAACATGGAGCCTTAGGGTATACACCTTGTTACTTTCTTGATTTCTGAAGTGGTACTTGTCACTCACCACTCATCTTGTGTATTTAAATAAGACAATGAGGCTTGGATGTTCATTTAAGTAGGTTATTACACACAAACACATCAGTATGGATGACTGGAACATTAAACTTAAATGAACTAACTGACTGACTGCTAGACATATGCATGCTTTCACTCCAACTGCTCACTCAAAATGGCACTCTTGCTTTGACATGTTCAGCACTTCTATACACGTGCCCACAGACTGGAATGGCTATTAAAGGTACACACGCACTCTGATCTACATCCTCCCTCTTTGACTATTCTGTTTTGTAATGAAAATGACAATTAGATAAGCATGTAAATTATACAGACATATACAAACAATAACAATCATGTTCAGGTTGCCATGTGTCAGGGATTAGGTCTTGAGATACGACCTGACCTTGTAATGTAATAATTAGAAATAGGCTTAGCAACAGGGACACAGATTCACTGGGGAATGTTATTCTTCAGGATTTTCAGGGAAACTTTCAGGAACAGGAACAGATGAAATGTTCTCTGGAGCAGGAACATTGTACAAATCACTTTAAGTATTAGAGTCGTTATTATAGACAGGATGCTGTAACACTGGCTTGGACACTGGTAGTAAATGTTTCGAATTCCATCTCATTTCCATCCCTTGCGACTCAATGATGTATGATCTCGGTTCTTCACACAAATGTTTCACAAGTCCTATATGGTCAAATCCTTTCGCTGTCTGCATCCTCACTATCTCTCCTTCTTTTAATGGATTCAGAGGTATGCTGGTTTTAGCATGGTAGGACTTTTGGGACAAACGCTTCTTTAGGAGTTGAGCTTTTACTGCTTTGTTGTTTTTAGTACTATGAGTCAACAAATTCTTACAGATTGGCAGCGTGGTTCTGGTTTGTCTCAATATTAATCTTTGGGCAGGTGAACCAAGAAGATTATCACAAGGAATGTTTCTGAGATTAAGAAAAATATCAGTATTGTCACATTTAGACTTCTCCAACAGCTGTTTTGCACTTTGAACTGCATGTTCAGCCAGGCCATTTGATTGTAGGTAACTTTGAACTGCACGTTCAGCCAGGCCATTTGATTGTAGGTAACTTTGAACTGCAAGTTCAGCCAAGCCATTTGATTGCAGGTATTCAGGACTACTTGTAACATGAATAAAGTCCATGTTTCAGCAAATCTTTTAAACTGCTGACATGTAAACTGTGCACCATTGTCAGAAAAGACTTTCTGAGGACTACAGTAGACAGAAAAATGACTCCAATTTTGTAATCTCAGTGCTGAACATAAGATTAGGAAGCAGGTCAATCTCGAACCAGTATGAATAAGAGTCTACTAACACCAAGTAATGTTAACTAATTCATTCGAAAATATCTGTAGCTACTGTCAACCAAGGTAGTTCAGGAATTTGGCTTAGCTGAAGTGGATCCTTTTGCTGATGCTGTTTTGTACTATTACAAACATAAAAAAATGAAAGTTCTTTCTCAATACCTTTTGACATAGAAGGCCAAAATACTAGTTCTCTCACCCTACTTTTGGTAGCATCAGTTCCTGGGTGGCCACAGTGCAAGATTCTAATATACTCTTGTTTCAAGGATTGTGGAAAAATCATTTTTGGACCTTTCATGACGATACCATCTTCCATCAAAATCTTGTCTTTTTAAGGAAGGTATTGCAGCACATGTAGAGGTAAACAAGATTGCTTTGAAGGCCTTTTTCGACTGATAAAGTAGTTGAGCTTCTAGAGAATTGCATCTGAAGCTGTATGAGTTCTGAGCTCATCAAGACATGCAGAATTAAAATTTCTCACTTCCATGACTTCAAAATCAGGTTGCTTATGCTCATGCTGTTCAGTGTTTTTTCTGGGCGATCTGGATAAAGCATCAGCAAGATAAGGAAGATTGCCTTTTGTGTAGACCAAGTGAAAACTATACTTTTGCAATTTCAACATCATGCATTGCAATCTCACCAGAGCTGTGTGCATAGACGTTTTCAAAATAGTGACAAAAGATTGGTGGTTAGTTTCAATTTGAATAGGCTGGCCATAAATATAATCATGGAACTTTGAACATCCAAACAAATTTGCCAAGAGTTCTTTCTCTGTTTCAGCATAATACATTTCAGTTTGGTTCAGAGTTCTGGATGCATAGGTACTGGTCTGCCCGCTTGAAGAATGACTGGACCAAGATCAAACTTTGAAGCATTACAAGAAAGAGTTATAGGTTTGTGAACATCATAGTATCTTAAAGTGGCTGGACTGGTAATTCTCTGTTTCAGGACATCGAATGCTCTTTGATGTTGGTCCATCCAGGACCAAGTTACATTTTTGCATGTCAGCTCTCTTACTGGTGCTGAAAGGTCACTCAAATCTGGAATAAATTGCCCAAATAGTTGACCATGTCAAGAAAATGTTGTAAGGAAGTAACATTGTCTGGAGCTGGCATCTCATAAATTGCAGTTTGCTTGGAAGGATGTGGTCATAAGCCTGAACTGGTAAACAAATAACCCACATAAGTAACTTCTTGTAGCCTGAACTTGCATTTCTGAGGATTCAACTTGAGTCACTTCAAGAGCACGTTCCAGAACTTTCTTGATGTTTCTGTCATGTTCAAGGTCACCATTGCCTCCTACAAGGATATCATCTACTATAATAGCACACGGATAGCCAGAAAAAATTTCTCCATTGAACTTTGAAAGAATTCGCTGGCAGAATTTATCCCAAATGGCATTATCAAAAATCTGTACCTTCCAAATGGTGTACTGCAAGTGGTTACAAATGAAGGTTTTCAATCAAGCAAAATTTGCCAAAATTAACTTTTTGCATCTAAGACAGAAAAAAAGCAGTGGCATTTGGGAGAAGAACAGCAACTTCCTCAACTGTATGCATTGGATGATGAGGTCGTTTTTGTGCTTTGTTCAAATCTCTCAGATCAATACATATTCTAATATCATTTGAGCTTTTCTTATGAGCTACCACCATGGAGGATACCCGTTTAGTTGTTTCTTTTACTGAGCAAGTTACTTTTAGACACACCATTCTGTCTAACCCAGCCTTGACTCTGCCTTGCTTGGCAACTGGAACTTTCTGTGCTGGTCTGATAACTGGGCATACCTCATGGTCTAACTTAATGGAGTACAAAACTGGGAGTTTGCCTAACTTGTCTTTGAAAAGATCAGCATAATCAGAAAAGATAGTTTGTACGAAATTGTCATTGTTACATGTGCTTACATGGCAGACTTCTGCATTACATGAAAGTGGTCCCATTTTCAAACTGTCTTTGAGGCCTAACAATGACTGCACGTATCTCTTGACTACATAAAATTGCAAGTCATAGCTGTTCTCAGCAGAATAACATAAAAGTACTACTAAGCCTTTGGTCTGAATTTCTTCACCACCATAAGCAATAAGCTTTGCACACTTTGCCAGATTAAGCTTCTCACTAGCTTTTACTTTGGCAAACATTTCTGCTGACATAACATTGCACAGTGAAGTAGTATCACCTTTGAGCTCTACAGGTCTCCCATTAATCAGAACAATACAAAATACTTCATTCTTTGCCAACACATCTACTGCATTAACTGTTTCATCAAGCACAGACACACCATCAACATAAAAGGTAGGGTCACAGCTTTCTGGTTGATCAACTTGCCTCTTTGAATGCCCTCTTTTAGTAAAAGAATGTGCTCTTTTGATTTACAGAACCTTTAAAAACAATTCTGCTTTTTACATGTTTGGCACTGCTGATCAAAAGCTAAACACTTTTCTCATGACTACCTCCACAATTACGACAGTTGACTATGAGGCCCGTCACAGGTTTTTCTGACTCACCCCTCTGCTTTACTGTGTGTGTGTCTTAGGTTTTGCTGTATCTGCTCTAGGTTTTGCTGAAGCGACCACAGGTTTTGCTAGGGAGGCCTGTATCTTTTAACTTCATGCTGCATACTATCAACATTAGCACTGGAATATACTGCAAGCATGCTTTTCTTATTTGTAAGCATATTTGTGTGCTTTTCTGTGAGCTTGTATATTGACAAATCGCTATGGCCTTATTCAAAGTTAAATCACTGTCTGAAGCAAAATATTTCTTACTGCATCATCTTTAATACCACACACAAGCCTGTCTTTTATCAACTCATCTCTCAAATCACCAAATCTGCAAGTTGTTGCCTTGTTCTTCAAGTTAGTTATATATACTGCAAATGTTTCACTAGGCTTTTGAACTCTTGTGTAAAATATATGCCCTTCCATTATAATGTTCATTTGGGGGTTTACACATTTATCTAAATTTACATTATAAGCACTCAGGGTCTTCCTGTGTCAATATGGCCATCTTCCCCCTTGCCTGCATACACGTCTGGGGCATGCACAAATGAATGCTCCATTTCAATGGTTTCTGAACCAATTAAATTAAGCTGAATAAATGCCTTTGTCCATGTGTCTTTGTTAGAAAAAGCAGCTTGTATAGAAATGTCATACTCTTGCTCAAAAACTCTCCAGTTTTCAGCAACATTATTATCAAATGCAAGTGGACCAGGTCTGCAAAATCCTTCTGCCATGCCAACAAAATGCTTTTATAATTATGTTTAAATGCACATAGACACAGACCAGGTACTTGAAAAATATTCAACTGCATAATGATCTCTTTGAAATAACTGTATTCTGCAAAATAACTGTACTGTAATATTATACACACTTCAACACTTTGCACACCTCGGATATTTCAAATAGCTTCAGTTAATAATAAAAAGAAGCATTTAGCAAAAAATATGGTTGTTTCCCCTTTTTATAAATTTTATGCAATTCGGAAGTTATTTCAAGCATTTTCAAAGCATTTTGAGTACCTTTATCAATATATCATAGTTTTGAACATTTTGTTTAATTAGAAAGTCATTTTGAATGGTTTTAATACTATGTTTTATATTTGTTGATTAAAAATCATTTAAACAAGTTTTAGTACCTGGACTTAACTTTCTGACCTGTTTGCAAGTCGTATGAGCTTCAGATGATTCACTTTTGTATATTTCTCCAGTTGTGGCTGTATGCCTCATGGTCTTGAAGAAGTTTTACTTCGAATCCCATTTTGACACCATATAGCTCGTCTTCTGTATTCAAATAAGACGATGATGGTTGGGTGTTCATTTAAGGAGTTTATTACATACAAACTATTCGTGTACCAACTCCTTAGCCCAACGCTTTTTTGAATTCATAAACTCCAATGCCCTGGATCATCTTATCCACACCCCAGCCAGGGGCAACAATATCCTAGACCTAGTCATTACCAACATGAGTGACCGGTGTTCTACACCTGAAGTCAACTTATTGTTGGTCTGATCCGACCATAAGCTAATCGCCCTTGATATCCACATCCCGTCCCCACACCCCATTACGGAAACCACGTTAAAAAGTTTCTACAAAGCCAACTTCATGATTCTTAAGACAGAAGTGGTGAACTTCATGACACCCATGCAGATGAACAATACACCAATGCACTCTATAAGCACTTACACGAGTGCATAGATTGTGCTATCTTGAACAGAACCAAGACACTATCCTCCAAAAAAAGGAAACCAATCTGGTCGTCCCCTGCCATAAACAAACTGTACAACAGAAGGAAGAAACTGTTGCAAAAGAGAGTAAAATCCCATGAGTGGAGGAGCTCCCTGGTCAGCCTCAGTAAGAAGCTGAGATCCCTTATAAGATCCTCCAAAGCTAGCTACGAAAACAAAATTACCAGTAATTCTAAGGACAACCAAAAAGCATTCTATAGCTATGTCAAGAATCTCGATGGCAACACCCAGATCTGCTCTGAGTTACAGCACAACGGCATGAAAATTACAGAACCAGCTGATATTGCCACCATCCTGGCAGATAGGTTCAGTACTAACTTTACCCCCCCCCCCCTCACCCCCTAAAGGGCCCATATCTATACAGGAAAAATGCAGAGTCCCTGTAATCACAACTACGCAGGTAAAAGCTGCACTCTCTAAAGCCAAAAACACAGCATCCATGGGACCAGACAACATCCCAGGCTGCATTTTACATGAACTTCAGAACAAACTCATCCCCACCTAAGCACCATGTTCAATAATAGCCTCACATCAGGCTTTGTGCCCACTGAATGTCGCATAGCAACAGTTATCCCACTCCACAAAGGGGGAGCCACGACTGATCCCAGGAACTATCACCCTATTAGCCTGAAGAACCTGGTCTGCAAGGCCATGGAATGTATCATCATGGAACTCATAAACAAAGACATTGGTAACCTCCAAACTCTGGATCCCAACCAGTTTGGGTTTGTGAAAGGCAGATCATGCCTTCTGAACCTGATCGACTTCTTTGAGGCAGTTACCAAAGCTGTAGATGAGGGTAAGGTGGTTCACACAGCCTATCTTGACCTCGCCAAGGCTTTCGACACCATTCCCCATTCTGGAATTATAGCTAAACTCACTAAACTAGGTATAAATCCCTACGTCACAAGATGGGTTGCCAACTGGCTCACTGACAGAACCCACACTGTAAAAGTTGCAGACTCCAAATCTGACCTCAAACCAGTGACAAGTGGAGTACCACAGGGTTCAGTCCTGGGACCTCTCCTGTTTGGTATCTACTTCTCTGAAGTATAGGCTAACACAGAAGGCCTCTGTCTAACAGAGTTTGCAGATGACTGCAAACTAGGAGCCAGAGTCAAGTCCCCAAATGATGTGGACATCCTACAGAAGGGCCTCACTGAGACAGATGCCTGGTGTCAGACCCATGGCCTCAAGCTGAGCTGAATGCCAAAAAGTGCAGTGTCATCCCCTTTGGTAAAAACTCTGTACCCATGAACTACCACATAGGCAGCAATCTACTTAACACCAAATGTATGATAAGAGACCTTGGGACCCAGGTGGACAGTAGTCTCTCCTTTGATAGTCACATCACCACAGTAGTCAGGAAGTCCTTCTACATGGCACACCTCATCATAAAAGGGTTCTCATCCAAAAAAAAAGAGTTCATTGTTCCCCTCAACTTGACGCTAATTAGACCCATTATAGAGTACAAAGCCATTTTTGGAATGTACCTCACAAGACATCTGCAGCAGCTGGAAAGGCCACAGAAGTACCTCACAATGAGGATTACTGGTCTCAAACAAATGTCCTACACTGACCATCTCAAAAAACTCCAGCTTTACTCCATAGCATATTGCCTACTCCGAGGTGATCTCTGCCTAACATATAAAGCTATGTCAAACTCAGAACTGTTGGACATGCTACACCTAAAGAAATCCCTCAAAGCTACACGCTCTAGGGACCTAAACCTTGTCACCACAATAAACAGGACATGCTGGAGGGATAGATTTCTGTCCCAGAGACATCCCATACTCTGGAACAGGCCACCCATCTATGTCAAGCAAAGTTCTTCATTAGCACTCTTCAAGAAAAATCTTGATGAGTGGATGAGAAATAGGAAATACACCCTGGGGATCACGTCTGTGTCTCTGCTCAACAGTGGCACAAGAAAATAACTTTCTTGGGTGGCATAAGCCAGGAAACCTTGTTGGTTAGGCTTATGTAGGCCCTTGGGCCGATAGCCTAGTACCTACCTATGAACCTATGAATCTATGAACAAATCAGGATAGATGATTGGAACATTAAACAAACTAACTGAATGCTACAGACATTCATGCTTTCACTCCGGATGCAAACTCAAAATGGCATTCGTGGTTGCATGTGCTCCGTACTTACATGCATGTGCCCACGGACTAGAATGGCTCTTAAGAAGCACAGATACACTCTGGTCCACAGTACTTGCCATCTTGATTATGTGGTTTCTGTCTTCCATCCAGCTTACATTCCCTCTAACCATGTGGGAATCTACCTAAAGGTCTTGCAGGTTATTCACAATGATAAGATGAGGTATAGTGTTAAAGGTCTTCCATTTCACCTGATGACAATGAAAAAATTGTAAATGTACTGGTTGAATTGCCCATAAATCAAGTGTTTTATGATTCGGCTATTAACTGGAAGGCATACAGTGTTTATGATAAGTATGCTCAATTATTTCTTGACCTAATATAAATGCACCTTCCTGATTTAAATAACTATCTTACCCCCCCCCCCCAGGTTCCTAATATTCTTGATCTTTTCCTAACCATACCCCTTAACCTGTTAGCACAAGAATTCTGGACAAAAGCAAATATAATAGAGGGAGAAAGACACAAAATAAAGAAATGATTTTTAGCTACTGCTCTTAAAAATTTAGAAAGCTGACAGAGTGACAAGTTTTACATTAGCATGCATTTTCTGAAAGATATGATATCTGAAACTCAAATGTCTTTCATTATTTCATGACTTTAATACTTAATGATTTGCATCTACATTCCTGGTCAAATTGCATCACAAAACAGCAGTGTTGTATGTGAAAGCCATAAAAACATCTTTACTGAACAGTTCTGAGATTAAGAACTTAAAAAAAAAATGTTTAAGTCTCCTTAAAAAAAAAAACTTGCTTTCAAAATTATATTGCATTACTCCCCACTCAAATGCAACTACAGTTGCCACATAGATCAAGCAGTTTCTAATAGGATGAAATATAAAGGAAAATGAAAAAATGTGATACCTTGATCATCTAACCACATAAATAAATTCCACAGCAAGAGAAAAGAATTACTTAAAGGCTACGACAAAATGCAATCAGCCACTTAAAGGACTCCATCAAGAAAATAAAGAGCTAAATACTGTCATCAGTACTAAGAAGGTCAAAGTCAAAAGCAAATTGAAAATGGCACCTGAAACAAAGGTCAATTGAAAATCTCTCTTCAACTATGTCAAACTATGAAACACTCAGCAATGCATTGAGCTAATCTACAATGAGAATATCCACCCTGATCCGAGGAATATTACCAAAATACAGAGAAGTTTAGAGCTAATTTCTCATCATCTATAGTCACAAAAATTTTACATAGCCCTGGTATTTAACTTCTTCCAAGTATTATGATGGATGACGTCACAACTGACCACTCCAAAGCCAAAGCTACCATGACCAAAGGCCTCAGTAATGTTCCTGGATACCTGACTAATCATTAGTGTCATGTGCACCCTACTTTCATCCTAAGGCTCTCTAGTGGATATGTTCCTGAAGTATGGAAAATGATAATTGTAAAACCTTAACCATTACCCTAGCAACTGTAATTTGCAAACTTATGGAACACATCATTTCACACTTTATAAACTAAGATATTGAAAACCTTATTATTCTAGAACTTCAGTGATTTGTTTGATTGAGGATAGGACATACCTACTCAACCCAGTAGACCTCTTTGAAAAGGTCACAGAAGCTGTGGATAGCAGGTGTGCAGTTTACTCAGCATACCAAGATCTGGCTAAAGCCTTTGACATGATTCCTCATGCTGCCATTATCAACAAACTAAAAGACCTGAGCAAAAATCCTCATGTTGTGAGGTGGATAGCAAACTGTCAGAGAAAACATGCATATTTAAACTACATAGTACCACCTCAAAGCAACATTGACCAGTGATGTCCCTTAGGGCTCCATGCTCGGACACCTCCTATTTGGCATCTACTCCTCTGACATTCAGACCAACAACCCATACCTATGGCTAATTAAATCGACAGACTGTAAGCTAGGCATTGCTGTTTACTCAATTTCAGTGCAGCCTACTCTAGACATTGCCAATAACCAGTGTAATGAAAGATGGCTTAAGCTAAATACAAAAAGTGTCGTATTATCAAATTTGGAAAACAAATCTGTTGCATGATTTATAGCATAGATCCCTCTCCAGACTGAATCAATCACCAGAGATCTTTTAGAATCATGGAATATAATTTCAATTTTGTTTAAAGATTGTTCTTTGTATAGGGCTCAGACTAAACAAGTCTGTAGGACAGCATAGACAGATTTTGTTTTTCAAAAAAAAAACAAAACAAACAAACACAGTGGAAACATAGACCATTTAATTCCACAAAACGTATATTTACTTAAAGATATTTTAATACAAATAAGTTGCCTTTATGCAGTATTTTGTATATTGCCAGAAAAAAAGGAAAAATAAGTAAAAACATATTTTATCATCAACAGTTTTCAACATTTGTATCTGTACGTTGTATATGTATCACACTGTTATTTTAAATGTGGAGCCTTTCTTCCCGGGCCTCTGCTGAAAAAGGACATTTGTCCAGTCGGATTTTCCTGGTCAACAAATGTAAAACAAATACATACATTTATGAGGTAACTAGGATATACTGTTAAGCCAAGAACACACACGTATACCATATTGCATCAAAAAGTGGGAGACTTAAATATAATATAATAAATCTAACTGGGTGTATTAACTCATTAAAAATGTATTTTTTATTAATAGTTTGATTACAGAAAAGGAGTCTATGGTAGAATAAATACTGCATGAGAAATAGAAGTCAATTTAGGATTATGGAAGGGTTATTAAATAAGAACTGCATTATATGATAATGTGCGTGAAGTATTTATGAATGAGAGATGGAGAAATATATTTAGGGTCCAAAATAGACCTCCAGAAACTCCAGTGTCCCATTTAGTTCCCTAATCTGATGTCCTCTCTAAAACAAAGGGGAAAATGTTCTTTTTTAATTGTTAAGCTATAGCAAACCTCTTGCTATATTTATACCAAGTGGTTTCTACATTTTATGCCAATTTAGTCCTCACTGCAAATATAACATTGGAAGGCCAATAATGCACTAAAAAGTCTTCAAACTTTACACTTTACTAGGAAAAACACCTCCTTTTCCTTTTTAATCTGCAGTAAATTTCTTGCTATTTCTAAAGTTTATGCCACACACTGAGTGCTAAAACTCTTCTGTCCTAACTGAAAATGCAGTGTTGGTATGCCAGTATTGCACTAATCTGACAATGTACTAAAGGCTGATTTGTGTTTCCCGAGGACGACTCCTGATACTTTGCACCTGAGTTGGCTAACTCATTCTTTCCACCCTAAACTATGCTTCTCATCAAAAGTGAAAAAGTGCATGAAAAGTGTGTGAGGGAGATTATAGGTAGCAGTCCTTTCATTTTCTGTGCAATGTGTTGTCTTACATACAGGAAAACTAATGCAGAGCCTGTAGAAAAAGCTTACACCATGGGGATGTTGTGTACCTCTGCCACATTTTTGACATTATCTTGCCTTAAAGCTAACGTATACAGCAAAAATGTAAAGGTCAAACTTCCAAAACTTGTAAACTGTGTGCTCATCTCCAGAATACCAGGAAATGTGCTACAACGTAAGATAGGAACTACCCTGAGGTGGTTAGACTGCAACATGACCATCCTCTGCATTAAGCCTGCCTGAGGTTGTAATAAAAGTGACAGGCAGTGTTGCAAGATGCAACTCTGCAAACCACAACAAGACCCTTTTTGAATGGTTTAGCAAAAAAACTCAAGTCTTCATATAAATAGCTCAAATCCTGTAATTTACAGTTTAAATTCTGGCACACCCACACATGTTCACTGTGCTTCACAGGTGCTCATGCAATTGCACAAGACTAGGACAGCCTCTTAGTGTGGCTTGGGCAGCAAGCATGATATGTAGAAACAGCTACACCTGCACATTAAGGTAGGGAGTATTACCTGTGAAGGGTCACAAACGCATGTCCTGCTGACATAAAGCAAATACTGTAAGACACCCTGAAGGCACTTATTACCAAATGAAATGAAATTATGTGCATCTCTGCACCTAGAACGCTTCCCTAATCTCCGCTGATACATAATGCAATTCTCCTTTATGGCTTTCAAGGCTAGAAGAAAAAATATATCATTAATTTACCATGCCTAGAAGAAACACACAACATCACACACGCATTTAATTTATCCCCTTACCTAACAGTTACTCTAACCCTAACCCACACACATTTGCACAAGCACACACACAGACACACACACATCCCCACTCCCCCCCACACACACACACAAACACACACACAAACACACGCACATACCCACCTAGCATACATTTCAACAAAGTAAACATCCGACAACATGTCCACTTGATAAACCAGATGTTTGAACAACCTTCCAGTTGTTGACCAAAGCAAAGGTAGACCAAACACACAACACTGATATATATGAAAACACAGGAGAAGAGTCAATATTGAAAATTGCTCTTCTCCCCAAAACTTCTTTTTGCAGGGGGCATGCCCCCCACACTCCCCAACTTATATATACCAACTCCAAGACTGCCAAACATTGGAGAAAAGGGAATATTCTGACAAATGGCATCTCGGACATAGTACACGTAAGTCCGATAATTTGGTCATTCAGTCTCTCTACTGGGTCCCAACATTTCAAATGGGTATCACAATCTATAAACATCATGAACTGAGCTATAGAAAAAGTTCTAATTCAGAAAGATGCCTTATGTTAAGGTCTGTATAAAACTATAGCATACACTCTACTATGAAAATTCTTCCTCATTGTAACTTGCTTGTTTAGTTTTTTCAGAACTGTCTTCAGCATGTTCAGATATATGAAATGCACTATTTCTTTAATGAAAATAAGAAGTATGCTATTACACTGCAAAATTCATTGGTTATTACCTCTTATTACTTATTATTACCTCTTGCTCCAGTTGTGGTTAAAATGGATCCCTGGACCAACCTATTAGCCCAGTCACTAAAGAAAAATAAAAGAAATATGCAAAAGCATGCATACATACCATCATATAAAGTCTGCCAAGAAATCAATGAGGTTTCTTTGATTCTGGGTTAGAACCAGTCACTAGACATTTCAGTCACTTAAGTTTAGGTTTTTCTCCTCTCCCAGCATATTAGTTGTAGACCCCTAGCAGAGTGCAGAGAACCAACATTTTCCCTTAATTGAATGACTGGCTTCTTGCTGCTTCATAACATGACTGATTTAAGATATGCTTCCTCTGCACAGTCTGTTCTCCTCAATCACAATTATGGAGAAACTTTTATATTTCGACTCCTCTTTTTACAGGTGGTTATATTCAACAAGTGTTCCCAAGACATAATGATTTGCCTGATTTTTTTTTTTTTTTACCCCAGGATCGATGGATCTATATCACTTCAACGAAATGACAGAAGTTCGAACACCATATTTTCGAACTTCTAACCTCGAAGTGCAAAAACATCGAAGGCTTAGAACAGTGATTTTTTTTTCCCAGGGGAAAAAAATCGCTGTTCCAAGAAACACACACACAACACAAGCACACTAAAAAACAGCAATCCACACACATACACTTAAAATCCTACATCTAACCCTACACTAAACTATACATACACTACTATCTAGCCACTTACCTTAACCCAAACCCTAACCCTAAGGTCTGTCACTATCGCACACTCACTTCACCTGTGCCCTAACCCTAACATACCTATCTTACCTTAACCTTAAAGTCTGTCACTATCACACACTCACCTGACCCACACCCTAACCCTAACTTACCTATTCCACCCTAACCCTAAAGTCTGTCACTATCGCACACCCACCTCACCTGCACCCTAACCCTAACTCACCTAACCTATGCCCTAACATCCGCACAATCACACACTTACCTGAACCTGACCCATAACTTTCCACCACAGTGCTGAAAATAGCAAAGCCACAGAAACGGACCACCGAATACTTTCCCTGGGAAAGAATTTGGTGTTCCGCGGCTTCGCGATAATCAGTTTTTGAACTTCACAGTTTGAACATATGGTGTTCAAACTTCTGAAGTTTCGGTGAACTGATAGGAACCCAGATTGATTACTATCCTTCTATGAAGCCTCACAGATGCTACCAGCTGACAATTCTCAAGGCTCTGGGTTAAATTACTGCATTAATTTTCATGGTTCTTTGTGTAGGTTACATACAAATGCACCAATCCCTCTAGGTTCAGTGAGCTCAGCATTAGCACTGCCCTAGTTATTCCATTCAGGTAACCAGGGCATGCTGTTAACATCTGTCTTTTTGGCTGCATTCAGCAAATCTAACAGGGAATGCATTCCAGTAACAACTCCTCAGATGACCATCTTCACAGATGCATCTTTCCTGGAGTGGACAGGGCCCAAATTTCAGTGTGCAAGCAATGAAGGGGACCAGTTTACTGCATGAATCTTGTTTACACATCACTGTCCTAGAAAGGAACGAGTGTTTCTGTCTCTTCTAGCATTTCAGGATTACCATCCAAAAGGAGTCTCTCTCATTTAGTGAGACCATGTTAGTGGTAGGCTGGCATGTTGAGAAGCAAGGTGGAACTACTCAGGTAAGGCGAAATGCACTAGTCCATCCAGATTCATGCCCTTCTTTTTACACTTTCTCTATTTCCTGAGAAGAAGGGATTCATCCAGACGTCTCAGAACCAAATTAATTCCTCTAGCCTGTTTCTTTTTTGCTTTGGCACATGGTTACAACTTCTTCACTTCTTACTTCACAAGCCTCGAATGCTCTGGCCTTATAATACATTTTTGCATCATCCCTCTGACAAAGCTCACCCCAAGCAGTATGTTCAGAGACTGACCACACAATTGCTCCAACTTTAGTGATTGCTAAATGTCCTTTAAAGGTTTAATAGAAAGTTTGCTAATTCATTGTTTTATGTCACAGTTTATTTCTTACAGTATCAAGAGTACAAAATCAGCTTTTACAGTTCCAGGACAGAGTCTGATCACTCTTATGACAAAAGGGTGCTAAAGAATCTGTTTTAGCTCAACCTATTCATTTCTGTCTTTCTCAGAGTATTCTAACCAGAATAAATACCATGTTTACAGTACTGAGTGCAGATATTTTATGAAGAGAGAATCAAGTCAAAGCACCAGAATAATCAGACTTTCATCCCTTTTTGACAAATTTAGGCTAGTTAGAAACGCCATAAAACACATAGGTTCATAGGTCTATACTAGGCTAACCACGGTACTTATAAGTCTAGCCATCCAACCCAAATGTGAGCCACAAATATGATTTATATAGGGTGATTTACTGACTGTCTCTGTCCATCAGAGACATATAGGGGGTGAATTTATGATTACCCATCCATTAGTCCAAGTTGTGCTTAAATAGTGATTGGAAGGAACTCTGCTAGACATGAATGAAGAGCCTATTCAAGAGAATGGGAATTCTCAGAGAAACATATCCATGTCTAAAACATGTCCTATTTCTGTCACAAGTAATATTTAGGTCTTCTAATCTATTAGTTCTGATGCTGTTTGTTTTGTGGATGTGCAAAAGGTTCAACAAAACAAAGTCCGGGGATGCCTTGTATGCCAGGCAAACATCACATCTCTGAAGTCTGTCTGATACTGAGTAAGGAAACAGGACTTTGAGGCAATCAATGTACAACATTGTGTTTTCTCCCTGTATTCTTTTTCTAAGGAACCTTTGTGGACGTTCCAATTGCTTTATGTTTCTGGCCATGTACATACCAAAGGGGCATTATACTCCATGATGGGTCTGATGAGGTCTGAGTACAGTGATATTATGACTTCTCTGGACTTAGATGCCATGCTACTGAGCAACATAGGATATTCTTACTACCTTGGATTCATGCTGGTAGAAGGCTAGGTTATTATCTACATGAGTTCCCAGTTCTGGATTAGTGAATCAATTTTTAGGGGTGCTTTATTGATAATATAGTTACCTCAGGGTGGCAGATTTTCCAAAAGGTACTAAAATGCATTTCTTGATACTGACTTTTAAGCTTTGGCTATGGCATCAAGTGTTTGTCTGTGTTAGACCATCCTGAAGGGGCGTCTTGTCTTTGGGGGATTCAATGGCTGCCCCCAGTTAGCAATCATATGTGAACTTGGTTATCCATAGGCCTTTGAAATTGGCTTTGACATCTGAGAAGTCAATGCCAATGAGGGCTGGGCCTAGCACAGAGTCCTGGAGGACTCCACTGGTGACTGGCCTCTTTGTGGAAGTGGCCTTACTTATTCTAACCTCCTTGGTTCCATCAGTGAGCCAGCTAGCTATCCAGTGTGATATAAGGGGGTTTATACCTAGTTCCATAAGTCTGTTTACAATGCCCAAGGTGGGTATTGTATAAATTCTTTAGCCAGATCTAGATAGGCAGCATGGACCATTTTTTCCTCATCCATAGCCTTTGTGACCTTTTCAAACAAGTCCACTAGATTCAGTAAGCATGACCTTCCTCTGACAAACCCAAACTGGGATGGATCCAGTGTCTGGAGGTCACCTATGTCATTGTTGACTTTGACATGCTTCCAAAATGGTTAGTTGGCATTACTGCATTTTACTATGAAAAGCAGAGCGCGCTCTATGTGCAACCATCCCAAAGCAATGGTTACCTTCACAACAATTTCCAGGATATTTGTGCAACAGAATCTTGGTCCTCAATGAAAACATATATAAGACAATATAATACAAAAATAATTTGTAGGTCCAAGTCTTTTTAGGGGTTACTGTTATCAGCAGAGTATCCCCCTGAGAGTGTCCACACAAGATGAGTGATTCAACATTCTGTACTAATGTTACCTAAAAATAAGTTATGGGCTTGTAGTAATGACAGATATGTAAAAACAAAGTCCATCTTTGGTTATGTATCCTCCTACCATCCCACACTTTTGCCTTGCCTGTTTTGCCTTCATCCCTCGTTTATCGTTATTCCTTACATTCCACAACTCTCTCACTGAGCAAAAGAAGTGGACAAGGGTGTGAATGGTGCATGCTATAAAACAGGAGGGAGTATCTAGCAACCTTCTAGAAAAGTTTTATCTGCTGAGAAGTCCTAATGCCTGCAGTATAAGACCTAATGGTTATCAAAGCCAGACCTTCTTCTAATATGCTAAGTTCAATGACTTTTGTTTTTTTCTGTAATGTAGAAAATAAATAACCCTTATTCTTTTTGATCAGTGTCATGTTAAGTTATTCATCCATCAATTCACTTTAATATCAAATTTCAAGGGTGGCACCTCAGGAGAGCAGTTTCCATAGGCTCCAGTACTCAGATTAAAATCCTTGCTGTTCATAGGTGTGTTTTAGTCTAAATATCACTAGTGAATTTTCTTAAGCCTAGCCATGCATCCCAAATTTCTGACAAGTTCTGGTACCTTTATAAGTGTAAGCAAGGGCTTGGAAAAAGAAATATTTACAAGCAGGGGCCTAGGAGATAACTATTTACAGGCTACCTGTGTCAATTTCAGACATAGGTATCAAACCAGGGATGAATTCCCTGTTTCCCATCCAGTTGTCTAAGTTGTGCTTGAATTGGGTTAGGAAGGAACTCTGTTTCAGATGGCTGGGGAGTCTGCTGCAGAGAGGTGGTTGTCTCTGAGATATGTATCTGTCTCTTCAGAAGGTCCTATATGTATCATAGGAAACATCTAACTCTTTCAAACTGGTAATTCTGATACTGTTTGTTTTCTGGATATGCAGGAGGTCCAAAAGGGTGGAGTCCGACAATGCCTTGTATGCCAGATATAGATTTCCCCTCAGAACACACGGATTGGGTTTTGAAACGGGCTACATAGGACATGTCACTTACACCCTGTATTCTTTTACTGAGGAACCTCTGTGGACATTTCATTTGTTAGATGTGCCTGTTAGGTACATACCAAAGGGGGCACTGTACTCAATGATAGGTCTAACGAATGCTGAATATGGTGGAACAGTGAACTGCTTGGACCAAGCTGCCATACTTTTGTTTATAAGCTGCAGAACATCCAATGACTTCCTCATTGCTATAGACACATAATAGTCAAAGGCTAGATTACTGTCTATATATGTCCCCAAATCCCTGACTTCTGGGTCAACTTTTAGGGGTTAGCTGTCAATATGATAATTACCAGGGATGGATAACTTCTGAAAGATGATAATATGCATTTCTTGGCCTTTAGTTTTAGTCCACGGCTCTGATACAAGTTTTTAGTCAGTGTCAGCCCTGCCTGGAGAACATTAGTGCCGGTGGGGGTTTCTATGACTGCTCCTAATTTGCAGTCATCTGTATATCTGGTTTGCAAGGTTTACTGGACATTGAAATCTGAGTTAACTGTAAGACTATATGGCTTACTGATAATGAGGGAATTTAATTTTTTTTGCATATTTATCACTGCAATTAAAGTACACAAGACTAACCTGTCTCCACTGACTTTTAATCACTGCAGTGGTGGAGTATGCTGACAAAATGTGGTCATAACACGAAATTGTGGTATTTCAATCCTGCTTCTTATTCTACACCACACCTAGATTTGAAACTTGTTTTTCTGATCAATAAGGGAAAGAGAGGAAGAAAGAAAGATTAAAAAAATGAAATAAGATCAACTGGACAAAGATGATCCTGGGGGAATTACTAGGAGGTACAATAATAACAACAATAACAACAGGAGAACCAACAACAGACAAGGTTTTAGTTATTACAGGGAATATAAGGGAAAGTATAACAGTGCCAGCAGACCTCAACAGGATTTTCCCAGGGGAGATCCTCGCACAAAACCAGACAGGGGCACAATACAGAACCACCAGGAGACTGCCCCCCCCCCCAACATCTCATTCCTCACAATCTCAATCCCCTCTAGCTATCAACACTCTGCAGAAGCCTTTGACAACACAGAAGGATCAGGACAGGAACATAAGCCACAGTGGCAACCAGAACCGACAGACAGTTCTACAGGATGAATTACAGGACTACCAGGACAATCGGGACCACAGACAATCCAGCTACCAGGAGCAGCATCACCTTCACAGAGACAAGTTTCTTCAGGAAGACCAATATCGACAGCACAGACATCAACCATCACAACAATACCAAAGCCAGCACCAGTACCAGAACAAGAATGATGACCACCACCAGACCCCCAGAGCTTGTCCCTCTTACCAGGTTCCCCCATACCACAGTCACAGCAAGGAATACTACTACAACCCACCGAGATCCCAGAAAGCAGAGGAGGAATTCCAGAGGTCTCATACTTTATGCACAAACTCCTAGGGAAACAGGAGAACCAAACAGTGGACAGGGGTGAGGGAAATACAATAGCTTGGCAATCCCGACTGGAACCCCGACTACAACCCAGGTGCCAGGCTCAGACGGAGGAACCAGCCACAATAACAGGTACAATAACAACAATAACAGGTGCCACAATAACAGGGGCTCCATTTATTCGGAACCACTCTGTTAAAGCACTGACTGAAGAGGAAAAATGTGTGTTGCCCAAAGGACTTATTTTTGTACCAAGCTACAGGAGTGAGGTTGCTCAGGTACTGACAGACCTTAAAATGTTTGTGAGGAAGTTCAACTTAAGCGTACAGTTTCATGGCAAAAGTAATGACATTGAAAATAAGCCTATTGATGAAACTATAAAAGGGTCTAGCAGCTATTGTCCACCACTACATCAAACAATAGCTGCTTTCTAAGTGAAATGTGAGATGGATATCAGGAAACTACTTAAAAAACCTCCTAAGGAAAAAAACTTTATAACTTAACACAGGGAGAAAGAAGAGCATTACCTGAGCTAGGCAATGATAAATCCAAGTGTGTAATGAAAGCAGACAAGGGAGGAGGTTTACTTGTGACTGATACCACTAGCTACAACCAAAAGATAGAGAACATGCTGGAGGATAACAGATTTTATAAGTTATTTACCATGGATGACATAAAAAGAACATATGATTTATGGAACACTAATCTCACCACATTATGGGAAGAAAAACTTATCACTGAAAATCTTTAGAATTATTTATGGATCCCATGCCCACATTTACCTTACTTTTTTGGAATACCAAAGCCACACAAGAACAGAGAAGACCCACCTTATAGACCGGTGGTAGCAAGTGGAGGTTCCCTTACTGAAGCCATAGTCATTTACCTTGATTACTTGCTGAAACCTCTAGCAGAAAAGAATGTCATACCCAAGAGATTCAGTGGATTTTTTGAGGAAATTAAAAAATGTTACAGTGGAAGCTGACAGTATTATATTAACTATTGATGTGGAATCCTTGTACACAGTGCTCCCTCACAATTACTATATAACAGCAGCTATGGAGTCTTGTAAGAAACATAATCAGAGTACACAAGCACAACTGCAAAAGTTTAACAAGCTCATTAATCTTGTAGTGGACTTCAATTTCTTTATTTTCAATGGCAAACACTACAAACAAAAAATTGGTATAGCAATGGGGGCTGCCATGCCTCCCAGCATAGCTAAAATAGCCCTGGGCAAATGGGAGGATGACTTTGTGTTAAACAACACAGACTACATACAGCATATCACATGCTATTTATGTTTTATGGATGGCATCTTTATTGTGTGGGAAGGTGACACCTTGCAGCTTGGAGATTTTATCACTTACCTCAGTCAAACAACCTCCTTCCTGAAGGTTACCTCTTTCCATAGCTGTACTTCAACCACTTTCTTAGATATGCAGATTTCCAAGGACACCAACAATAACAGAATCACCACTGATCTATTCAGAAAACCAACGAGGGTTAACTTATTACTCCACAGTAATGGTCTTGTTGTGTCATTCGGCTTATCCCGGTTAGGGGTCGCCACAGTGGAACTCCGGTCTGCTAATGATTGGCAATAGAGTCGAGTTGCCAGCCCTGACACACAACCTTCAACAAAGGTACGCCCATTCTCACATGCCTCCACACAGAAGACGCTCTAGCTGAGAATCCAACAGGAGAATGTCTTGCTGTGAGGCGACAACGCTACCCCAGCACCACCACCGCAATAAAAGTCTACATCCTACAAAAAACAAGTATAATGTAGTGAAGTCCCAAGGCTATAGATAAGCTAGAATTACCACAGAGATAGAACCATTTTGAGAAACCTGAACAACTTAGAGAATTATTTTCTAGTGAGAGGCTATGAATGTCAGATGTTAAAAAACATCCTAGAACCCATTATAGAACTGAAAAGGACTGAAGCACCTTCACTCAACCTCCCCAGTAGAAAAATGTTAAGTAATTCCACAAAGAATAGCAAATGCAGAAATAGCTGCATCCTGACATACACTTTGGATTATCACAGTATCAAAAATATTATTGAAGAAAACTGTGACATTGTCACAGGAAACCCTTTTCTGATTAACATCTTAGGTGAAGCACCATCATTTGTTTATAGGAAGGCCAGGAACATTAGAAGTTTTGTTGAATTTAAACTTAGACCATATGAGAAAAGCACTAAAAGATATGAAACTAATTGTACATTTTGTATATTTATACAGCAAGGTGATAGTTTTTATTGCCCTTATTTAAAGAAAATCATTAAAACCAGTGCAGGGGGTGACTGTAACACTACAAAAGTAATTTACAGGGCACAGTGCAATGAATATGATGCATTCTATGTGGGCAAGACTGTAAATAAACTCAAGCGTAGGATTTCATGTCATCTGTCAGAAATCCGCTCTGGATGTAAAAATAATGCACTAGCCAAACACCTTTCTCTTCATAAAAGACACACAGATTTTAAGTTCCAGATCCCGGATCGCATAGACATGGGTGATCTTGAAGGAGACATCCCGAATATTCTGGAGAAGCATGAACTCATGTGGCAATTAAAGCTGGGGAACTCTTTTAGGAAGCCTGGACTAAACTTCTACTGTTCAATTAAAAGTGCACTGGAACTTACAAAAATGCCACATTGTTTACATGACTAATTTATTTTATTTTAGTTTATTCTACCAGTTGGTTGTAAATACCATTTGAAATCAGTTGTAATTTACGTGTATATTTTGTTTCCATCATACATACATTTTTTTCTTATTTTTATTTTTTTCTGGGTTTTTTTCAACTTTATTCAAAATGATGTATAATAACAATACTAGCTAATTATACAATTATATATATTTTTATAGATTGTTTTTAGGGTTCTTGTACACAGACCTGAAAAAGTCTAGAAGGATGAAAGCAATGTTTGTTAACAACAGGTTATGAAAATAGAAATCGATTTTTACATGCAAATTGTATATGTATATATTTATGGGTCTACTTCATTTCACCTAACTTCCAATTCACTGACTTTCATTTCACTGACCCCATTTCACTGAAATTTCTTTTGACTGACACTTCATTTCACTGACAGTTCATTTGACTGACAAGTATTATTAGCAAGAAAATGGAATATGCCCCCTTCCCCACTGTAGTGCGACCCTGGAGTTAGAATATATAGTTGGGGGGGTGTGGGGAGCACAGCCCCCCACATCGGAGGGTGTGAGGGGGTGCAGCCCCCAACTTCATTTCATATGATATTGTTAAGTTTTGATATAATATTGCTTAGTAAAAGAAAAGTAAGTGGGGGGCTGTGCCCCCCACACACCCCCAACTATATATTCTAACTCCAGGGTCGCACTACAGTGGGGAAGGGGGCATATTCCATTTTCTTGCTAATAATACTTGTCAGTCAAATGAACTGTCAGTGAAATGAAGTGTCAGTGAAATGAAATTTCAGTCATTTGGTCTCAGTCAAATGGGAGTCAGTGAATTGGAAGTTAGGTGAAATGAAGTAGACCCATATTTATATATATTTTTGATTGCCAAATGAACTAAGGTTGATAAATTTCCAGCCATGTAATATATTGTCTTGGATAAAATCACATACTTAATAATCTACTAAATGATCTGGTTAAATAAGAGTTACAACATCATTATAAAAACCACACTCGCTACAATTCCAGTCTCACATAGACCTACCACGACAGCAAACCAAACACATAAACACACAAAAACATACTCGGAGGCTCTAAATAAAAATCTGCCTAAGCAACAGAGACCTCCAAAGCAGACACCCAAGCAACGCTACCCCAAAACAAAACACGTGCAACACATAGCTCACAAAGCCAGTGTGCCGAACAGTCACAGCCCTTAAGGCTAAACAACACACTTGATACACTTGTAATAGGTGACTCTATCATCAGGCATACTGACGTCCCGCTCACCAAGCTGAACAAGGAGAAGGTCACGGTGAGCTGCCTGTCGGGCGCTAGGATCCGTCACATAACACAAGCACTCAGGTCACTCCAAGGCAAGTACAAATATGACTCAGTCATTGTCCATGCTGGTGTGAATGACCTGAGATGTACCTCCCTGGACTACATGAAAAGAGACATAGAGGAGCTCTCTGAGCATGTAGCCCAGGCCGGTATGACCCTGACCTTGAGTAGCATCTTACCCTCACAAAGAATGATGCCACAATATGAAGACAACATGATCAATTTCAACAATTGGCTTAAGTATTGCTGTCATTCAAAGGGGATCCAATGCCTGTCAGCCTGGGATGACATGCTCGACAAGCCATGATGCTTCGCTAGGGACGGCTTGCACCTGTCACCCCTGGGCTTTCGGATATTGGCAAAGGCTCTTGCCACCCTCATAGTGCCTATTTTAGGCAAGGCTCAAAAGACAAACTCACCTCCATAGGTATTACAAGGGATAGGAGGGTGGCCTAATGGTTAAGGTGTTTGCCTTACAAACACAAGGTGCAGGGTTTGAGTCTCATAAGGGATAATTGGCTAGGCTTAAAATGGCTTGCAAGGGCAGTTAGCCTAGTACTAATCTATGAACCTATGAACCTAAGAGTAATGCTACTCAATGCCAGAAGACTAAAGATGCATGCACTCGAAACTCTCCTTAGCATGGAGAACATTGATATCTGTGCAGTAACAGAAACCTGGTTCAAGGCTCCCGAGAGCACCCCAGCACTACCAGGTTATACCTCATGCCATGTTTTTTGGCCCCAAAACTTGGGCCGAACCACAAAAGGAGGGGGAGTATCAATATTCGTCAAAGATACCCACACCTCCAGGTTGGTGGCACAGCACGAAGCATCAGAGACTATCCATGTACAACTAACAGTGGGTAAAACTGCCTTCCAGTTTATAGCCTGCTACAGACCACCCTCCCAAACCCAGGAACCCCACTCGGCCTTCCTGAAAACACTGGAAAGTATGAAGGTCTCTCCAAACACCATTATATTGGGCGACTTCAACTACCCAAACATAGACTGGGAGCATTACTCTAGCTCCAACACCCTAGCCCAAAGGTTCCTAGAATTTATAAACTCAAATGCTATGGAACAACTTGTTACCACTCCCACAAGAGGGAAAAATATACTGGATCTGATCATCACCAACATGGGGACTCTATGCTCCAGACCAGAAGTGTATCCCTAACTGGTAAGATCAGACCATAAACTAATCTCAGTAGATATTCACATCCCGACCCCAGCCCCTGCCCAGAAAACCACACTGAAAAACTTCTCTAAAGCAAATTTCACACTTCTCACAACTGAGGTGGAATCCTTCAAAGCCCCCGGCCTGTGGAAAATACGGCCCAGACTGCAGAATCCTTTATAAACGCATTCTATGAACACCTTCAGGAATGCATGGATCATGCAATCCCAAATAAAACCAAGACCCAATCCTCCAAAGGCAGACGTCCTGTCTGGTGGACCCCAGCCATAAACAAACTATACAATAGAAGGAGGAAACTACTACATGATAGAGCAAAATCCCAAAAATGGAAGGCATCTCTGATCAGTATTAGCAACAAACTACGGGCACTCATAAAATCGTCTAAGGCCAGCTTCGAGAGAAAAATTGCACAGAACACTAAGGATAATCACAAGGCTTTCTTTAGTTATGTTAGGAACCTGGGTGAGAATTCCCAGATATGCTCAGAATTAGTCCAAAATGACAAAAAATACACCGAACCCACAGACATTGCCAACATCCTAGCTGACAGGTTCAGCGCAAACTCCCCCCCCCTTCCCACCAAAAGGGCAAATATCTATCCCAGCAGAGTGCTGCCCCCCTGACATCTCAGATGCTCCGTTAAGAGCCGACCTCTCCAAAGCAAAAATCACAGCATCAATGGGACCAGACGGTATCCTGGGCTGCATCCTACATGAACTCCAAGAAGAACTAAACCCAAACATAAAACTACTGTTCAATCTCAGCCTTACTACAGGATATGTACCCAAAGAGTGGCATACAGCAACAGTGGTCCCTCTCCACAAAGTTGGTGCCTCAACGGATCCTGGAAACTATCGCCCCATAAGCCTGACTAGCTTGGTCTGCAAAGCTATGGAAAGGATCATCATGGACCTCATAAATAAAGATATTGGGGACCTACAGACACTGGATCCTACCCAGTTTGGCTTTGTTAAGGGCAGATCCTGCCTCTTAAACCTGGTCGATTTCTTTGAAACAGTCACCAAGGCCATTGACGAGGGGAAGGTGGTCCACACAGCCTACCTGGACCTCGCAAAAGCCTTTGATACAATACCCCACTTGGACATTATAGATAAGCTTACCAGCTTAAATATAAACCCCTATGTCACTAGATGGGTTGCAAACTGGCTCAAGGACAGAACCCACATGGTTAGAATTGCTGGAGCCATGTCAGACTCCAAACCAGTTACAAGTGGTGTCCCACAAGGCTCAGTCCTGGGACCTCTCTTGTTTAGTATATATTTCTCAGAGGTACAGGCCAACATGGAAGGACTGTGGCTGACCAAGTTTGCAGATGACTGCAAACTGGGCGCCATAATCGACTCTCCAGCCAACACAAGCATCCTACAAAAGGGCCTCATAGAAACAGACAACTGATGCCAGAGCCATGGCCTCAAGCTAAACGCCAAAAAGTGTATAGTCATCCCCTTCGGCAAAAACAAAGTGCCCACAAATTACCACATAGATGGTAATCTATTAAGTACGGAAGAAGTAATTATGGACCTGGGGACACAAGTTGATAGCAATCTCTCATTCGACAACCAGTGCCACGTGGCCAAAGTGGTTAGAAAAACATTTTATATAGCCCACCTAATCATGAAGGGATTCACATCTAGATCAGGGGAAGTCATCATGCCTTTTTACTCATCCCTCATCAGGCCCATAATTGAGTACAATGCCCCTTTTGGGATGTACCTTACCAGACACCTGCAGCAACTGGAAAGACTCCAAAATTACCTCACCAAGAGGATCAAAGGGCTCAAACAGATGCCATATGCTGCCCGGTTAAAGAAACTCCATCTCTACTCAGTGGCATACCAACTGCTCAGAGGTGATCTGTGCCTGATGTATAAAGCCATGTCCAACCCGGAATTAATGGACATGCTGCACCTCAGAAAATCCAAATCACATTCTGCTACGCGCTCGAGAGACTTGAACCTCAGCACTGAAATAAATAGGACATGCTGGAGGGACAGATTCATAACCCAGAGGCTCCCTTCACTGTGGAATAAAATCCCAGTCCAGATTAGGCAGAGTCCCTCATTGACTCTCTTCAACAGGAATCTTGATGAGTGGATGGGAGATCGTAGATTTACTCCAGGTATCACTTCTGTGTCACTGTTAGACAGAGGCACAGTATACTAACCTCGAAAAAGGGCATAGCAAAATTCATTTTAAAATGGGTGGCGAAAGCCAAACACACTCTGGCTAGGCTTGTAAATGCCCTAGGGCATATAGCCTAGTATGAACCTATGAACCTATAAGGGTTATATATTATTATGACAGCTACTAAGTAGAGCAGGACCAGTTCGAATGTCACACTGATGGGGGAAGGGATGTGAATTTAACATGTGTACCAATAACACTTTGTTTTACAGCACAATAAACCACTCCCATGCCTGATAAAAAGTTAAAAAGTATATATATATATATATATATATATATATATATATATATATATATATTTAGAAAGCTTGTGAGGAAATTATTACTTTATTTTTGTTTTACTTGGATCGCTTGTCTGTGTACTTAATAAAGGATTTTCGACTGGAAATAGACTGCCTGCCTTGCTTGGATTACTTTCAGATACTTAAAATGCTGTACAATTATATATTTTATATTATTATTTTTTGTTTTGGTTTTGTTTTGACTTAAGACGAGTTTAAGTTCGCTACTTCTACTACTATTGTCTGATCTGATTAATATACAGTGATTAACTAGAAATATATAGGCTGAAAATCTTTCACACAGAGAAGTTTCTTACACTGTTTTGAGATATCTATTTCCTAACTTGGGGGTGGGGGAATTCAGTTGTCTTAATTGTCACTTCTTTTGGTTTTGCCAAAATGGAGCACTTTGTGGAAACTACAGCATGGATTAACACAGAGATAATGCCGTTATTGAATATCTGAGACATAAAATCAATGGCAGAAAACTGGATAGTTGTCAATATCAGATATATAATTAGCATATTTCATGTAAAAGAATGAAAACTTCAACAAGGATGATAACATCAAGGCATATTATAGTGCCTTTGAGTAGTGCAGAACCCAGGAAAATCCTCTCAGGTTGAATGAACCAACATTTTTTTCCCATCTAACAGCGGAGGTCCTTAAAACTTACTTGCACATACAAAGTACAGACTGTTTGGACTATAATAAACTGAAAGAAAAAAAACTGTTTCCTATGGCTGGTGTGTCTCCTAAAAAACAAGCTATAAAATGTCATTACTGTACATATACAACAACAAAGTGGCAAGTGCTCAGATTGCTACTTTAAAATGTTTTAAACTTGTGGTTAGAACCCAAAGTAAGTAATACTACTAAAGTGATACTATATTAGCTGTTGACCAATTTAAGAGGCCACTCCCAAGTAATTTACATAAATGTGCCTTTCATGGCACCCATTACAGAATTAACAAGCTAGTTGCACTAATCAAAAGGTTGTGAACTAATGAAGTTTTATTTACATCAGAAGAACACTAACAGTAACTAGAAATGTGCAATTATCTGCAGACACCAAGAAAATGCGAACAAGTACAATAGAACTCTATGTTTCTTCTGCAGTTTTTATTCTATGAACTCTAGGTTTCCTCTGCAGTTTTTGTCCTCTACGAACCCTAGGTTTCCAATGCAGTTTTTGTCCTACTCAAAGCAAAATTGTATTAGTTCAGACTCCAGACAGCCTGCTTTTCCTTAAGTTCAGCTTACAACTTGGACATTACTGTGAGAGGTTATTCTACACAAAAAGATCTGGTGACTTTGAAACTCAAGTTTTTATTCTAGTATTCAACTTTTCGTTACTCAGGTGGTATTGTTAGTGCTCCAGTTTTATCTTTATTTTAATAAGCACATAGAATTGCCGTTTTCCTAAGTTATTAAGTATTCCGTAGCTTTTTTCCCCTCTTCTCTGTCTTTCTCCCATGCATGCAGATCTGATGAAGCATATGCAAAAGTTCTGGCAGGAATAGGACCATTTTTAATGTCAACCTGCATATTAACATTTTTAATAAATGTTGTTACTTATCCAGCTTTGTCCTAGGTTTGATTTTACAATGGGAAATGAAAACTGTCTTCCAACTGATGTAGCTACCGCCCAGTTCACTCTTGTTTTGGATCCTGGACTAAATGCCCATGATGGGTCTGCACCTATATTCCATGATCAACAGAAGTTCATCTTTTTGGACGATCACCGACATACATTTTGAATGCTCTCTCATTAATATGTGATGGTAGCTATTATTTATAAACATGAAATTGGCTGTTAAATTGCTTAAGTTTTAATGCAATATTAAACCTCTCTGAACATGTGGCTTTATGGATTGATTTAATTTTGGACTTTGACTGATTGTTTTGAGGTTTGTGCTAAACTAGGATTGATATAAGTTATCCAACAATAACTCCTACATTTTAGCCTGACTAAAATGGGGAACCCAACATCCTCAATCCCCCTCTTGTGGCTGTGCAATTCATGGCCATCACAAAACTGGTATAAAACCAAACCAAGGAGTCCTCATCATTATTTGGTAGTACTGGATATGTTTAGTAACACATATGTTTCATGATTAGACTTTTCAATGTAGAGAACTCTAGGATTTAATTACTCTGTTAGAACTAGTAAATGTATAGTTTCGTGTGTTATTTTCCTGGTCCCTAATTAAAATGGAGAATAAGGTCTCACATTATCCCCGAGATTGTGTTCTGACATTTGGTCATTGGCGGAGGTCCACGGCACTATTGCAAAGGTCTATGGTTTGAACCAATCATCATATTTCATTAAAAGGGATGTCCTCCCAGACCAAGCAATAGAGAAGCACCCAGTCTCCTTAATTCCTCTATCACCTTTGTACCAGTCATGGCTTTCTAATTTTCTAAAGGCCAAATTGGAGCCAATTCACTGGTCCCCTTACCATGGGACTTGAGGAGGACAACACCCCTGCACCACAGCCAATTCGCAATGCACGTTGATACAGATAAGGCATTGGCCACAGCTTACTGCTTGTACACTCACAAGAATGTTTTCTAGCCAATAAAGTAACACTGATAAGGCTTAAGCTTATTGGTCATTGCCAACCACCATTCAAAAGTCTGCCAAATAATTCTATATGCTGACTGGCTCCCAAGGCTCCCACTATTAGAACTCTGGACATCATTTATGGACCTTGTCTCATGACCAATAAGGTACTCACATACTTTCCTGCCAGAGTTCCTTGTTCTTTCATTGGCCACAGTCTTCACCCCTTGTCCCCCCATCAGCAAACTTTCCCAGATCCTGCCATTTCTAAGATGGATCCTGATTGGACTTCCATAGGTGTGCACTTGGCTAGTGGCCCTGGAGCCTTTACAAACCTAGCCCATAGGATTACCCTGACATCATGCCACCCGACCTTAGTTCCCAGTGCCTCCGTCGAGTAGAGCCACTGGAGTGATCTCTGGGGTGAATTTTCTATTTCCCATCCAATCATCAAAGTTTCTCTTGAAGAGGGCCGGTGAGGTGCTCTGACATGTATGAGAAGTCTATTCCATAACAAAGGCAGTCTCTGTGTTATGAACCTGTCCCTCCAGCACGTTCTGTTAATTGTGGTAATGAGGTTGAGGTCACTGGAGCATGCAGTGTGGAGGGATTGGGATTTCTTTAGATGTAGCATTTCTAACAGAGCTGGATCAGACATGACTTTGTATGTCAAGCAAAGATCGCCTCTAAGTAGGCGATATGAGACAGAGAATAGTTGGAGTTTTTTTGAGTCTGTCCATACAGGGCAAGTATTTAAGGCCTAGGGTCCTCTTTGTGAGGTACTTTTGCGACCTCTCCAGTTGTTTCAGGTGTCTAGTGAAGTACATGCCAGATGGGGCATTGTACTCAATGACTGGCCTAATGAGGGAAGAGTAGAGGGAGACAATGACCTCCTTCTTCCTGGATGCAAAACCCTTAGTAACGAGGTGTGCCACATAGAAGGACATTCTGACCACAGTGGCAATGTGGTGGTCAAAAGAGAGGGCTGCTGTCATCCTGTGTTCCCAGATCTCTTATAACACCTTCTGTGTTCAGTGGACTACAATTGATGTGATAATTCATGGGAACCGGGTTTTTCCCAAAGGGGATGATGACACATGTTTTGGCATTGAGCTTAAGGCCATGGTATTGACACCAGTCGTTGGTATCAGTGAGGCCTTTCTATAGTATGTCAATATCACTTGGGGAGTTAATAATAGCTCCCAACTTGCAATCGTCTGTGAACTTTTTCAGCCAGAGTCCCTTTGTGTTGGCCTGGACTTCAGAAAAGTAGATACCAAACAGGAGAGGACCCAGGACCAAACCCTGTGGGACTCCACTCATGACTGGTCACCAGTCTTGACTTGGAGTCCACTACTTTCACACTGTGGTTTCTATCTGTGAGCCAGTTTGCAGTGATATAGGAGTTGATGCCTAGCTTTGTGAGTTTTTCTATGATTCCTGAATGGGGAATGGTATTAAACGCCTTGGCCAGATCAAGGTAGGCTGTATGAACCACCTTGCCTTCATCCACAGCTCTGGTTACTGACTCAAAGAATTCGACCATGTTGAGCATGCATGATCCACCCTTCCCAAAACCAAACTGTGTGGGAGACAGAGCTTGGAGAATCCCTATATCCTTGTTTATTAGGTCCATGATGATGAATTCCATAGCTTTGAATATCAGACTTGACAGGCTAATGGGGCGACAGTTCCCAGGGTCTGTAGTCGTTCCTCCTTCGTGGAGAGAGATGGCTGTAGCAGTGCACCATTCGGTAGAGACAAAGCCTATGGTGAGGCTCTGATTGAACAAGGCAAACAGGTGAGGTGCCAGTTCACTCTGTAGTTCATGTAGAGCACAGCCAGGGATATCAAGTCCCATGGAAGCTGTATTCTTGGCCTTGGACAATGCTGTTTTAACCTGTGCAACAGTAATACTGGGTGCCTGGCAATCTACTGGTATTGTGATTAGTCCTTTGGGGGGGGGAGAGTGGTAAAGTTGGCACTGAATCTTTCGGCCAGTATATTGGCAATATCTGTTGACTCGGTATAGGAGGTTCCATTGTGTAACACCTCAAATCAAATCTGGGTATTGCCATGGAGATTCTTTACATAACTATAGAAGGCCTTATGGTTGTCTTTACTATCTGCTGCAATTCTATTTTCATAGCTAGCTTTAGAGGATTTGATGAGAGATCTCAACTTTTTCTTGAGGCTGATAAGAGAGTTTTTCCAGTCTTGGAACTTCGCCTTATTCTGGATCAGTTTCATCCTTCTGTTGTAGAGTTTGTTTATGGCAGGGGACCACCAGATTGGCTTCCTTTTTTTGAAAGAGAGCGTCGTGGTTCTATTGGGTATGGTAAGATCCATGCATTTGTGTATGTGTTTGTACAGTGCACTGGTGTATGATTTGGAGGTCATGCAACTATTCTCCATTTGCATGGGTGCCATGAAGTATAGCCACCTGTGTTTTTAGCAGCCCAAAGTTAACTTTGGAGAAGTTTTTCATGGTGGTTACCTTTGTGGGGTGGGGGGAGGATGTGGATTTCCAGGGTGATTAGTTTGTGGTCTTATCTAACCAGGGAGGAGTTAACTATTGGTGCAGAGCAATGGTCACCCATGTTAGTAATGACCAGGTCAAGGATGTTGCTACCTCTAGTGGGGGTAAAAATGAGCTGGTCCAGGGCATTTGAATTAATGAATTACAGGAAACATTGGGCAAGTGTGTTGGTACATGAGAAGTTTTCCCAGTTAATGGAGGGGTAGTTGAAATTGCTCAGTATGAGAGTAAAGGTTGGACCCTAATATTCTTCAATGTGCTTAGGAATGTTGAGTGTGAGTCTTGGGACATTGTTGGGGACCTATAGCAGGCTACAATCTGAATTGCTGTCTTACCCAGTGTTAGCTGGACCTGGAGTATCTCTGATGCGGTATGTTGGGCTACCAGTCTGAAGGTCTGCGCATCCTTTATGAATATGGAAACACCACCGCCTTTGGAGCTTTGGTCCAAGATCTGGGGCTGAAAGGTGTGGAATGAGTTATAGTTAGTGCAGGGGTGCTTTTTGCTGCCTTGAACCAGGTCTCTGTTGCAGCATAAATGTCGATGTTCTCCATTTTAAGGAATGCTTCGAGTGAGTGCATCTTCAGATTTAGACTTCTAGCGTTGAGCAGCATGACCCTCAAATTGCATTTGTTTGTAGCTGTTACGGTGGTAATTTGGTCTTTGGAACACCACCTAAAAAAGGCACTATAGGTGTGGCAAGAGTCTTGGCCAGTATCCAGAAGCCCAGGGGTAAAAGCCGAAGATAACTCAGCCAAACCCATGTAATCCCCCTCCACGTGGGACATTGCCCACTTTGTACAGCCACTGACTGGCAGATTAAACAAGATTCTGATTTGTTGGAATATGTTTGGTTTAACCAATGTAGACACCCTCATTAGCCAGGCATGTTAATGATGCTAGACAAGTTGATCTAATGTTTAATTGTAGTACAATTGAAGCATCTCACAAACCTTAATGTATAACCATGAAGTTTACAGCTCATTAACACTTATATGCAGTGCTCATCTGCCCGCACCATTATGGTTGTTCATAATAAAAGTTATTTAGTCTTACAAATATCAGGCTTCTGAGTTTACTTATTTCAAGTTACTATATGTTCTCTGGAATTTATTGAATAAGACTACAGAAGTCAAATACTCAGAATATTTTTGACTCCAAGGAACTGTGGAAGATTTGGCTCTTTTCTCATTCAGTTACATAAACTCATTAACTCAAAGAAAAGGTTTCTGTTTTTTTGACAATTTGTGTTACCCAATTGAACTTGGACTCAGCAGTACTCCCATTTGTTTCATAAGTATGGTTTAACTATGGAAAATGGGTCACATTGCTAATAAATAATACTATAACTAGCAAGAATAGAAATTTAACCAATCTGGTAGCAATGGAAATGTGAATGTGTGATTCAGAGGTGTGATTTCTAAGCAACCTGTTGATAATGAAACTAAAACTAGAACAATAAAATATTTGCTAGACTAGTGGAGTCAGGCAACTGCCTCTATCCATGAGTAAGTTAGCAAAAAGTTACTTGAGTCTGGGAACATGGTTTCTTTTTTAAGGACCTTATATCTGCAAGCACAAAACTCTATGACAATGGGAAGCTGAAAGAGATGTGTTCTTGTGCTCATGAACATAAGAAAAAGTGCCATATGACATGCAGGGATTCAGACACTGTCAGGGAAAGTACTGCATCCTATAGCTTTAGCTCCTAATTTAACACATAGTAGTGAAGTAGGTCAAGGGGCAGCCACAGTGGTGCAGTGGTTAGCATTGTCAACTCACAGCAAGAGGTTCTCATCAATCCTCGGCTGGGGTGCCTTCTGTGTGGAGTCTGCATGTCCTCGCTGTGGTCATGTGGGTTTCCTCTGGGTGCTCTGGTTTCCTTCCACATCCCAAAGACATGCTGCAGGTGGATTGGACACTCTAAATTGGCCCTAGGTGTGAGTGTGTGTGTGTGTGTGTGTGTGTGTGTGTGTGTGTGTGTGTGTGTGTGTGTGTGTGTGTGTGTGTGTGTGTGTGTGCGTATGTGTGTGTGTGTGCCTTCTGTGGAAGGTTTGGCGCCAGGCTGGCAACTCGACACTGTAAAACTCCACTGCCAATCATGAGCAGACAGGTGATCCGCTGTGGCGACCCCTAACCGGGAAAAGCCGGAAGAAGAAGTGTAGTAGGTCAAGATTTCATACAGTTCAAGGCACTATATAAATTGTGGGGGAACACAGATGATCTGTGGTTTGAATACAGATCAGGTAAACATGGAGGGTATCAGCAGCAACTTGACAAATTACTAAGAAAACTCAGTTCTCATGATTTTTAAAGTAGTAGAGAAGAGCAATAGCAACTGGGAAAATTGCTAGAAAGACACAATTCTTAATATGCTGGCACTAAGAATGGAGGAAGGCAACATCAACTGATATAATGTTTTAAATTCAGTCCTGATAAAGAGAAAATGAAAGGTGCAGAAACTTCAAAAGGAGCAACGGCTGTTTTTAGCTATAAAGCAAAGAACACCCTCTGTGTTTCAAGGAAAAAAAGAGTTGATAAGAGGAAGAGATCACCCCATGAAACTGATAGAGAAGAAATTTTATACTACCTGAAGAACCCAGTTCTTAAGTTAGTGAAAAATGTTACTGCAGAGAATGACAGGGAAGGAATTTTACTGCATAATATGTTAACTTGTGAATCTTGTAACAAATAATCTAACCACCAAAGTAATGAAGACTGGCTGTGTGGATACTGAGAAGGAAGGCCATAGTAATAAACTTACTAAATGAAGAAAGGGAACATGTACAGAGCTTCATATTTCCTGTTGTAAAGTTGAAACAGAAGGCTGTTTAGAAGCAGAACTTTGAGCAGATATAATCATCGAAACAGGGAATGCCAAGTCCAAAGGCAGTAGAAAATCATTGGAATGAATTGCATTTTGCAGATGAAGAAACAAAAAACTTTATTCTTAATTGAAGAAGACTTACTTTCAACTTAACATCAGTGTATTGGCAAAAGTATTCCTGATCTGACAGATTTTCAGATAAGCAAAGCAATAGCTAGGGTAGGGTGAAGGGTATGGTGGCCCCAACTGCAAACTGTTGGGGGTGCAATCAGCAATTCATACCTCTCAGCTGAACAAACTTTTGCAGAATTTCCAGATGTTTGACTCATATGTTCGGTCCACTTTTCATAAAATTGTTGTTTTCTGGCAAATCTTTGACAAGTCATTAAAGATAAGACAGAAAATAACAAGACATTTGAGTTCCAGACTTCATACCCTTCAGAAAATTCATGATAACACAAAATTTTAAGTTATGCTCTTACCATAGCTTGGAATCTGTGTTATCCATTCTCGTACTGATTCACGTATGGGTTACGGGTCCGATCTTCAGCCGACTCGGCTGCCTTCTGCAGACTTCTGCTTCCATGCTCGAGCTCCTCCCTCTACCTACAATCCTCTGAACTAAGCACATCTTCCTCAGATCGAGTTTGCTGCCTATTAGAAATAAGGTAAATGAGACAAACCTAGAGGTTCAACAAGGAAAAAAGGTTCCTACAAATGCTTCATAGATCCTCCAATTTTCCAGGTCAAGGGATGCATGGGAAGAAAGATGAATCAGAATGAGAATGAACAACACAGATGCTAAGTTATAGTAAGTACATATCTTAAAAATCTGATGTTATCCTTTTCATTCTGATTCACGTATGGGTCTGAGTCTCCAGCTACATTCTCTCTTGGGTGGCCTCAAGGAAGGATGTGCCGGCACACTGTCAAACAAAAAGAAGCTCTGCTTCTGGAGACAATGTCCAATTTGTAATGAGTATGGAATTTAGACAAAGGGGCTGCCGTACAGATGTCATCAATAGAGATTCTGGATGAAAATGCAGTAGATGTGTCTACAGATTTGGTTGAATGGGCTTTAGGGGAAGTAAACATTTTCAAACCACTCTTATTATATATTAAAGAAATGTAATTAGTAATCCACCTTGTAAAAGTTATCGTCATTACTGCATGTTCCAGGGATTAAGTGAAAAAGACACATTAATCTAATTTTCTGAACTGTTTGGTCCTGTGAAGATAGAAACGTAGTTGAATATGAATGTCCAGCAACTGCAATCTATACTCCCCTCTATTGGAGTAATTGGGGAAGAAAACTGGTAACTGTATAGTCTGATTAATATTTGATTCAGTAGCCACTTTAGGCATAAAAAATTGATTAGTATGGAGGGAAACTGTCTTTGTGGAAAATAAAGTAAGGTGGTTTAGAAGAGAGCTTGTAATTCAGAAATTCTTGCTGAGGTGATGGCCACTAGAGAAAGTCTTCCAAAACAAAAAAATTCTGTCACAATCACTGGCTGGTTTGAAAGGCTTTTGAGTCAGACCTTGGAGGATGAAAAGAAGATTACAAGGAGGAGTGGGGTTTTGGATTGGGGGGATCTAAGAAGGAAAACCCCCTACATAAAAGCTCTATATAACCTCAAAGAAGCTACAAAGCATGAAGAAAAGTCAAAGTGGAAGTTGGGTATGGCCACCAGTTGAAGCTTAATCTTAGCGAAGTTGGATCTCTCTTTAACCAGGGAAGCAAGAAAAGAAAGAATGGTAAAGATGGGGGCTGAATAACAGTCTGTGTTCTCTTCGGTGGCCCTAATAGTACACTTGTTCCACTTGTTTCTATATACTTTATGGGTGGATGCCTTTTGAGAAGCTAAAACAATACTCTTGAATGGGGATGAAAGCCTGGACCCTTTAACAGCCATTGGAATTCGAGAAACCATGCAGTTAGCTTGAGAGTGGCCAGATCCTGATGGAGTCCTAGTGACTGATAGGTTAGGAGTTCCCATATGGGCTCCAGTATCCAAGGAGGATACCTCAGATGACACCAGAGGAAGGTGCAAGGAAAAAGAGGTGTGAAGAGATTTCCCATTCCAAATTCTCATGGCACCACTGCAAAGGAGGTAGGAACAGGATCCTCCTTGTTTGTTGATGTACTCAGGCTACTGACATATTGTCTGTATGAATTGCAATAGTCCCCAGAGGGAGAATGTCCTGAAAAGTTTGTAGGGAGAGAAGGGCTGCTCTCATCTTTAGGACATTCATATGCAATCTGGTCTCTACAGAAGTCTATGTGTTTTGGACCATCTTCCCCATTGAAATGCCCCTACCCTAGCTGGGATGCATTTGTTCTCACTGTGGCCTTGGGTGAGAGAAGTATGAATGGTCTGCCAACTGACAGATCAGAATGAATCCACCAGTCTAGATAGGTTTTGTAAATTTTTGTCAACTTTATAGGAGCAGATAGAGTTTGGTGAAGTACAGACCACTGCACAGCCAAGGTCCACTGGAGAACACACATATAGAACCTTGCCAGAGGTACTAGTGTTATAGCAGCCACCATAGAACCAAGAGCTTGAAAACCAAGCTTGGTGGGAGGAGAAGGAAGAACTAGTAAAGTTTGAACTTGTTTTCTCAAGGTGCCTATCCAATGTAGGGGCAATAACACTATTTGGGTAACTGTGTTCAGGTGAGCCCCGATAAATTCCAAAGACTGAACTGGTACTGATTGTCCTGATTTATTGTGATGCCTTGGAGATCTGATATCTGGTAAAAGTAATTGCTGGCATGAGATAGTTGTTTGCTTGGGACAATCAGGTGCCAGTCATCTAGATACAGGAACACCAGAAAACCTTGCAGTCTGAGATAAGCTGCGACCACTGCAATGCATTTGGTAAACACCCTGGGGGCTGTGGTGATTCCAAAGGGCAGGGCTCTGAATTGGTAGTGACTTTCTCCCAGCCTGAAAAGCAAATGACTCCTGGAACACCTGTCTATTTTGATGTGATAGTATGTGTCCTTTAAGTCCACATAGCACATTCAACCAGCCTTCCTTAACAATGGAAGGATAGACTGTACCATAACCATCCAAAAACTTTGCTTTCTTTACATACAAGTTCAGTCCACTAAGGTCCATGATTGCCCTTAGTTCTCCAGTCTTCTTTGGCACTAAAACAAAGAGTGAGTAAGTCCCGGATCCTCTCTGTTCAATTGGGGCCTCCTGGATGACTCTTTCGCAGTAACATTTGAATTTCTAAGACTGACAGCTCCTTCTGACTGGGTGGAACACTGGGGAGTGTCTTTCATATTCTTGAGGTATA
Organism: Protopterus annectens; assembly: GCF_019279795.1. Taxonomy (NCBI): domain Eukaryota; kingdom Metazoa; phylum Chordata; order Ceratodontiformes; family Protopteridae; genus Protopterus; species Protopterus annectens. The sequence continues at coordinate 662,951,605 of NC_056726.1, read as the reverse complement.
AGGGAAAAGGAGAATGTAATAACCTCTGGATTTTATGCTTTCCACCCACACATTTTTTGTTAATTGGGCCCAGGCATTTGAGTGCAGAGAAAAATGACCCCCGGCTGCCTCCAGGACAGAGCAGTCAGGCAACTCTTCAAGAGCGCTGATAGGGCTTTTCAGAAAAAGGTTCCATGAAGCCCTTATTTTGCAGGCCCCCTCTGCTGCTGGGGCAGCATCTCTCACTGAAGCCCTCACCTCTGACTCTGGAGGGGAGCTCTCCACATTGATCAGGAAAAGGCCCTTGAGATTTATGGAACAAAATCTTCCTTGGCCCTCTTCAATTCCTGGAGAAGGTCCATTGAGGGGTGGAAAACCTGATCCCTACAGCAGACAAGGTCTTGCCATTTTTCACTCTGTGGGTCAGGGTGTCTTTAACTGATGGTCCAAACAAAGAGGAGCCATCAAAGGGAGCATTGACAAAAGATGCCGTAAAGGGCTCCACAAAGTCAGAAAGCCTCATCCAGGCATGTCTGCACACAGCAATGCCAGTGTAGGCTGCCCATGAGGCACTCTCTGCTGAGTGAGAGATGAGCCTCATGGATGAATTACACAGAGAAGAAAGAGAGGCCAGCTTTGGAGAAACCTTCCTATAGTCCTCTGTCAACATGGTCTCTGTCAACAAGTCAGGACTCCTTGACCAGATCTCTCTGCAGATGAGTAAAATGTGCCAGGTAGTTAAGCGCTCTCAGTGAGAAAGTGGCTGAAGCATAAATGCTTCCCAAACCCATCCATTGTTCTTGATTTCCTGTTGCGGGGTGGACAGTACAGCGTTGTTCATCTACCTCTTTCTTAGTGGCAGCTGCCACCACCATAACATCATGGAATAACGTTGGACCAAAAAGAACAGTCTGTAGGGGGAGAAAGAATTTTGTCAGGTCAGTTAGGCACAAGCTCTATAGTGTCCAGCTCCTTCCAGGCCCAGCAGGCACCAGGTTTGTGAGATGGTCCATGAGAGGGGTCACCCAAAATGTAGAAGGGCCAATTTCAAAGGTTTCCAGAAATACAGACACCTCAGAAGTAGGATCTTTGGAACAACCAGCCACCTCTTTGTTTCAAAATTTCAAAGATGTCTGCAAAAGAGACATCGTCTGGTAGTGATTTTGGGGCTCCTCCTCCCTCATCAAAGTCTGTATATTCAGTAAGGGACTCCATGGGGGAGTCTAAGTGACTCCTTTTCTACCTCCTCCTTTGAGGCACCTCCTCTGTGGGATGATCAGGGGAGGTATTGGAAGAGGTGGGGGCCACCTCAGGTGGAAGATCCTGAATATTCAAGCTGGTCTGAATGAAAGGTCCAGTTACCAGATCTGATAAGTAGTGGTGGGGAAGAACAGTAGTCAAAGAGATCAGGTCTCTGTCTGCAGAAAAAGCCTTTTCTATGACCTGGAAAGCAAAGAGATATGGAGAAACCCTACCCAACTTCATTGGGGCTGAAGCCCTCGAAGAAGAAATGGCAAGGGCTTCAGATCTACTGCTCCCAAACAGAATCGGACCTGTGCTGTCAAAAGCCAAACCACCAAGGGGAAAAGACAGTTTCAATAAAATATGAGCCAAGACTCTATCCTTGGATCTGACCTCAATGTCCTGGATCCAAGATCCACTCTGTTTCAAAGATCTCAGAGCAGAAGTGGTCAATGCAACTGTTGGAGTGGAGTAAGCAAAGGTCCTTGGATCCGATACCAAGTCTCTTGGTTGGCTAAGGTCCTGGGACTCTGATACCAAGGGCCAAATCAGAGATGCAGAGACTACATTGGCCGGGATGTTCACAGATCCACAAGGGGACAGTACCATGACCCCCATCTAGATCTGAGCCCAGATGAGCTTCCTTAACATCTTGTCCACATCATATTCTCAAAGTCTTCTGGAGGATCTAGACAAAGCTAGAGATGGAGGGCAAGAATGGATTGGAGTTTGTAAATTTCGTGTCAGTTCCTTGGGAGAGACTGATTGAATGGACGACTCCTGTGTGTGGCTCCCAGTTCTCAGAACAGAAGTTCTAGGCTCCGATGTTAAGGGAGAGGGTAGTGAACACCAGGTCTTCTGATCCAAACACCTCAGATTTGAAGGATGAGTAGGGTCCAGAGGAGCAGCAGTAGTCATGGATCTTGAAGTCATATCCAAAATAAGACAAAGTCTTTTGGATATGCAGGTGCAGAGGCTGACCTCAGAGCCATAAAAGTTGAATCTGAAGATTTTAGAACTTTAGCAGAAGGTTCTGATGAAGCCCTGAGGTGTTTATGAAGGTGCTTCTTAGAGTCTGAAACAGAACCTGGTAGAACCTCTTTGGGGGTGTGAGCTCCTGGAGTAGAAAAAGTGGACAGAGGCAGAATCCCTTTTAATATTAATTTGTAACACCTATCGGCAATCACTTTGGGGTTGAACCTCTCACAAATGGCACACAGACTAAGTGCGCTGCACCTAAATAGTAAAACACATTTATCATGCAAATCAGAGTGCAGAATCTCATTTTCACACTCTGAGCATCTTTTATAATCTGTAGGCTTATCCATAACTCAAAACATTTTATTATTATTATTATTGTTATAGGAGCTGCTAACAATAAAAAACGCCCTTAACAACTTTAACAGCAACAACAACTGTAATAACCACAATAACAGTAAGAGCAAAGATAATAACAGCTATAAATCTATAAGTATATAAATGAAAAGGACTTAGATTGCCCTAATGTCAGTGAAAGCTGAGTGGATGGGAGGAAAAGAAAAACACTAACTGGAGAAAAAAGATTGTACATATCTGTAGGAAAGACTGGTAAATTCTAACTGCTCGAGCACTGGAGAGCATGTCTGATATGAATGGCAGCAAACGAGATCTGAGGAAAATGTGATTAGTGCAGAGAACTGTGGATAGAGGGAGAAACTTGAGCTTGGAAGCTGAAGGCTGCAGAAAGTGACTAAGTCAGATCCGAGGATCTGATCCATAACCCATATGAATCAGAACATGAAAGACAACATCAGATCCTGTTATTCTATCAATTTTCTAAGTTTGTACGAGCAATATTTAAAAATTGTCCCTGTTTTTGGGCCTTTGTCCTCCCATTATTTATGGCTTTGTCCAGATTTCTTGCTCTAAGACGTTGAGAGGTATGATCAGCATTGCAGAAGAGCTGCCAGTCAGGCCCTTGATATCAGTGCTGCAATCACGTTTGTTGGGTGTCTGTGTGTGAGTGTAGTATGGTGGTCATTTAAGCAGCCACATTTGGGATTATGGCTGTTTAAATTATATGATAACAGTGTGTGTGTGTGTGTGTGTGTGTGTGTGTGTGTGTGTGTGTGTGTGGCCGGAAATGTTCCAAGCAGCTAAGAAAGACAGCAAAGAAATGCGGCACCAAATTTTCCAAAATCTTTTAGAATATTTGTGATGAAATTGGATATGTTATATTTTGGAAGAACATTTAGGGATAGAGTTTTCTTTGCCTGGTATAATGTAAGGCACTGAGATGCTCTATACAATCTGTATAGAAGGCCAAAGAACCATACCTTTCAACTGTCCATTTTTCCACAGAACGTCCAGGTTTCGCTTCATATTTTTTGCCTGTTCCACATAAAATGTATGGTTTTCTGCAAAATTTCTGACACATCACCAAGGACTGATATCAGTAAATAATGACATACATTTGAGTTTTGGATTTCATATATTTCAGAAAATGCATGATAGCACAAAAACAATTATTCTAGAAACTGTCTAGGGTTGTAAGAGAAATATTTAAAAATGTCCTTGATTTTGAATCTCTGTACCCCCATTAATTTAAGATTTGTCCAGATTTCTTGCACTTAGAAGCAGAAAGTATTAAAAGGACTGCACCATATGCACTGCACTGTCACAAAAAACTGTTATCTTAACATCACAGTTACAAAATACAGGGTTTGATTCTGACCTCTGGTTATTGACTCAGTTTGTAAGAGTTTGGTATAATTCTCACATTATAGGTTTGATTCTGATCTCAGGTTAATGACTAGGCTTAAAATGGCCCTTCAGACAGTTTGCCTGGTACTCATCTATGAACTTATGGGCCATATTCCGGGACCAAAATGCTCTCATGCTCATGCCTATTATTAGGGCCCCATTTGAGTGGATAGCTATGGATCTTTTAGGTCCACTAGTAAAGTCTAATAATGGTGACTACTGGTACAGCCTCATGATAAATAACTATGCTATTACGTTTTCTGAAACATCTCCTATGGAATGCCAGTGGTAAGTCAATAGCCAAAAAGCTAGTAATACTTTTCTCTATGGTAGTGATACACAATTACAGTAGGAAATGCCATTTATATCTAGAAAAATGGACTAGCTTTGTCAATGTTTAAAAGTAAAACCAGATAAGAACTTCAGTATTTATCCTCATATGGATGGGTTAGTTGAAGTGCTTTAATACAAGTCTGAAGTCTATGCTAAAGAAGGTTATATAACAAGATAGCAAGAAATTGTATTAGTTATTTCTTCATCTGCTATTTGCTGTTAATGGGGTACTCCATGCTTCAACAGGATTTATATTTCTTGAATTATTATGCAGCAGATATACCTAAGGTTTGCTGAACATAGCCAAGAAACCTCAAAAGAAGAAAATCCCATTAAAAGTATAACAGCATACTTTACCAGTGTACAAGATAGGTTAAAAACTGTTGTGTCATTATTGATGGAACATATGTAAAGTGCACAAACATGCAATACAGGATATATAGCAAGAATGACAGACTCAGGGATTGTTTGTGTTAGAACAAATTACTAGAAAGATGACAAGTATTCTTTGGGATGACAGAGAAAATGGACAAAGTGAATTACAAAATATGAGAAACTGGAAAGAGAAGACCAGAACAGATATGTCACATGACTGAGCCCATGTGGTTTGAGTCAGAGGCACCACTTCTAAAAGAAAAACAAGTTACCAGTAGTATACCACAGGGCTCAGTGTTAGGCCTCTTCCTATCTGGCATCTGCTAATCAGGCCTTCGGACAAACACTCTTAGCCTATGGTCATATGAGCTTGTAAACGACTGTAAAACTGATTAATGTTATTTGATGGTCAAAAGTGAGTCAGAGTATGTTAACAATTAATGCAGGGACAGTGGTCACAAATTATGTAAGAAAAAATGTAGTGTAATTCTTGGTAACACACCCTCTGCAGTCAGGTACTGTTATAAGGTTATAAGGAATATAGGCACTCTTGCTGATAATTCGTTATCTTTTGACCATCATGTGTCACCAGTAGTTCAAAAAGCCTTCTGTCTGACTCATTGAATTCTCAAAGCCATCTCCTTTAGATCCACGTCATATCTTATTAGACCCATTACCAAATATAATGCCCCTTGTGACATGCATTTGTACATTTGTATAAACATTTCACTCAGCTTGAGAAACCTCATAATATGCATGATATTATAGTCTACTAACTAAAAAGATCAGTGATGTCAAGACCCACAATTATCTGGATATGCATGTGTACTCAGACTCCTAACAGAGTCCTCAAAGGAAATCTGTGCTTGCCATACCTCTCAAACTCTTTGACCAAGAAATACGGACAAAGCCATAAATAATGGGGGGGACAAAGGGCTAAAAACAGGACAATTTTTAAATGTTGCTCTTACAAAATTAGCATGATCTTTTTGAAGGGTATGAAGTCTGAATCTCAAATGTCTGTCATTATTTTCTGACTTCAGTCCTCAATGATTTCCCAATGATTTTTCAGAAAAAAGTTATGTCTTACCATAACATTCCATCTGTGTTGTTGATCTTCATTCATTCTTGACTGTTGAGTTTGGTTCCAATCCTCGGAACCGAATCAGCCATTATATCAAGCTCGCACAAGCCAGAAACACTTGAGCTAATTCTACCCATACTGCCACTCTTCCCTTTACCTCAGATTGAGTTTGCCCATCTTGAAGAAAATCATGGTAGCTTTGTCTGAGCAACAACCCTACTAGGATCCCAGAACTATTTCCAAACCTCCAGGAGTCTCTCGGAGGGGGGGCAGGAGGGTGGGATGTCAATAATGAATGAAGATCGACAACACAGATGGAACGTTATGGTAAGACATAACTTCTTTATCTGATGTTGTCAGTCTTCATTCATACTTGACTAGATCCTGGGATGCCCTAAGGAAGGATATTCCTGAACACCATAAAGCCAAAAGACGCTCTTCCCATGAAGACCATATCCACTTTGTAATGAGTGACAAAGGTATGAGGAGTAGCCCAAGTTGTGGCTGCCCATATATCATCCATCGAAGCTCTGGAATGAAAAACTACTGAAGTGGAAACAGATCTGGTAGAATGAACTCTTAACTTTTGTTGGGAAGTGTAGTTTATTTTGACTATTAACAAATGTAATGCAGTCTCTCAACCATTCTGACGCAGTAACTTTTGAATCTGGTTTGCCCAGTCTACTACCAGAAAAAGAAACAGTTGGTCTTATTTCATAAATGATTTTGTTTTGTCCAAATAAAAACATAATTGTCTGTGAACATCCAACAAATGCAAGTAATATTCCCCCTTGTTTAAGAAATGTGGAAAGAAGACTGGTAAATCTACAGTCTAATTGATAATGGAGTCTGATACTGCTTTAGGCAGAAAGGAAGGATTAGTTCTGAGTGATACTCTCTCTTTGTGAAAAATGATATATGGATACTTTACACACAAAACCTGTAGCTCTGAAATTCTTCTGGTGGAGGTGAGAGCTACCAGGAAAAGGGTCTTCCAAGATAAAAACTTGTGGTCACAAGTGGCTGCTTGCTCAAAGGGCTGACAAACCAAAGATTGCAAGATCAATGTTAAGTCCCAAGGCATTATGGGATCTTTGAAAGGCTGCTTCAAATGTAAAGTGCCCTTAAGAAATGTTTTGCAAAGATGGTGAGACACTAAAGAATGATCATCAAATCCATTATGGAAACTGGAAATAGCAGCTAAATGAACTCTAATGGTAGAAGTTGAGGCTCTAAATTGAAATAAGGTGGCTAAGTAATCCAAGACCTTATCAACTGGAACTGAGAAAGGAACAAGACCCTTTGTATCAGACCAAGAAACAAATCTCTTCCATTTGCTAAGATAAAGTTTTCTGGTGGATGGTTCATGAGAAGCCAGAAGTATCTTTTGTACTAGGGGAGGACAAAATATTTAACCTGACAATTACTGGAAGTGGAGAAACCAAGCCGTTATCTTGAGATTTTGTAGGTTGGGATGAATCAAGCCCTGAGGATGAGATAACAGATATGGAGTTGGATCCAGAGTCCACGAGTGGTGAACTAGGTGATGCCAGAGAAAGGGAAACCAGGCTTGATGGGGCCAATAAGGTGCAATGAGAATCACTTTGCTTTGGTGGAAAGGCATAAAGACATCCCAGGTGCTAATCATGGAGAAGAGCATCTCTCAGGGACTCCCCCGACAGGGGACTAGAGCAATGTAGCTGCTGCATTTGTCATTTATGGGAGAGGCGAATAGGTCAGCAGCAAGGCTGAACCCATCAACAAAAGATCTTCATCACTACATCATCACTGAGAGACCACTCATAAGGCAGGAGAATACATCTGCTCAGTTTGTCCACAAACACATTGGAGTTCCCTGGGATATTCATTGCTATGAGAAAGCAGTTGGAGGTGATTGCCCATTACCAAACTCTTAGATCTTCCTGACATAGAGGGTAGGACCCTTGTCTGTTGATGTACCAGACCACTGGCATGTTGTCTGACTGGATTGCAACTGCCCTGAAGAAAGGGCAGACTGGAATGCCTGAAACTCTAAAAGCACTGTCTTCAGTTCTAGGACATTGATATACAGATTGGCCTCTTGAGGGGACCAAGTACCTTGGACTGTCCTTCCCTAAAAATGACCTCCCACTCTATCAGGGAAGCATCCATGGTCACTACAGCCTTGGGCTGAGAATTGCAGAAGGAGAGACTCCATAAGTTATCTTCTGGCTTCATCCACCAAGGTAAATCCTGCCTGCAGCAGTTTGTTATGGGACTGGATGAGATATTGGGTGAGTTAACAGTGACCATTGTGATGCCAGCAGCCATTGAAGTAGCCTCATGTGGTACATCGCTGAGGGAACTAAAGTGATTTTCACTATGGACCCAATAAGTTGCAAGACTAGGCAAGCAGGAAACTTGACTTTAGAGAATACCACTTGCAGTTGTGATCTTAACTTTATCAGTCTGTGATAAGGCAGGGAAGCCATGCAACATTTTGTGTTTAGCTTCACTCCAATTAATTCTATGTCATGTGTGGGTGATAGATGTGACTTTTTTCTGTTTATTGAAATGCCTAAGGACTCAGCAAGGCAAAGAACATAGTCCAAGGCATAAAGCAGCAGATGCCTGTTGGAAGTGCTGAGGAGCCAGTTTTCTAAATATAGAAACACCCAGAATTCAAGCCTTAACTGAGCTGCCACAACTGCCATGCATTTGGTAAACACTCTAGGGGCTGTGGTGAGACCAAAGTGCAGTGCTTGAAATTGATAATGACCAGTTCATAGCTGGAAGTGGAGAAATCTTCTGGAGCATTTGTCCACCTTTATGTGGTTATACGCATCCTGAAGATCTATAGAGCATGTCCAATTGTCTTTCTCCAGAAAAGGAAGGATAGACTGAACCAGGGCCATCCAGAACTTTGTTTGTCATACAAACTTGTTTAGTAAACTGAGGTCTAAGATTGCCCTCCAGACCCCTGTCTTTTTTGGCACTAAAAAGAATCTTGAGTAAAATCTGGAGCCTATCTGGTCTGGTGGGACTGTTTGGATGACTCTTCTTAAAAGCAGCTTTTGAATTTCTAGTGCTGCTATATCCCTCTGACTGGCTGGAATGTCAGGGATTCACTTTTGTGGTTTGGGACAAAGAATGAAGAGAATGTAGCAACCTCTGATAATCATCGTCTGCACCTAGGAATCCGATGTTACTGCGAGCCAGGCTGAGTGGTGCAGAGAAAATCTTCCCCTGACTGCTTCCAGAGGTAAGCAATGGGGCTGCTGGTCAGGAGTGCTGGTAGGGTTGTCCAGAGAAAGAATCTCTGGCACCCTGGTTATGTGGGTTCCCTCTGCCATGGGAGGGGTGTCTTCCTGAAGAGTTCCCCCCTTTGCGCCGGGGGGAATACTCACCACATGTGTCCTGAAAAGGCCCTTGGGTCTTTCTGAATCACATCTTTCCACCTCTCTGACTCCTGCAGTAAGGTTGCTGAGGACTGGAAAAATGCACGCCCACAGCAGAAAGGGTATTTCTGTCCTTCTCACACTTGGCTAATGTGTCTCTGACTTTTGAGCAAAACAATAAAGTGGCTTCTACTGGAGCATTGACAAAGGAAGACTTAAAGGAGTATGCAAAATCACATAAGTGCATCCAGATGTGGGCATGTGGTGCCTAATGGCAACACATATACCCACTGCTCTGGACATCCCCTTTGCTGTATGTGCAATACGCTGCATAGACGAGTTGGAAATTGACTCTAGAGTAGCAAGCTGGGAGGCAACCTTATCCCAGACCTTGTCAGACACTGCCCCTTCTAAGGTCTCTGAGAGCTCAGTTATCAGATCCCTTTGGAGTTGGGTGAAGTGTGCCAAAAAGTTCAAAGACTGAATAGCAAAGGTTGATGACGCAAAGACCTGCTTCCCAAATCTGTCCATCATCTGAGACTCACACATTGGAGGATGGACAGTTGAACTCTCTTTGGTGAGTTCCTTTTTCATTGCTACCACCACCACCATGACATCCACTGCTAGACCTTTTGACTAGTGGGGCTGATCTTCTGGGGGTGAGAGAATTTTGTCAGATCTCCATGGGATTGGCTGTATGTTGTCAGGAGCCTTCCATGCATGCTGCATGATGAGCTTGATTAGTTCATCTGCGGGGGGGGGGGGTCACCCAAGAAGAAGATGGCTGGACAAGAAAAGCATGCAAGATGACAGATTCCTCAGAGGATGGGTTTGAGGACTTTGAATCACCCCTCTGTTTCAACATTTCTAGGATGTCTCCAAAGGAGACATTTTCAGGGGGTGATCGTGGAGATCCTTCCCCTTCATTGAAATCTGTATCCTCAGTGGGTGATTCTTCAGGAGAATCCAGGTGCCTCCTCCTGCATGATCTCTTATGGGGTGGCTGCTCAGGGGGAAGGTCTGAGGAGGATTCCTAAAATAGGGGACCCTGCAGCAAGGTATCTTGCTTCTCTTGTGCCTGCTGTCCCGAGGTAGCAGACTGTGACAGCTGTGAGCCAAAGATATATAAATGTAACACTCTGGGGATGGTGCCAACTGTTGGCCTGCTGAGGGTAGGGCTCTCTCCATAATCTGGAAGGCAGGTCCACCCAAAGAGGGATGAGAGCCCAGAACTGAAAAAGACAACCTTTGAAACAGGGTCACACCCCACTATGATGAGCCGCTCCCCAGAGTAGGAGCCAAGAGAGGACTTGTAACTGCCAAGGCACCAGGAACTGTAGACGGTGCCATTGAAAAAAGTGGAGCTGATCCAGAGATCCCGGGGCTGGCAGCCAATTCACAATCCCATGTGTGAGATGATTCTGAAGGAGCTGAAGATGAGTCGGTTCCGGTATAAAAGTGAGATCCACCATTGGCACCGAAGTAGTTGACGTAGGGAATGTCGAAGTCATGGGCTCCTAGACCTGTGGAGAGGTTGAAGGAGGAAGATAAGTGGGAGTCCTTGGAGATTAAACTTCGGCTCCAGGAGGGAAGGTGGGAGGTGCAAGGGGGAGCTGGAAGACCTGTGGCTGCCAAGAGCTCATCCACCAATCTAACTACATCCATTTCTGAAAGACTCCTGGAGGAGAGGATGGACATCCCTGAAGCCGATTCCAGTCTCTCTACAAATGGACTTAATTACTGACCCAAAAAGGGGCCTGTAGATGGGGAGCATCTAGTCCTGGGGGTACTTAGTACCTTGACCTTTTATACTGTGGTTTGCTGAGCAGGTACTTGCTTTGCTGGGGAAGACGGAAAAGACAAATTTGAGGAGACCATTGCTGGTGTTGTGGAAGTCATAGGTACCAAAGACAAGGTCGGCACCATAGGAGTTTGGGTAGTCTCAACAATATATGGCACCATGGGGGATTTTGCAGGTTTCATTGCCGGAGCAGGAGTCGGTACATTTTTTGGAACTTTAGGTTTTGGTTCCAATGAGTGGGTTGGAACCTGAGACTTAGGAGACTTAGACTTGTGTACCTTGGGAAATGATGGTACTGAGTGGCTTCTTCTCTTAGACTCTGTCCTGGAAGATTTAGATGTCTCCACTTCAGATAAAGCTTCACTGAATTGGGCATTTTAGTAAACCCTTGAGAATGAGTTTATTCCGTCTCTCTGCAAGGGTGTGAGCACTGAAACCCTTGCAGAGTTCACATGGGGGTTGTAACTCTGGAGGAGGGACATCTGAACAATAAATGCATGAAAGATGCCATCAGAACTGGGCATAATTCTGCTGCAGTCCCTACATTGTTTGATCCCTGTGATTCCCTTCTGCTTTTCTGCCATTTTCACTAAAGAAGGCATGTGTACAGATACAGACACTAGCACTCAAGGAAACAAGAAGTAACGGTAACAATTTTTTTTTAATATACCAACTTTAGTAGCTGAGAATACCCACAAAAAACGTAAGAAAAGAGAGGGGGAAATCAAGGATACCAGCAATGGTATCAAGAATTACCCATAGGTAGAGTGAAGGAGGGGCCTATACCAGGTATGGTAAGTTAGACTACCTAAAAGGTAAGAAAACAAGGTTTAGATACAAGTTATGAACAACAAACGCACACTAATGACAGTCATAGGAAGTAAGAAAAAAAGAAACTAGTCAAAGAGGATAGACAAAAAGTTTTTCTATAATAAAAAAGTTAGCACTCTGCTGCGAGCACAGCTGATGAATCTGATTTTCCTGTGTGGCAAACCAGATCTGAGGTAAAGGGAGAGAGGCAGTATGGGTAGGCTTAGATCGACAGATTTGGATGGCATGAGCTTAATATAATGGCCGAGTTGGTTCCAAGGTTCATAACTCTGAACCCAACAGTCAAGTATGAATGAAGACTGACATCAGATCCACAACTTTATAAGAAACAGGCCAAAGATATGAGGCAAAAATATGGATATTCTGTGAAAATCTGTACTGTTAAGAAGTATGATGTCTACCACTGCAAGTTATGAAACATCCAATCCTCCTTAACCTCTTTTCTCTGCAGAACAAATGGTTCCTCAAATTCCAGGTTAAAGGAAATAAAGTTTCATTAATATATGACTAATACTGTTGGCATTATACGTTCATATCCTGGTGTATGCCCACCTCTAGAGCAAATTTTCACTACATGTCAAGCCAAGTGGCACTCTTGCCGCTTTCAGGGTAAACCTAGGTAACTGAGACATGCAGCCTTAAATTCTCCCCAGGTCTATCTTAGGTTGCCCTCCATAAAGGTAGAGGGAACTTTTAAGAGTGGTTATTCACTAGGCTCATAAATGGTCTGTAGACTGACTACCTGCTGCTCACCTATGAACCTATGGGGCAGATGAAACTTCTGTAGTTAGGATAGGAGCTGATAAGACAATAGTAGAGTACCAGTGAATATGACATCTGCTGCTTACGTGGATAAAATTTTGTATAAGATGTAGAAAAAAGAAGTTGCATCTTAACCATAACGTTCCATCTGTGCTATCGATCTTCATCCATTCTTCACTGATGGGTTACGGTTCTGATCCTCGGAACTGATCTGTCTGTTATATAGCTCATCCCAGCCAAAAGAACTCTTGAAAGTTATACCCAGAATGGCCCTCTCTACATTACCTCAGATAGAGTTTGCAAATTTATAGAAAGAAATATATGATATATATATATATATATATATATATATATATGTGTGTGTGTGTGTGTGTGTGTGTGTGTGTGTGTGTATATATATATATATATATATATATATATATATATATATATATATATATATATATATATAGTTCCCCTTCATATGACTGAATTAACATAAGCCTGAAACTCATAAGCCTGAAAAAAAAAAAAAAAGCCTGAAACTCAAAAGCCTGAAAACACAAAAAATACATATACTGACTTTAAACAACAGAAACTATATTAATTTCCACTAAGTATAAGCTAAGTGTTCCCCCCACACCCCCTGCTACTTAAATATATTAACTGCAGGATTGCACTTCATTACACTAAGTGCAATCTCAGAGTTGGTATATTTAAGTAGCAGGGGTTTGGGGTTCAGGGGGGCTTGCCCCCCTGCTTATACTTAGTGGAAATGAATATGGTTTATGTTGTTTAAAGTCAGTATATGTATTTTTTGTGTTTTCAGGCTTTTGAGTTTCAGGCTTTTGACTTTTCAGACTTTTAAAGTTTCAGGCTTTTGTAGTTTCAGTCATATGAAGGGGAACTATATATATATATATATATAGATATATAGATATATTTATAAACTAAACCACCATGAAGAAACTATGTCCAAGGAGTATCCTAACAGAAGATCAAGGAGAAAAGATCATTCCACCAGGAATCCACATGAGGGGAATGGAGAGTGGGATGTCAAGAACAGATGAAGATTGACAACACAGCTGGAACGTTATGGCAAGACATAACTTCTTTATCTGATGTTGTCAATCTTCATCTGTTCTTGACTGATGGGACATAGTCCCCAGATACTTTAGATACTGGGCAGCCCTATGGAAAGATATTCCTGAGAACTATAGAATCAATTTGTAATGAGTAATAAAGGTTTGCGGAGTAGCCCATGTTGCTGCTGTGCATATTTCATTCATGGAAGCTTTTGAATGGAAAACAGCTGAAGCAGCCATCAATCTGGTGGCATAAGCTTTCACTGGCATTGGTAGTTTTAATTTGTTTTTTGTTATAAATGAAAGTAATGCAATCTTTTAGCCATTTTGAGAAAGTAACCCTAGATACAGATTTTCCTGAGGTTGTGCCAGAGAAGGAGACAAATAATTGTTCTGATTTCCTGAATTCTTTAGTTCTATTTAGGTAGAAGTGTAACTGTCTGTTAACATCTAACAAGTGTAGGCAGTATTTGCCTTTGTTGGAAAAATTTGGAAATATGATGGGTAAGTCTATAGTCTGATTGATGTTGGTCTCACACCACCTTTGGAAGAAAAGATGGATTGCTCCTGAGTATAACTCTATCCTTATGGAAAAGTAAGTAAGGAGGCTTTGAACATAAGGTTTGCAATGCAGATACTCATTTTGCAGAGGTCAGAGCTATATGTAGAAGTGTTTTCCAAAAGTGAAACTTTAAGTCACAAGTAGTTGCTGGTTCAATAACTAGAAGTGTTTTGCAGGAGAGAAACTTTAAGTCACAAGTAGCTGCTGGTTCAAAGGGTGTAAGTACCAGTGATTGCAAAACCACAGCCAGGCCCCAAGGGGGAAGAGGATCTTTAAATGGAGGTCTCAAATGAGTAGTTCCTTTAAGGAAGACCTTCCATAATCTGTGAGAAATCAAGGGAAGATATCCAAAGCTGCAGCTAGAATGATCTTAACAGTAGAAGCCAAAGCTCCTCTGGTAAAAGATTGGATAAAAATTCTAAAACTTTCTCCACATGAGACTGAGAAAGGATCAAGGCCATTGTCACAATCCCAGATTGAGAATTTCTTCCATTTATGGAGGTAGAGAGTTCCTGATGGATGGTTTATGTGATGCCAGCAAAATTTTTTGTACCAGGGATGAAATATTATTATGGCTGGCGACTAATGGAATTGGAGGCACCAAGCAGTTAGCTTGAGACTTTAAAGACTGGGATGCACCAGTCCCTGATGGTGAGACAGAAGGTCCATAACTGTGTCCGGAATCTACGGATGGTGAACTAGGTGAAGCCAAAGGAAGGGATACCAAATTTATCAAGGCCAAAAGGGTGCAACGAGGATTACTGTGCTTCTCAACCTTGCTGCATTCTTGAGGAAAAGAGGGATCAAAGGGAAAGGAGGAAAGGCATAGAGAAGACCCGGGAGCCAATCAAACAGATGAGCATCTCTCGGAGTCTCCACCTGTGAGGGGATTAGGACAAAGTAGCTTCTACATTTATTGTTTTGGGGTGATGCAAAATGGTTGCAACAAGAGCTCCAGCAACAAAATATCTTCTTTGCTATCATAGGATTGAGACCACTCATGAGACATTAGGTTCATAGGTTCATAGATTAGTACTAGGCAAACTGCCCGTGTGGGCCATTTCAAGCCTAGCCAATTACCCCATGTGAAAATCAAACCTTGCACCTTGTGTCTATAAGGTAAGCACCTTAACCGTTATGCCAACCTCCCGCCCCACTAGAATGCACCTGCTTAATTTGTCCACTATCACGTTTAAACTCCCTGGAATGTGTTGCTATTGGAAAGAGGTTGGAGGCAATGACCTTACCACATTTGGAGGGCTTTTCAACACAGGGGATATGATCTGGTTCCCCCTTACTTGCTTGAGGTACCAAATTATGGATATGATGTCTGACTAAATTGCAATTGTTCCTTGAGGAAGGGCAGAGTGAAATGCTTGCAATGTTAGAAGCACCACCCTCATCTCCAGGACATTGATATGCAGATTAGCCTATATCATGGACCAAGTGCCTTGGACTGTCTTCCCCAGATAATGCCCCCCACCCTAACTGGGAACCACCAGTGGCCACTATGGCTTTGGGTTGAAAAGGGACAAAGGGGTGGCCTAGGAGAATTTGGTCAGATTCCATCCATCAGGATAGGGCCTGTTTGCAGCGATTGGTGATAATGATGAGATGGTTCATTGGGTGAGTTTGTATGGACCCTTGATTTACCTGAAGCCATTGTAGTACTCTCATGTGATATCTTGTTAAAGGGACTAGAGTTGTCACTGCTGCCATGGACCTAATGCTTGGAGCACGAGTCAAGCTTGTCCTTTATGCTCTGGAGAGAATGAACCTGAGATTTTATTTTGTGCAATCTTTGAGCAACTAGGGGAAGCTATGCAAGAGAGTGTTTAGACACACTCCAATAAATTCCATATCCTGAGACGGAGTCCGTTTAGACCTTAAATGATTGGTCATGATGCCCAGATGCAGGAACAACTGCAGGGTGGTTTCTATCATCTACAGCTGGAGATGCCTGGTGGAAGTGGTGATGAGCCAGTTGTCTAGATATAGAAACACCCAGAATCCATGCAGTCTTAATGAGCTGCTACTGCTACCATGCATTTTGTGAACACCCTGGGGGCTGTGGTGAGACCAAAGGGCAGCACCCTGAGCTGAAAGCGACTGTCTCCTAGCTGGAAGAGGGGAAACCTTCTTGAGAATTTGTCCATTTTAATGTGTTAATATGCATCATGAAAGTCTATTGAGCACATTTTTCTGTAGCAAGGGAAGTACTGACTGAACCATGACCATTTGGAATTTGGAATGTTGATCAAATTTGTTTAGAATGCTGAGATTCAGTTTTGGTCTCCAGTCCCATCTTGTTTTGCACTTAAAGGAACCTTGAGTAAAATCCCTATCCTATCCGGTATAGTGGAGCTTCTTGGATGACTCTTTTTTCTAACAGCTTTTGTACTTCCAAGAGTGCTTGGTCCCTCTGACTGGCTGGAACATCAGGGAGTCTAGATCAAGTTATTGGGTAAAGGAAGAAGGGGATGAGGTAACCTCTGGAAATTATTCTGAACACCCAGGCATCTGTGGTTGCATGTCACCAGGCTGTTGGGTGCAAAGAAAATAGTCCTCCAACTACGTCCACAGGTAAGCAGTCAGGCCTCCTTTTAGGAGTGCTGATAGGGTAAGCCAGAGAAATACTTCCTGGAAACCTGGCTCTGTGGGCCACCTTTGCCTCTAGGATGACGTCTTCCAATTGAGATCCCCCCTCTGCACCAAGGGGAATCTGTACCATGTGTGTCCTGGAAAGGCTTCTGGGACTTTTTCAACCATATATTCCCACTCCTCTGATCACTGGAATAGGCTCATTGGGGAGCATAAAAATGTATGCCAACAGCAGACAGAGTCTTTCCATCTTTCTCACACCTGGATAGAGTTTCTTTAAACTTGGGGCCAAACAAAGATAATCCGTCAAAAGGAGCATTGATGAAGGAAGACTTGAAAGGCTGCACAAACTCACATAGATGCATCCAAGCATGTTGCCGGATAGCAATATCTGAACTGGCTGATATGGTCACCCCCTTTGGCTGCATGTGCAATGAGCCTCATGGCTGAATTAGATATAGACTCCAGGGTAGCTATCTGGGAGGCAACTTTTCCTGGACCCTTCAGCCACAGCTCCTGATAGGGTATCAGACAGCTCCTTTACTAGATCACTCTGGAGCCTAGTAAAATGTGCCAAAAAGTTCAAGGGACTAATTGTGAAGGTCAGTGATGCATAGACCCACTTCCCAAATCTATCCATCACCCTTGACTCATGGTTAGAGGGATGAACAGTGGAACTTTCCTCAGTTCCTTTTTAGTGGCAACTGCCACCAGCATGGCATCTACTGTTAATCCTTTCGGGCAATGCTGGTGATCCTCAGGAGCAGAGAGTATTCTATCTGGTCTCTGGGGAATTGATTCTATCTAATCAGTAGCCCTCCAAGCCCACTGAGTGATCATTTAATAAGATCATCAGTGGGAAGGGTCACTCAGGAAGTAGACAGGAAAGCTCCAAAGGCCTGCAAGCACACAGACTCCTCAGAGGATGGGTCTTTGGACTTACAATTACCCATCTATTTGATGATTTCCAGGATGTCTCCAAAGGAGATGTCTTCTGGGGGTCACAGGGGGACCCCCCCCCTCATTGAAAGCTGTGTCCTGACAGAATATTCAGGGGGAGTCTGTTTCATTTTACACAATTTCTTCCAAAGGCACTCTTCAGTGGGAATATCTGAGGAGGACTTGGAAGAACGACGGTCTTTGGATGGTAAATTTTGCATCCTTGGAGCTTGCTGCTCAGCAGCTGAGGTTGGTGTAATCTCTGGAATGGCAGGTGTCAAGGGGTGAGACTCTGGTACACAGGAGCCACCTGACAACTAGCACTGGCCAAAGTTCTCTCCCTGGCTTAGAAAGCAGCCCCCCCCCCGAGGAGAGATGGGAGCCCAGAATGGAGACAAACTCAGAAATGAGGTCACACTCCACCCTGAGAGAACCATTTCCACAGCCAGAGCCAAGGAAATACCTGGAGCTGGCACAGCTCAGAGTGGTAAGGATGGCTCCAAATAAAAAGCAGTAGTTGACTCGATCCCTCCAGACCTGACAGAGGAGGACCTATCCTGGAGACCCATCGGTACCGGTGGCACAGAGGGAGTGAGCACCATGCTTGGAATTGAAGATAAAGATGTTGTCAGCGTCAAGACCATTGGATTATGTGTGGTGGGAGTCAACAGCTCTATAGCCTCTGAGGGGGTCCGAGGAGGGATGAATGTAGGAGTACTGGGAGAAAGTGTCCCTGCTCCAGGAGGGAGACAGTGCTGAAAAGCAGCAGCAGGAGGAAGACCCCTAGCCATCAGGAGCTGGTCCACCAACCAAACTATGTCAAGTTCGGAGAGACTCCTGGTGGAGTGAATGGACAATCCAGAGGGGGAATCAGGTCTTTCTAAAAAGGGGCTTGGGAGCCAAATCAGAAAGGGGTCAGTCGAGGAGGAGTATCTTGTCCTAGTTGCGTAGAAAGTCTCAGACTTTGGCACCAGGGCATAAGGTACCATCTCTGGAGCCACAGGAGATGTCGGTACCTCCATGGTAACTAAAGAAGCCGGTGCCGACACTGGAGTCATAGTTGGTGTCGGTGTGATAGTTGGTGTCAATGTCATAATAGTTATCAATGGCATTGAGATAATAGTTGGTGCCTAGGGCTTCGTACATTCCAAAATTTTTGAAACCTTAGATTTTGATTCTGTAAAACATCCATCAGAATGGCTTTTATGCTTCTTTGGTGTCAGCACTGATGGAGATGTGGGCACAGAGCAACTATATTTTGAACCAGAGGTCTGTGGAGACTGGTCAGCCTTGGACAACCTTTTTCCAAGGGTGCCTTGAGAAGCCATTTAAGAATAAGTTTATTCTTATGTTCTACGAGGATTCTGGTACTAAAGCCCTGACAGATAGAACATTCAGTGTCAAGCTGCACAGCACCCAACAGTAAACATATTTTTCATGACTGTCGGAGTTTGGCATTTTCCCACCGCACTCTTGACATTCTTTGAATCCATTGGTAGATTTAGATTTTTCTGCAATAACAATTAAGAAAGGATAGACACAAACACACTCAAAAGGATTCTCCCAACAATGGTAGGAAGGATTACCTATCAGTAAGACAGAGAAAGGAAGAGAGGGAAAAAGGACTACCAGCTATGGTAGGCTAGAAATACCACGTAGTATAGGAATGAAAATCATATGACAAGGAGGGTAGACTGAGTTTAGTAAATACTAAAGTTAAATAGAAAAAGGATATCTATAGAAAAAATATAACTGTATTTCAAAAAATATACTTAGTCGTCAGAGAGGAACAGCTCACGTGTCTTTCTGTTAGAGTGGCAAACAAGATCTGAGGTAATGTAAAGAGGGGCATTGTGGGTAGACCTTTAGCTCAAGACTTTTATTTGGCTGGCGTGAGCTATATTATGGCTGGATCAATTCTGAGGATCGGAACCATAACCCATCAGTCAAGAACAGATGAAGACTGACAACATCAGATCAAGAATTAAAATAATACTTACAGAGAAACATTTTTTAGTGCTATCTGTTGAAACAAACTCAACTGCACCATATTCAAACTGTTCCAGGGAACTAGACAAACCTAAAGTCATATGAGGTACCAGTATCTCAAAGAAAGCCAATAAATGAGTTTGTGAAATACATGCTTAAACTGATAGCTACTGAGGAACGCTAAAGTGAATGGAACAATCTTGACTGTCTTCATCCCTAAACCAGATGGTTACATAAGATTTTGTAACAACTACCAGAAAGTAAATGAGACATTCTTACGAGACATATTCAGTCCCCTGACTGTATGACCATCTTAGATTTGACCAAATTGTTCTGGCATATCCGCCTTACACCTGAAGCCATAAAAAAGACAGCATTTGCAGTCCCTGAATATGTATTTAATTATGCTACCTTATCCATTAGACTTCAGGAACTTCCTGCTTCCTTTTCAAAGGCTCAAGGATAGAGTTCTGAGACCTGATACCAGACATTGGATGATACAGTAATTTAATCAGAAGACTAGGAGTCACATTTAGCCAAAGTACAAGCTGTGCTAGAATCAAGACAGGCAGAACTTTCTGTTAATGATGGTAAGAGTAAGCTTTGTACGACAGATGACAGAGACTTAGACTATATGATTGGTAGAGGGTAATTAAACCCCAAGCAGGCAAGAGTGAAGTTGGGAATAATTGGCTGATACCCCAATTCCAGATGTCTGCCAAGTAAAGGCATATACTTTAGCAGGAGGTTCATACTCAACGTTGCTTCCACAACTTATCCCCTAACAGATCTTATGAAACAGAAGCTCCCATTCAAGTTAGGTGGACTTCAGCAACAGCAGTAGATAAGATCTTTACTCAATTGAAAATATTTTGAGTTCAGAGTCAGTAGTAGGTACAATTTTTAGTCTTTCTGTGTAGGGTAGGGTTCCTATCATATGTTCGAAGATTTAAAACTTTGAATCACTAAAGGTCAACTTTTAATGATCAGTCATATCATATAACGGAGATCGCCATAGAGTGCGGGAAGGGAAGGTTTCCCTTTACTGCACTGTAGTGCAATTTCGGAATTGGTATATTTAAGTAGCGGGCGGGTGGGGGGTGCAGGGGGGCTTGCCCCTCTGCATAGAGAATTTTTTTGTTTGTTTTGGGCTTAAAATGTTTTTCTTTTTTGACAATCAAAGTATTAAAGTTCGAACATTAAAGTTCAAACTTTAGTGATTCAAACTTTTCATACTTCGATATTATGATATAGACCCATAGGGTAGATGGCTGAGGCCCTGAATTCTTCTGGTGAGGAACCTCTGTGGTCTCACCAGCTGCTGCATGTGCTTTGTGAGGTACATGCCAAAGGGGGCATTGCACTCAATATTTGACCTTATAAGGGAAGAATACAGGGATGTTATGACCTCTTTGTCCCTGGATGAGATACCCGTACTTATGAGGTGGGCCATGTAGAAAGGTTTCTGTACAATGGAAGCACCATGGTGGTCAAACGTCAGGTTGCTATCAACCTGGGTATGCAAATCCCTCATGACTGATTGAGTGCTTAGGACATTATTATTAATGTGAAAATATGTGGGGGCATCACTCTCCCCAAAGGTGATGATGATGCATTTTTTTGGCATTAAGCTTGAGGCCATGTTTCTGGCACCAGTCATTTGTTTGGGTGAGACTCTCTTGGAGGACGTCCACATCACTTGAGGAATTGATGACCGTGCCCAGCTTGTAGTCATCTGCAAACTTGGTCAGCCATAGCCCACTGGTTTTGGCCTGCACCTCAGGGAAGTATATCCCGAATAACAGAGGCCCCAAGACCGATCCCTGGGGTATGCCGCTTGTTACTAGTCTACTGCTTGAGGTGGCTTCCCCCATTTTGATTAAGTGGGTTCTATCAGTGAACCAGTTTGCTACCCATCTGATAACATATGAATTGATGCCTAGTTGAGAGAGTTTATCTATCATGGCCAAGTGTGGAATAGTGTTGAAGGTTTTGGCCAGATCAAGGTAGGTGGTGTGCACCATCTTCCCCTTGTCCATGGCTTTGGTGACTGTCTCAAAAAAGTCAACTAAATTTAACAGACACAACCTCCCCTTGACAAAGCCAAACTGTGTGCGGTCGAGTGTTTGTAGGTTGCCATTGCCCCTGTTAATAAGCTCCATGATAATCCATTCCATGGTCTTGCAGATCAGGCTAGTTAGGTTGATGGGTCTATAATGTACCGGATCGGTGGATGCTCCACCTTTGTGTAAATGGATGACAGTGGCTGTCCTCCACTCAGCTGGGACAAAGCTGGTACTTAGGCTTTGGTTGACTAGGGTGCCTAATGGTGCTATAAGTTCATGCCTGAGTTCTAGTAGGATGCAACCTGGGATGTTATCGGGTCCTAGGTAGGCTGTATTTTTTGCCTTTGAGAGGGCAGTGATGACCTGTTCAATAGAGAAAAGGGGAGGGGGGCAGTTACTGGGGATGTCCTGATTTACTGATGGCGGGACAGAGGAGTGAAGTTTTTGCTGAATCTGTCAGCCAGTAAGTTGGCTATATCTACAGCATTTGTCTATGTGGTATCCTTAGCCACCAGTTCTGAACAGATCTGGGTGCTTCCTTTGAGATTGTGGACATATGTAAAGAAGGCCTTATGATTGTCTCTAGTAGACGTAGCCAATTTGGACTCAAAGTTGGCTTTACATGATTTCATTAATGTTCTTATTTGTTTGTTCAGGCTAAGGAGAGATTGCTTCCAATTGGGCACCTGCTGCTTCTTGGTCCTGGAGTGCAATATTTACCGTTTATTATATAGTTTATTTATTGCAGATGTCCGCCAAACAGGTTTACTCTTCCTTGCAGAAAATGATTTTGTCCTGTCAGGTATTCCTGATTCCATGCATCTATATAAGTGCTCGTATAGTACTTTGGTGTAGATCTGGACACTGGTGCCAGTTTCAACAGAGGGGGAGAAGGCTGTGAAGCTGTTTATAACAGCCTGCAGGTGGTTGTAATTAGCTTTGGAGAAGTTATTTTGTTTTACCCTGGCTAGAGGGGGTCAGGGGAGATGCTGACTTCGAAAATGACCACTTTATGGTCGGATCTTACCAGAGAGGATGATACTGTAGGGATGCTGGAGTGGTTACTCATGTTGGTTAATGCCAAGTCCATATTATCACTTCTTTTGCGGTAATGACTAGCTGTTCCAAGGCATGTGCATTGATAAAATTGGGGAATCTCTGGGCATTTGCATTCTGGCATGAGTAGTTTTTCCAATCTATAGTTGGGTAGCTAAAGTCTCCCAGGATCAGGGTAAAGGAGGGCTGAATCTTGATAGATTCAAAGTGGTCCAGAAGTTATTTGTTTAATTATTTACATTTGTTTACTGGGAAATTCCGACTGGATGCAGGTCCTTTTTCAGCGGATGCCCGGGGAGAAAAGCTCCACATCATGTACATGAAAGAGATACAAAGTTTCAGCAATAATAAACAGAATTACAGGTTGTTGGCTTTAATACAATAACAAGATATTGATCGTTAACAGTATATACAGAAAATGTTGCTAGTTAAGATAGTTTCTTGTCATTTATAATATTAGTAACAAAGTTGTCAGACAAGATGTCAAAGTATGTAAAGACAAATAGGTATTTCTGACTTTGGTTAATAGTGGCGGAAATATATTTGGGTTAAGAGTCTAGGTGGGGGGAGGTAAGGGTGGGGTGTTACTCTGGATTAGAACAAGGACAAAGCCATTGCAAATTTAAGTGGAATTTTAGTGCACTCTTGAAAATGCTGCTGGAAGGTAGAGTAGTTATAGAGGGTGGAAGATTGTTCCAAAGTTTAGATATGGTACATGAAAATTTGGCTTCTCCTGCTGAGTTTTTGGGTTTGATAACAGTGAGTTGATTTTTGTTGCTTGATCTTAGGGGCCTAGTGAGGTGATAGGGTTGGAGAAGGGCTTGAAGGGAAGGGATGTTAAGGGGGTGGTTAATAAGTTTCTGAGCAAGGGTGAGTTGATTAAAGTGAAAGAGTTGTGGGAGTTCTAGCCAGTTTAGTTCTTTAAGGGAGATACAATGATGGCTGTGGTAGGAGGTTCCATTGGCAAATTTAGCAATTTTGTTGTAACAAGCATCCAGCTTGTGTAGGTCTGTCTGTCTAAGGTTGGTAAGTATGGGGGATACATAGAGTAGGGTGGAGATTAGGTGGGAATTCGCTATGGAGATTCTAGCTGCCTTGGTTGAAACTGGCGGCTTCGATATAATGCACCAAGTTTTTTGTGAACTTTTTTTATTATGAGAGATATGTGGGTGTCAAATCTAAGTTTGTTGGCTATTTCCACACCAAGTAATTTTGTGTGTTCTGTTGGAGAGATGATGGTATTGTCTTTGGCAGGAATGTTGAAGTGGGGGGTGTTTTGGGTGGCTTTGGAAGGTTGGAACAGGATAAGTTTTGTCTTACTTGAGTTGAGTAGGAGCTGAGCATTGGATAGCCAGCTTTCTACAGAAGAGAATGATTCCTGTGTGATTTGTTGTACTTCTGGTAGAGTGGGGGCAAGGAAGATGAGAGTAGAGTCATCTGTGTACTGTATAAGAGTTGTTTGTGTGGTGGCAGTATGTAGGTTGTTAGTGAAAAGTGAGAATAGCAGGGGGGCAAGGATAGACCCTTGGGGAACTCCGACAGTAACTGGGAGGTGAGGTGATGTGTTATTGTCCCAGAATACTGATTGCTGGCATCCGTGTAGATAGCTGTGGAACCAGTTGCAGGCTGGTTGTGAGAAGGAGAGGTTGGGGAGAGTAAAGAGTAGTAGCTCATGAGATACCATGTCAAAGGCCTTTGAAAGATTTAGAAATATGGCAGTAGAGAAGAGGCCATTGTTTTTGTGATGAAGTATAGTGTTGGTGAAGGAGAGCAGAGTGGAGGTAGTGCTGTGGTATGGCCTGAAACCATGTTGGGTTTTGGAGAAGAGATTATTAGCTAGGAGGTAGTTGGAGACCTGGGTGTTGATACATTTTTCAAGTATCTTGGAGAGAGGGCAGAGGATAGCAATGGGGCGGTAATTGGAGAGGTCAGTGGAGAAGGTGCCTTTGTGGAGGGGAATGATGTGGCATATTTTCCATATCGAGGGAACATAGCCTTCTGTTATGGAATGGTTGATTAGAATTGAACTTGGGTAGGCTAGTGTATCAGATGCAATTTTCAAGTATTCAGAGGGGAGGTTGTCAGCTGCGAGTTTGGTGGGTTTAAGTTTTGACAATAGTCTTTTTATGTTGAATGTAGGTACTGAGGTGAAGAAGAAAAGAGGAGTGGGGGTTTAGGGTTAGGAGTTGGGGGCTGTTGTAGGAAAATGTTGTTTGTTTAGAGATGTTATAGTTT
The DNA here is from genome assembly GCF_019279795.1 of Protopterus annectens. NCBI lineage: Eukaryota > Metazoa > Chordata > Ceratodontiformes > Protopteridae > Protopterus > Protopterus annectens. Next base: position 662,926,567 of record NC_056726.1, on the reverse strand, counting down.
CAGTGAAGTGTTTGTTGAAGGATTCAGCAATCCTGCTGGAGGAGGGAGGAATGGACGGCTGAGGGGTATCAACCTTCCCTGGGTGGAGGATATTGTTAATAGTGGACCAGAATTGCTTAGGGTTTTAGTTGGTAGAGTTTAGGGTGGATTTATAGTAGAGGGATTTGTCCAATTTTATTGCTTTTTTGCTTTATTGCACAGTTCAAGGAATGATTGCCTATCTGAGTTATTTTTTGTTAGTCTCCAGTGCTCCCAGGCCTTATCTTTCCCGATAGGTGGAGTGGGCATCTTGAGTCAAATATTGGGGCCTGGAGCTAGCTATGATTTGTATAGGGGTCTTGTCCATGGTTAACTGCACCTGGAGTGTCTCCTGTACGTCATACTGTTTGACCAGTCTGGAGGTGTGTGAATTTTTAATATATATTAAAACTCAAACTTGTTTGGTTTTACTGCCCACAGTTTGGGGTCTGAATGTATGATAAGATGAGTAACCAGGTAAGGCTGAGGTGCTCTCTGCAGCGTTGAACCAGGTTTCTGTGACTGCACAAATGTCAGCATCTTCCAGGGTTAAGGATGCTTGCAATGAATGCTGTTTCATGTTTAGACTTGTAGTGTTTAGCATGATGACCTTTAATTTGTGTTTTGTTGAAATGTTTATGTTGGTTTTATCGACCTCAGGACTTTTCCTAAAAAAGGCACTGTAGGGGAGGTAAGGGCCTTTGCCAGAAGCCTGAAGCCCAAGTGAGACAGATGCAGGTCATCTCTAGCAAAGCATTGTGGTCTGTCAACCATATCTTCCCAGGCTGTCAGGTACTGGATCCCCCTGGAGTGACAGCAGAAACTAAGGTAATTGTTAAAGTCAATCATTTTCTCTTTGTGTTGAGGCATCATTCTGGATGATGGTAGAATGCTGCTTAAGGCTAGAGACATACCTGCCTGGGACACATATTCAGTGAGCTCAATCATGTCTCTCTTCATATAGTCCAGGGAGGTACATCTCAAGTTGTTCACTCTAACATGGACTATGACAGAATCATAACAGTACCTGTTGTTGAGAGACTTGAGTGCATGTGGGATATGGTGGATTCTGGCACCTGACAGCAACTGTGACTTTCTCCTTATCCAGCCTGGTAAGAGGCACATCTGTGTGTCTCACAATGGAGTCTCCTGTGACTAATATGTTGGGTTTACGGTTAGACCTTTGGGGTTGCGAGACACTGGTGTGTGGACTATTCATGGTATGTGGTGTAGAAGGTTGTGTAATTCACATGTGTTTTTGACTCTCAGGTCTCCTTTGTTTGGGTATGTTTTTGTTGAGAACCTCCACATATATGGGTGTGTGTTGTGCAGTTGTGGGTGGTGTTTGAGGTGAGTGATTGGGTTGATAACCTTCTCAGTGCCAGATATACTGGCTTGTGAAGGAGAGAGCATAGACTCTAGGTTCTTAATGTAATTGCATCTCTCACAAACAGTGTTCCTAGGTGGTGATAGTAGATGGTTGTCTGTGTACACGAGGCAGTTGCTACACTGTCTCAGGATTTCCATGTCAACCAGGTTGGCAGGAGAAACCATGGGAAATTGTCCATCCATATTTGTCAGAATCTGAGGGAGAGAGGCCAGGGAAAGCTAAGGGATCGGCCTAAACCCCAAGAACTTAAACCAAAACTAAAAGGCTTAGAATAACACTTAAAATTTAAACAGGCTAAAAGCAAGAAGTAATAAATGCAGCAGAGAAGATGCAACTGAACTCTTTAGAAAATAAGTAGCAGAAAAACAAGATGAAGTATTAGAGTAGAAGGAGGAAACACAAACACTGTAAAAGCAGCTGAATAAAGTTTTCTTTTTTTTATTAGTTAAGTGGAAATGGAGAAACGATTAACAGAAGATAATTCAAGGTTAAGAAACTAAGGGGGTGGGCCTTCCCAAATGTTCTCTCTGTATTAAGTAGAATGAGCTAATGACACTGGACAGGGAGGAGTGTCCTAGATCAAATTTACAGTAGGGGCGGGCAACTGCAAAGCCACCAAGTTTAAGAACAAGACAATAGGGAGGGAGCGTGGAAAATTATGCTACAGCTACTAGCTACACTATTTTAGGCAGAAAACACTACAGAAATGTTTATCACAGCAGAAAATCAGCAGTGAGACACTAAATGAAAGATTTAAACAGAAAAAGGAGCGAGGAGACTCTAGAGAATAATTTTAACTGGAAACAAATCAGTTATATAATACACTCCTTGGCACGAAAATCAGAACAACAGCTGCTTAACAAATGGAGAAGATTTCCAATGAATACATTTCACACAGTGAAAATTAACTAAAAAGCTTTACAAAAAGTGTGGCAGACATTTGCAGTACAACAGTGCAGATTAGTTTATAGCAATAAAATACAGTAAAACGTGGGAAGCAGACAATAAAAAGTGCAATAAATGATAAGAATATGCAACAACTAATAAAAATAAGCAAGAAAACAGGATACTTATTGTTATATATCACAGATCAAAGTTGTGGTCAGTGCCCCTTCTCCATTCAGCTCAGTGTGAAATAGCAGTAACCCTCACAAAGGTAGGTTTTAAGTACAAACTTGAAATAACTTTACAAAAAGCTCAAAAGAACCAATGAGGTGCTTAGTCCAAGTCACAGACCAGCCAACCTTTACCAGCCAATGCCCAATCAACACTACACTCTCACTAAAATGAAGAATAGCTTTGGCTAATCCAAGATGACTTGGAATATGTGCTCAGTAAAAAAGCAGCCACTGCAAACAACTAGGTCCAGAGACAGAAATCCTAAAAATGGACAATGCTACAGCTACTAGCTATAGTATTTTAGGCAGAAAACACTACAGAAATGTTTATCACAGCAGTTACCTTATCATAGAGATGTGGTATTCTGCCACCAAGAAAGAGTGCATTGCCATCACTGCCATTGCCATGAAATTGGCACTCACTTCACTACAGTAATGTTACTCTGACATTTTACAATAGTAACTGAGCACACACCTGTACGATACCTACATAAACAGAAAGATGTCACTAATAAATTTGACAGGTTGGCTTTGTACCCACAGCCTTTTAAGTTCACGGTCAAGAACAGACCTTGTACAAAGATGGCCTACATGTATGGGTTATCCAGGTGTTATAACTCATCCTAAATAGCACAGAACAAGGGGTTCTTTGCTAGGGGGAAGTCACACTTGCAGAGTGTATGTTAAGCTACTAACATATGCTGGTTTGGTGTAATAATGCTTGCTTTTTTGAATAAACATACTGCTTTTCTATGTGTGTATTACTAAATTAGTCTTTGTAATGCAAGAAATGTGACTTAAAGCAAATGATAACTTTTCAGGTGGAATGTCTACACTGGATATTACAAGAGAACAGAGTACACCCTAACAGAAATTAAATGAAAGCACCTGCTCTGATGGTCTTAAAGAGATCAGAAATCCCAGGAAGACAGAGACAAATGCATCTCCTATAAGAGGGAGAACTTTATCAGGAATCAAGACTTTTGGCAGGTGTCAGCTGGCAGATTTACTGCATGAGGGAATGTTGAGGAATAAGAGAAAGAATATTGGAAGATCCAAGTAAAGAAAGACTTGCCAGGGGATTCATTAATATTGCATCTGCATTGCAGCCAAGCCAACTAAGCAACGATGCCTGACAGTATGTGTTACTGTGCAAATAATGCCCACCAGGGGTGTTATGAGGCCTGATGCCCCCCCCCCCACACACACACACACACACAGTCTCTTCTGCTTTCATACATGCATATACTCCCACACACAGACAAATATATACACACTTTATTTTACATTTCTTTTTTACACTCGATAAAAGTAGTGCTTAGCAAGTGTAAAATAATGGCTTGACTGATCTCGCTGTTATCTCTCTCTGTCACATACAGTCTGTTCTGCTTTCATGCACGCATTCAGTCACACATGCAGACAAAAACAAACACACTCATGCACATACATGCACACCCACTTTCTTCTGTTTCATTTATTTTGCTTTTATAATCACTAAACAGTAAAAACCCTGGTTAGTGAGTTTAAATAACACCTCGATCCATCTCCCTTTCACTCACATGCATACGTACACTTACACACACACAAACACAGAAACACAGACACACTTTCTTTTAATTTTCTTTTTTTTTTTCCATTTTACACTCACTAAACAGCAGCTTAACATGCTGCAGTGAAGCAGCAGACTCGTTTTTCAGAGGGCATTACTTGTATATTAACACCCTGCTGGAGAACATTTGTTCTTCGTTCAGGATACGATCTACAGATTGCCCATTCTCTAACACTATTTATCTTCAGGGCATGACAAGCAGCAATACTAATTAGATATTTATACTCATGGGACCAAGCCACTGTGCATAACAAGGAGCCTTTCCTTGAGGTTGTAGCACAGACCCATGGCAATATCAGCCAGATTTTGGTAAGCTACCCCATAGCTAAATCAAAATACAAGCAGGTATGGTAAACAATGACAATGCATGAGCAGCCTCGCACATGCACATTTTTTTTAATGTTGATGTAAATCAGCTGCAGCAAATTAATACAAAGTAATGTACAATTGACAGGCACGTAAAACAGATGCTAAGAATGGAGTAGAGGTTACACTATAACAGAAATCATGAAGATAGACAACATAAAAGTGCTAATGGAGTCAAGGAACACAAATATTGACAGAAAAGCAGAGCGAAGGAGTTGCTATGATAATATGACATTTTGAAGAATGTAAGCAATACACAGGAAAGGTGGGATATAAAATAATAAAGTAATGTGATTTAACACCATACACCACATCTGACAACATCAGAGAGTTAGCAGTGAACTTGTACTATACCATGAATGTCATTAAGAAAGGAATATATACAGTATTAACTTAAAAGGGTCAGTCCAGCAATTCAGTCCACGTTAGTAAATCCACAGTGTACTGGCAAGATGAGACATTTCAGAAGTCAGAGTGAAAAGAGTCAAGAAACATATACCCTAAAAATATATTACATGTGGAGACAAATGGCAAAAAAACATGACAGGCCTAAAGGAAATTAAACCTAGAACCCCCACACCTGCATGTTTCATAGCACTTTAGCAGGGTGAGCCACTGCAATATTCACGATGTATGCCATAAAATACAAATATGAGAAATGTTGAAAATCTGGTATTCTGCAAACAGAAAATTTATGAAACTACATACAACCCCAGAGTATGTGAAAGATGCAAGCATTTGTAATGACACAGTCAACATTACTGCACAAGTACACAGCTTCATCAAAATCGTCAGAATAATGGTAGTACCTGTGCTATATTTCACACTGGAGTGCACTTTGAAGCTTAGTGCAGTTGTACAACTAATTAGTGTGTGCCACAGATTTTCCATCATTTTAGTTATTATGAGACCATATTCTTAAACTGCTTATCTCAACAGTGGCAGAGGAATCCAGAAATATAATTATTTTAGAAAGTGCCAGCCTCCACCACATAATGTTCACACTCATGATAAGATTGATTACTTTCAGGAGAATTGGGCACATAATAGCAATAAAACACAAACACGCATGAATGGAAGTGAACCACTGCCCATGTACTAATATACTCAAGATCATTGTATTAACAGGACTTGTCACTGAAGCAGTGGTGGAAGAGGTGACTTAACACGTCAGGGGAACAGAACACATGATAGCACGACAAATAAGATGCACATGGCTGGGTTCCAACCCCTGACATTTTTCAGATCTATATTCTCTAGAGCAGTGCCTTAGCAAGGCATACCATAGAAGCACTCACTCAAACAAAGGGTGATTGGAAAACACATTTCAGGGGAACAGAACACATAACAGGAAGAAAAACAAAGTACACAAATCTGTGTTTGAAACCTACCTTCTTTCAAGTATATATTCTCCTAAGTGATTTATTAGCAAAGAATGGCAGAGAAGCAGTGGTAGAAAAAGTGGTTAAAACATATTCCAGGGGAATGGAAGACATGGTATTAGGACAAAGAAAATGCACATACTTGGGTTCAACCTGCTGCCTTGGGGTGAAACTGAAAGACTCAAAAGATGATTCAAAAGCACATTTTAATGGAATGGGACACATATTAGTAGCACAAAATGTACCTATCTAGGTTCAAATCTCTGCCATATCTCATTGATATTAAATAGAGCTGACCATAAGCAAATGAAGACATGAAAGAACATTTAATGGAAATGTTAGAACAATGTTGAAAAGTGAAAAATGATTAGTGAAAAAGAACATACAATGCAACAAGGGAGGTGATTAAAACCCATCAGTCACTGTTCATATCACTGCAATAGTAGGCTGAGGCATGGAAGCTTTCATATGCACACATCAGGTAATTTAACAGTTATAGTATGTACTCCAAAACAACAAAAAATCACAAACAAACACTTTAAAACAACAAAAAAAACACAAACACTATTTGTGGTTTTTACATTTTGCAGTTATGCACTCACCATAACTAGACCTCTGTGTTATCCATTTTCATTCTTCCTCATCCCATGTGTTTGGATCTGATTCAGTCACATATTACAGACTTCAGAGCCAGGTTCGAGCTCCGCCCTATACCCATAATGCATTATTCTATCCCATACCTCATATCAAGTTTGTTGCCATAAAATCCTACAGGTAAACAGAGACAGGTGTAGCTGACAGAGAAAGGTAAGGGCTCAAATCAGTAACTTTAGTTCCCAAACACAATCCTGTAGGTCTCTCCAGAAAAGAAGGATAGGAGATGGATGGGGAAGGAAGTTGAAGAAGAAAGAAAATGAGCACTGTGATGCTCCACCACTGGAACAGTAATCAAGGAGCCTCAATCCTCACCACTAGCACCAGTGGGGGATGTACACTGTGAGGATGACAAGTACACACACAGTATTTCCAGATTCAGCTCTCTGCATCAACTGGAATTTCCCTTAAAAGCACACAGAGACCAGAGTCTGTCTGGGGCTGGATTCTCCCCCTTTCTCCAGATCCCCAATTAGACTCCCCACTGGCACAGCTACAAAGTTGAGATCCCAGCTGAGTGGCCAAGCCAAGACCTCCAGCACCCACTCTGTCCAACCAGTGGTTTGTGTCCCTGCCCATGTAGCTGACACAGACACACTTTGAGGTTTGATTTATACACAAACACACACACCTGGGAAAGTCTGGCACATGTTTGCTAGCTATAGGTTCATAGGTGTGTACTAGGCTAATGGCCCTGGAGACAGTACAAGCCTAGCCTATAGGATTACTCTGGCATCATGCCACTTGACCTTAGTTCCTAGTGCCTCTGTCGAATAGAGCCACTGGAGTGATCCTTCGGGTGAATTTTCTATTTCCCATCCACTCATCAAGATTTCTCTTGAAGAGGGCCAGTGAGGTGCTCTGCTTGACATGTATGGGAAGTCTATTCCATAGCATAGGCAGTCTCTGGGTTATGAATCTGTCCCTCCAGCATGTTTTGTTGATTGTGGTAATGAGGATGAAGTCTCTGGAGTGTGTGATGTGGAGGGATTGGGATTTCTTTAGATGTAGCATTTCTAACAGAGCTGGGTCAGACATGGCTTTGTAAGTCAAGCAGACATTGCCTCTAAGTAGGTGATATGAGACAGGGAATAGGTGGATTTTTTTTAGCCTGTCCATATAGGACAAGTGTTTAAGGCCTTGGATCCTCTTTGTGAGGTACTTCTGTGGCCTTTCCAGTTGTTGCAGGTGTCTAGCGAGGTACATGGCAAATGGTGCTGTATTCGATGAGTGGCCTAATGAGGAAAGAGTAGAGGGAGACAATGACCTCTTTCTTACTGGATGCAAAACCCTTAGTAATGAGATGTGCCACATAGATTTAGTAATGAGATGTGCCACATAGAAGGACTTTCTGACCACAGTGGCAATGTGGTGGTCAAAAGAAAGGTTGCTGTCAACCTCTCTTCCCAGATCTCTTATAATGCCTTCTGTGTTTACTGGACTACCATCAATGTGATAATTCAAGAGAAACGGGTTTTTCCCAAGGGGAATGATGACACACTTCTTGGGATTGAGCTTAAAGTCATGTTTCTGACACCAGTCATTGGTCTCATTGAGGCCTTTCTGAAGAATGTCACCAGCACTTGAGGAGTTAATAATAGCTCCCAACTTGCAATCGCCTGTGAACTTTGTCAGCCAAAGTCCCTTTGTGTTGGCCTGGACTTCAGAGAAGTAGATACCAAACAGGAGAGGACCCAGGACCAAACCCTGTGGTACTCCACTCGTAACTGGTCAACAGTCCGACTTGGAGTCAGCTACTTTCACACTAGGGGTTCTGTGAGCCAGTTTGCAACCCACTTAGTGATAAATGGGTTGATGCCTAGCTTAGTGAGTTTTTTATGATTCCTGAGTGAGGAATAGTATCAAAGGCCTTGACCAGATCAAGGTAGGCTGTATAAATCACCTTGTCTTCATCCACAGCTATGGTGACTGACTCAAAGAAGTCGACCAAGTTCAGCAGGCATGATATAACTTTCACAAAACCGAACTGTGTAGGATCCAGAGTTTGGAGATTTCCTATATCCTTGTTTATTATGTTCATGATGATACATCCCATAGCTTTGCATATCAGACTTGTCAGGCTAATGGGACGATAGTTCACGAGGTCTGTAGTCATTCCTCCCTTGTGACGAGAGATGACTGTAGCAGTACACCATTTGGTAGGGATAAAGCATGAGGTGAGGCTGTGATTGAACAGGGCACACAGGTGAGGTGCCAGTACATTCTGTAGATAATGTAGAACACAGCCAAGGATATTGTCAGGTCCCATAAAAGCTGTATTCTTGGCCTTGGACAGTGCTCTTTTAACCTGTGCAGCAGTAATACTGGGAGCCTGGCAATCTACTGGTATTGTGATTGGTCCTTTGGGGGGGTGAGAGTGGTAAAGTTGGCACTGTATCTGTTGGCCAGTATATTGGCAATATCTGTTGGCTCAGTATAGGAGGTACCATTGTGCAGTAGCTCAGAGCAAATCTGGGTATTGCCATGGAGATTCTTTATGTAGCTATAGAAGGCCTTGTGGTTGTCTTTACTATCTGCTGCAATTCTGTTTTCATAGCTAGCTTTAGAGGATTTGATGAGGGATCTCAACCTTTCATTGAGGCTGATAATGGAGTTTTTCCAGTCTTGGGACTTCACATTATTCTGCATCAGTTTCTTTCTTCTGTTGTAGAGGTTGTTTATGGCAGGGGACCACCAGATTGGCTTCCTTTTTTTTTGAGGAGAGCACCTTGGTTCTATTGGGTATGGCAAGATCCATGCATTTGTGTACGTGTTCATACAGTGCATTGGTGTATGATTTGGTGGTCATGCAAATATCCTCCATTTGCATGGGTGTCATGAACTTAGCCTCCTCTGTTTTTAGGAGCCCAAAGTTAGCTTTGGAGAAGTTCCTCATGGTGGTAACCTTTGTGGGTGGGGGGTGGGTGGGATGTGGATTTCCAAGGTGATTAGTTTGTCGTCGGATCTAACCAAGGAGGAGTTGATTATTGGTGTAGAGCAATGGTCGCCCATGTTAGTAATAACCAGGTCAAGGATGTTGCTACCTCTTAGTGAGGGTAAGAATGAGCTGGTCCAGGGCATTGGAATTAATGAATTCCAGAAAGTGTTGGGCAAGTGTATTGGTACATAAGTAGTTTTCCCAGTTAATGGAGGTGTAGTTGAAGTCACCCAGTATGAGAGTGTTAGGCTGGACCCTAATATTCTCCAGGGTGCTTAGGAACGTGGAGTGTGAGTCTTGGGACATGACTGGGGACCTATAGCAGGCTACAACTTGAATCGCTGTCTTACCCAATGTTAGCTGCACCTGAAGTATCTCAGATGTGTTATGTTGGGCTACCAGTCTGGAGCTGACTGTTACTTTTCCCTTATTCAACCTAGTGAGTAGGACATCAGTGTGCCTCACTATTGAGCCACCTATGACTAGTGTGTTGGGCATGCTGTTTTGCCTTAGAGTCTTTGGTTGAGTGGCACACTTTTTAGGAGAGTTGTGTGTCTCATGATTAGTGTTGTGTTGTGGTGGTCGAGTTCATTTCTGCCTTGGAGGTCTCGGCTGTTTGGGTAGATTTATATTAAGTGCCTCAGCAAAGGTGGGTGTGTGGTTTGTGTTTTATGTGAAGACAGTGTTGGTGTATGTTCTGGTAACATTTATCATCTACCTGTGAAAATACATAAACTAAGGCTTTTCCTCAGATGTTTGCAGATCCTGGAAGTCATAAAACAATAAAACACTTGTAAGATAATTCAGAGAACTTCCAGATCCAGACATTGCATCTGTTACTGCACTGAAACTGAAATATAACATCCCTGTGATCATAAAGTAATTTAAATTTCAGCTATTCTTCTGAAGTTAATTTCTTGTGTTTCAGTTTCCATTGTTAAAATATAAACATCTAAACAATCACAATAGTGGAGGTACATTCCTGTTCTATTCCAATAGGACATGCTATGGTTACATTTTAGCTCAGTACTTTACAAAATATCTCTTCTGTACTAGGAGTTTGATATACACATAACATGCAGCTATAATACAGTTTTAACACAAGCATATGAATCATGTTGATATTCACAAATGACATATAATTATTTACAAAATTCCAGACAGTGGGCTGGGAGTAGCTTCTTTCATGATAAACACCACAGATGCCTAGTTATGGTGAGTATGTAACTTTTAAATATGCTGTCCTTTTCATTCTTCCTCAACCCATGGGAAAGAGTCTCCAGCTATGTTGATCTTGGGTGACTCTCATGGAAGGATATTCTGGAGTACCACTGATCCAAAGCCAGCTCTGTTTCTAGAAATAATATCCAATTTGTAATAAGAAATGAAGGTATGTGCATTGGACCATGTGGCTGTAGCACAAATATCATCAATAGAAGTTCTTGACCAAAAAGCATATGAAACAGCCATGGATCTGGTTAAATGAGACTTTAGGGGTTTGGGTAAGGTCATTCCTCAGTAAGAATAAATCCAAGAAATACAATCTGTTATCCATTTGGCTAGGGTGACTTGAGATACTGCACAACCCAATCTTTTTGGTGAAAAAGAGAACAATAGTTGAATTGATTTTCTAATTTGTTTTGTTCTGTGAAGATAAAAATGTCTGTGTACATCAAGATGATGTACCATGTACTCTCCATTATTCAAAATTTTTGGAAAGAAAACTGTTAAAAAATTGCTTGACTAATGTTACTTTCAGAAAACACTTTAGGTAAAAAAAAAGAATGGTTTGTTTGGTAGGTAACCCTATCTTTATAAAAAATGATGCAAGGTATTTTTGAGGAAAGAGCCTGGAGTTCAGCTATCTTTTTTGCAGAAGTAATGGCCACTAAGAAGATTGTTTTTCATTAAAGGGATTTTAAGCAATTTTTAGCTGCAGGTTCAAAAGGTTTCTGAGTTAGACCTTGCAGCACAACTGTGACATCCCAGGGAGTTGAAATATCTTTTATTGGTGGTCTGTGAAGAAAAACTCCTTTTAAGAATGCTTTGCATAATCTGGACAAAGCTAATGAATAATTTGTGTCTCCTGTGTGAAAAGTAGAAATTGCTGCCAAATAAAGTGTGATCATAGAGAAACTCACCCCTTCCTTAAAAAATGAACTGTTAAGAATTGGAGTACTGATGAGACTGGAGCAAAAAATGATCAAGTTCATTATTCAAAGCCCAAAGGGAGAATCTTTTCCATTTGCTCTTGTATACCTTTTTAGTGAATTCTTTTAGAGAAGCCAAAATAATAGTATGTACAAGGGAATATTGCTTGGGCTGTCTTAACCATTACTGGAAGTGGAGAATCCATACAGTTAGTCTGAGGGCCTGGATACTGGGATGTTGAATTCCTGATGGGTGAGAGTGTAGATCTGGAGATGGTTCCAGTATTCATGGAGAATAATGAAGGTGAGACCATAAGAAAGGAAACCACACTTGTGAAGGACAGAATGGAGCAATGATCATAACTAACCCCTTCAGTCTGTTTGCTTTCTGCATAAACGTCGATATCAAGGGAAGACGGAGTAAGCAAAAAGTAGGCTGGAGGGCCAATCATGGATTAGAGTATCTCTTGGCAACTCCCCCTGAGGGGGGATTAGATTGAAATACCCACCACACTTGTTGTGGGGAGATACAAAAAGATTGCAGCAAGTTTGCCCCCAATGGTGGAAGATCCTTTTCACCACAGACTGGTTGAGAGACCACTCATTATACATCAAGATAGATCTGCTTAGTTTGTCTGCTAACATGTTGGCTTTTTCCTGAATGTGCATTGCAACTAGAAAGCTTTCTAATGAGATCACCCATTCCCACGCTCTCATGGCCTCTTCGCATGGGGTAAGATTTAGCTCCCCCCATTTGTTGATGTATCTGACTACATAAATGTCCATGTGAATTGCAATCATCCCCAGAGGGACAGCATCTTGAAAATCCTGCAATGTGAGTAAGACTACTTTCATCACTAGTACGCTGATATGCAGATTGGTCTCTTGGAGGAACCACATGCCTTGGTCCGCCCTTCCCAGGAAATGCCTCCCACCCCAGTTGGAAAGCATCTGTGGTCACTGTGGCCAAAGGAGTTGGCAAGACAAAAGATTAATCTAGGTGAATGTCATCTGACTAAATATACCAACAGATGTGTTGTTTGCAAATTGGCGTTTTACTGGAAAAGATCTTGGTTAATGTAGAATGGACCACTGCGTAGCTAGAGTCCATTGAAGAACACGCATAAAGAAACACATCAAAGGAAGTACTACAATGGCTGCTGCCATAGAGCCTAATGCTTGAAGTACTGATCTTGCTGAAGGAGATGGATGGGAGGTTAGATGATAAACCTGCTTTTTGATGGTGAATATGGGAGAGATAGTAGTGAAGCTACTTGAGTGTTTGTATTCAGAACTGCCACAGTGAACTCCAGGCTCTAGACTGGCATCAGATTTGACGTGGCATATTTATCGTTACACCTAGATGCTGGCAAATCTTGAACAAATAGTCTGTGGTGTGGAGGAGAAGATGCTTGGAGGGTGCTGTGAGGAGCCAGTCATCCAGATATGGAAACTTTCAGAATCCTTTGGGTCTCTGATGAGCAGCTGCCACTGCCATACACATGGTATACACCCAGGGGGATGTAGTGAGTCCAAATGGCAGGGCTATGAATTGTTAGTGACTGGCTCCCAGCTGAAAGCATAAATGACTTGTGGAGGGCCTATCTATTTTGATTTGATAGTACATGTCCTGAAGATCTACAGAGAACATCCAATCATCCTTGTGAAGAAAGGTCAGGATGGATTGTATTGTGACCATTTAGAACTTTTACTTCTTTACATATTGATTCAAATGGGTCTATGACATTTTACGGAATCACAAAGTAGCGAACAACACCTATTAACAAAGCTACGGATCGAAGAGAGTTTTCAGCAAAACTTTTCCAGGGCAAAGCAATGATTGGCTGCCATTTGGAATTTGCCCTTTTCCTCACTGTAGTGTGATCTCGGAATTGGTATATTTAGTTGTGGGGTTGGGAGCACAGCCCCCTACTTGGGTAGGTGTTAAGTTTTATTATTTGGTTCTCGGTCACAAGGGTGGCCTACCATTGGTTTGTCCAAGGACAACGTTCACTGAAAATGCTGTTCATCGATTTGCAGCTTCAATAAATAGTTGTTCAATGAATAGCAATTCGATGAATTGATATAGACCCAATTCAAATTGCTTAGATCCAAGACTGGTCTGAGGTCCCATTTTCTTGAGAACTAAAAAGCGTGAGTAAGTTCTGAATTCTGGGACATGTTGGATGACTTTTTTACTAGCAGCTTTTGAATTTCTCATGCTGTGGCCTTCCTCAGACTGGGTGGTACTTTGGAAAGTTACTTCTTTTTGTGAGGTGGCATTTGGAAAAAGGGAATCCAACAGCCTCTGTATATAATTTTTAGCAGCCAGGAAATGTTTTGTTATATTTGCCTAAGCTTCTGTGTGCAAGGATAATCATCCCCTGACTGTCTCCATAGCAGAACAGTCATGGAGCACTTGAATGCAAAATAAGTCTGTATGGAAAAGAATCGCAGAACCCTTGGTTCTGTGGACCTCCTCTGCCTCTAGGGTGACAGCACCCTTAGAACTTTCTCCACTGCCTCTGGAGGAGTTGTCCCTACACAGATCCTGACAAGGTCCTTAAGATTCATGGAACCAAACTTTCTTACCACCTCTTTGGTTCCTGGAAAAGGTTTGTTGAGGCTTAAAGAATTTGATTCCAATGACAGTCTTTCCATCATGTTCTCTGTGGGTAAAGGTATCTTTCACTGATGGCCCAAATAGGGAGGTGCCGTCAAATGGGGCTGTGATGATGTGAGGTATTGCCAGCTATGCCAGGAGAAGTGGGCAGTGAATATGTAACATATGCCAGCATAGCTAGCTGGAGTTTGGTAAAGAATTATATGTCATTTGTATATCAAATTGATTTGTACAGACGCTTGTGTTGAAAATGTATCTGTAAAGCTGCTTGTGTTAAAAATGTACCAGTGTGTCCTGCTAGACAGAAAAGAAATATACATGTATATCATACTGTACTATTGTAACCAATTAAATGTATATATTGTAACAAAGGATACTAGAAGACAAGAGGTTAAACTCAGCCCCAGCTAACTTTTAGAAAAATATCCCGGAATTAAATTACATAATTTAGGCCATAAAAATTGTATCTTACAGTTCTGACTGCAGTCAGAGACAAAATGTCTGTGTAGACAACAACTAGGAATCATGCTGTATTGTCCTTAGCAGTGAACTAATTGCTATCCTGGAAGGGTGGAACTGTTGAAATGTTTTTTATGCCTTCTAAATGGTATAACACATTTTAGCAAAATTCTGTGTGTATGGTCACACATATGTGTGAGATTCTCGTTCACTTTCTAGTAAAGGGGGAAGTATTATGGGAACCAGAAGTCAGATGACCAGATGTATGTGATGTCATCCTGTAATCTAGCACTGAAATGATGTTTCAATACTAAATGAGGCAGAAGTCTCAGGGCATTCTGTTAGTGAAACTTGACAAAGAAAGACCCCTCACCTACTTCATCATGCCTTGCTTTAGTAAGTAACCAGACAATAGTAATTCTTTAGATAAGTCAGGAAAATATAGTCAGAGTAGTTAAGTACTGTTTTTCTGTATTGGTGTGAACCTATTCATTTGTGATATTTTAATATTTCCTGCGAATGAAACTCTGGTGTGTTTTGTAAATAGATATTTAGCATTTTCACATTCTATTATTTATTATTAAATATATTTAAACTTGCCATTGTGGCTAGCCTTTTACAGAATGTTTTAACATTTCAGAGTACCTATATTTATTTTGCGACACACTACCTGCTCCTGGAAGCCTTACTGCATTGGTCAAACACTACCATTTGTACTAGTATTAATTTCACTAGTATAATTATGTAACCTTGTAAGAGCCTTAGAGTTGCTGGCTTTAGAGTTTCCTGGTGACAGTAACTACTTTATAGTCTGGGCAGAGGGGCATAGCTAGTAAATCTGTGACAGCCTTTCCCAGGTGTGTGTCTGTGTGTGTGTGTGTGTGTGTGTGTGTGTGTGTGTGTGTGTGTGTGTGTGTGTGTGTGTGTGTGTGCATATGTGTGTGTGTGCATTTGTGTGAACATCAGATCTCAAAGAGTGTGTGTGTGTGTGTGTGTGTGTGTGTGTGTGTGTGTGTGTGTGTGTGTGTGTGTGTGTGTGTGTGTGTGTGTCAGCTACTTGGAGCAAGGACACACAGAACTGGTTTCACAGACAGGGTGGTGGTGGGCTTGGCCTGGGACACACGGCTGAAGACTCATCTCTATAGCTGTGCCAGTGAGGAGTTTTACTGGGGGCATGGAGCAACAAAGAGAAAGAGAAAGAGAGAGTGAGAGGAGAAAATCCAGACCCCAGATTGTGTGTGTTCCCTGATTGCTCTTAAGGGAAACTGTGCTTGGTGTGGAGAGCTGCATCTGGAAATACTGTGTGTACCTATCTATGTTCCAAGTGAATGCCCCTCACTGGTGTTCATGGTGAGGATTCAGGCTTTTTGATTACTGGCCAAGAAGAGGTGCATCACAGGGGCACTGATAAAGGATGCCTTAAAGTGCTCCACAAAGTCGCATAGGCACATCCAGGCATGTCTCCTAATGGCGATGCCTGAACCAGCTGCTCATGAGATGCCTTCAGCCATGTTTGAGAGCAGTCTCATTAAAGCTTTTAAAATAGACAAAAGAGTGGCCAGCTCCAAGGATGTTCTTTTGAAGTCCTCTGTGGGCATGGACTCTGAAAGAGAAGTTTTAAGTCTCCTTGGTCAAATCTCTCAGAAACCTCATGAAGTGTGCCAGATAATTAGTGACCTCAGTGTAAAGGTTGCTGGGGTGAGCACTTGCCATCCAAATCTGTTCACAGCTCCAGAGTCCCTGTTTGGTGGATAGACAGAAGAGCTCTCTTCTGCTAGCTCCTTCTTGGTGACTGCTGCCACCACCATAGCATCAAACCGGACTCCTTTGCTTCAGTCTGTCTTTTAGGGGGTTAAGAATTTATTGAGCCTTCTGAGGATTGGTTCAACAGTATACAGTTTCTTCCAAGCCCAGCGGGAAACCAAATCAATAAGGTCATCCACTGTGGGGATAATCCAACATGTAAACAAGCCAGAACCAAAAGTCTCCAAAAATTCTAATTCTTCTGGAGAGGGGTTTTGGGGAAACTAGCCACCTTTTTTTCTTTTTAGGATCTCTAAAATATCTCTAGAGGAGATGTCATCCAGTGGTGCTCTAGAGAAACCTTCTCCTTCAGCAAAATGTGTCCTCAATGAATGCCTTCTTTGGGGAGTCAATGTGTGTCTTTTTGCATGTTTTCTTCCTGTGCACCTGTTCTGCAGAATGTTCAGGAGAGGTGTTGGAAGAGTCAGGAAGTTCCCCTGCTGGAACCAGTTGGACACATTTTTTCCCAACACACATCTTTATTACATTTTCACATATGACATAGGCAATCTTACATTTATATAAATAAAAAACAAACAAAATGATACCACTTTAGTTGCAAACATTATACATCACAAACATCACTGAAACAACTGTAGTTGCAAACATTGCACATTTATTTATTTTTATTTGACATTTGCTGACTGGGATAGTCCCAACTGGGTCAAAGTCCCTTTTCAGTGGATGCCTTAGGTGGAATGATGTTTGTGTGGGGGTTAGTAATTTGGTTGGGTTATCAGCTATGTATAATGGTAGAGTCATCAGCATACTGTATGAGGGATGACTGGGGACAGGATCTGTGGAGTTCATTGGTAAAGATGCTAAAAAGGAGGGGGTCCAAGAATGGAGCCTTGTGGGACACCTGTTTTGATGGGGAGAAAGGGGGAAAGAGCAGAGAGCCAACTGACAGATTGGTGCCAATCAGAAAGGTAGCTGCTAAACCAGCATATAGTTGCTGTGGAAAGGTTAAGTTGAGAGAATTTTGAGAGGAGGATAGGGAGTGAGACAGTGTCAAAGGCTTTGGACAGATCTAAGAATAGGTAGGCCATGAGTTTATTGTTATCTCTGGCTAGTGAATGGTGTTGGTAAAGGAGATGAGAGCAGTGGAGGTGCTGTGGTGTGGGCGATAGCCATGCTGGGTAGGTGTGATCAGGTTATATTGTGTGATGTGGGCCAAGATTTGTTTGTGTACACAGTGTTCTAGCATTTTGGAGAGGGGAGAAAATATAGCAATTGTCTGAACGTTTGCAAGTTCAGAGGAATTGCCGCCTTTGTGTATGGGTATTGTATAGAGTTTTTTCCACAGAGTAGGAACAGTTGATTTGGAGACAGAGTGGTTAATTAGGGTGGAAATTGGGTATGACACACATGTAGCAGCAAGTTTTAGGAAGAGGGATGGCAAGTTGTCAGTTGATGGGGAACAAGGTTTGAGTTTAAGGAGGAGTTTTTTAATGTAGCTTGTGGGAACTGGCTTTAGAGAGATGGGGGAATTTTCTTGAAGGGGAGTTTTCAGTGGTAAGGGATGGGGTGGGAGAGAAGTCTGGATACATTTACTTATGGTGTCAATGAAATAAGAATTGAAGATGGCTTCAGTTTCAAGGGGTGAGTTGTTGGGGAAGTGTTTTGTTATAGATGGGTTTCCAGGGTGGATTATTTAGTTGATAGTGTTCCAGAACTTTTTGGGGTTTCCAGATTGTGTGGTTTGGGGGTGATGGTAGAAATTCTTTTTATCATTACCGTGTTTATTTACTTAGATTTTGGAGTTCCCTATAGCTTTGGAGTGTGAGGGAGATTTTGTCTTGGACCAAAGTTCCCAGGCAAAGACTCTTTTTTGAATAAGTGACTGAGTTGAGTTGGTGAGCCAGGGGGAGTTGTGGGATTTGACTCTAACAGTAAATGGAGGGGCAAGGGAGGTGAGTATGTTAAGGAAGATGGAGTTACAGTATGAAACAGCATCATTGAGAGGTAAAGTAAAGAGGGTGGACCAGTCTATTTCAGAGGGAGAGCTATTGAATGTCTAAGGTTTGAAGGTATACAGTTTCCAGCATTCTTTAAATTTGCGGGAATTGGGAATGACAGAGAGGGTTCATATTGGGCAACGGTCGCTGATGGAGTTGGGTAGTGTTTCTGGCTGAAGATAGAGGTTGGGATTGGAAATAAGAATTCAGTCAATGATATAACTGGAATTGGTGGATTTGTTGTGGAATGTGGGAGAGGAGATGAGTTGGGTGTAACCATAAAGTTTAATACAGGTGGTAGGGGAGTTAGAGGTGAGAGAAAGCTAGTTGATATTAATGTCATCCAGTATGATGGTCTCACTGGGAATGTGGTCATCCACTTGGGAATCTGTTCTAGTAAGGGCATGCAGTATATACATCACTTATAATCTAGCCAGTCATTGTCAGTTAAGCATTATATGGCATATTCAAATCCTGCCTCTTAAACATAGGTTCATAGATTCATAGGTTGGTACTAGGCTATCAGCCCTAGGGCCTATACAAGCCTAGCCATAACAATTCCCTGGCTATTTCTTCCCACACTATTTACTTCCCTGGACCCCTGTCTAGCAGGGCGACTGACATGATCCCCGGGGTGAATTTCCTTTCTCCCATCCAATCGTCAAGGTTCCTTTTGAAGAGGACCAAAGAGGCACTCTGCTTGACATGTATGGGCAATCTATTCCAGAGTCTGGGGAGTCTCTAGGTCAGGAACCTATCCCTCCAGCATGTTTTGTTTATTGTGATGACAAGGTTTAGATCCATGGAGAATGTGGCTTTGAGGGATTGGGATTTCTTTAAGTGTAGCATGTCCAACAGCTCTGGGTTTGACATGGCCATGTATGTTAAGCAAAGATCGCCTTTGAGTAGACGATATGCGACAGAGTCTAGCTGGAGTTTTTAAGGCAGTCAGCGTAGGGCATCTGCTTTAGGCCTGTGATTCTTTTAGTGAGGTATTTCTGTGACCTTTCCAGTTGTTGCAGATGTCTTGATAGGTACATACCAAACGGGGCATTGTATTCTATAATGGGTCTAATGAGGGATGAGTACAGTGGGACAATGACCTCCTTTTTTCTGGATGAAAAGCCCTTAGTGATGAGGTGTGCCACATAGAAGGATTTCCTGACTGTTGTGGCAATGTGGTTATCGAAGGTGAGACCACTGTCCACCTGTGTCCCTACGTCTCTTATCAAACTTTCGGTGTTTAGTGTACTGCCACCTATATGGTAATTCATGGATACATGTTTTTTCCCAAAGGGGATAACTATACATTTCTTGGCATTGAGCTTGAGCCCATGGCTCTGGCACCAAGCATCTGTTTCTGTAAGGCCCTTTTGTAGAGTATCTACATCATTTGGGGATTCAATAATGGCTCCCAGTTTGCAGTCATCTGCAAACTTTGTTATCCAGAGTCCCTTGGTGTTGGCCTGTACTTCAGAGAAGTAGATGCCAAACAAGAGCGGTCCCAGGACTGAACCCTGAGGTACTCCACTTGTCACTTGTCTGGAGCTGGATTTGGAGTCGGCTACTTTTACAGTGTGGGTTCTATCAGTAAGCCAGTTAGCAACCCATTGGGTGACGTAGGGATTAATGCCCAGCTTAGTAAGTTTATCTATGATTCCAGAGTGGGGGATAGTGTCAAAGGCCTTGGCAAGGTCTAGATAGGCTGTGTGGACCACTTTACCCTTGTCCATGGCACTGGAGACTGATTCAAAGAAGTCAATCAAGTTTAGGAGACATGATCAACCCTTCTCAAACCCAAACTGGGTGGGGTCCAGTGTTTGAAGGTTGCCAATGTCTTTGTTTATAAGTTCCATGATAATATGCTCCATGGCCTTGCAGATAAGGCTTGTCAGACTGATGGGATGGTAATTTCTGGGATCCAAGGTGGATCCCCCCTTGTGGAGTGGAATAACTGTAGCTGTGCGCCACTCAGTGGGCACGAAACCTGAGGTGAGGCTATGATTAAACATGACACTTAGGTGAGGTGCCAGTTCATATTGTAGTTCATGTAGTACATGTCATCTGGTCCCATGGATGCTGTATTCTTAGCTTTAGAGAGTTCATTTTTTTCCTTTGTGGCCGTTATTACCGGAATTTGGCAATCTTCCGGTATTGAGATGGGCCATTTAGGGGGTGAGAGGGGGGTGAAGTTGGCACTGAATCGATCTGCCAGGATATTGGCAATATCCTTGGGATCAGTATATTTAATGCTATTCTGTTTTACCTCAGAGCAGATCTGAGCATTGCCATTTAGATTCTTGACATAGTTATAGAATGCCTTGTTGTTGTCTTTGGAATCTTTGGCAATTTTATTTTCGTAACTAGCTTTGGAGGATTTTATGAGGGATCTCAGTTTCTTACTGAGGCTGGTAAGGAAGTTTTTTGCATCCTGGGATTTTCCTCTTTTCTGCAACAGTTTCTTCCTTCTGTTGTAAAGTTTGTTTATGGCAGGGGACCACCAGATTGGCTTCTTTTTTTTTTCATCATTCCTTCTTTGCATATATTATTCCCAAAATTCACATTTTTTCCTATGTAGTTTGCTCCTTTCCTTTTCTAAAGATCCCATTTCCAGTTGATTTATCTCCATTACTATTTCACCAGTTCTAATAAAGTTGGTCTAGACTTTGATTTCCATTTTCTACTAATTGCTTTTTTGGCAGCCACCATAATTAGACTCAGCAAGGCTTTACTATGTCTAGGCAATTCCAATTCTGTATTGTAGCTCAAAAAATCATCTCTCCAGTCAATCCAATCCACTCACCCAACATCTCTGACAGAGTGGTCTGCAGTGAATCCCTAAAGTCTACCAGCTAATTACACTCATAAAAAAATGTTCCCAGTCACTTCTTTCTTGTCCATCACACCTGCAACAGTTACTATCCACTTGAGGAAAAATTCTTTGGAGCCTACTTGGAATATAACAATAGCTATGTAAATATTTCCAGGCAAAGATCCTAAATCTACCAGACTTTGTTGCATATGTGGGAGATATACATACATTCCCCCATCGACTCTTTGTGAATTGCTTATCCAAGCTCTTCCCAATCCATTCTAAGCTCCTCTAATTGATTCTTATAATCATCATGCAATATTTTATATGCTTTACAAATTATTCCTTTTTTATTGGTAGCTTCTGTTCTAGATTCCTTTAAAAACTCTACCAGTGCTGTCTAACCTGCAGTCCATATAAATTCTTGGCCTCTTCCCATTCTATTACCTTTCCATTTCTAGTCATTTGCTCCCAATACCTTGGTTCCTTTGCCAGTTTTCTCCAATAAATTCCAGCCCCATCTTGCCTATTATCTGTATCCATAACCACAGTTATCTCTATCAACGCAAGCTCTTTTCTCCATCCTTGTGCTGGTTTAGTTCTTAGAATACACCCTGCTATTTATGAATATAATACTCTGTATGATTTTTGTTGTTCTCCTTTACAGTCTGTATCCAAAACTCCAATCTCCTTATTTTTTTAGCTTCCTCCCTGTATCATCATAATTTCTTTCCACTTAGAATTATAGTTTTCTGTTTGTACTATGTATAAGAGCCTTAACTGTGTTTCTCTAAAATACCTCCTCAAATTGGGTAATCCAAATCTGCCTTGTTCTCTTGGAAGAATCAGCTTATCCCACTTGACCCTTGCTGTCTTCCCTTCCCAGATAAAGTCATTCAACTCTTTTTTAGGAAATGAACGGACACTTATTGGAAGAAGTTATCCTTGGGGAGTAGGTCTGAGTGACTCAGAGCTTGGAAAGTTGAGAGGTACAATCTGAGAAGTGAGAGGGCAGCTCTCTGGGGGGAGAAATAGCTCTTTCTACCACCTCAAAAGCCGATAGACCTGGAGAAGCTTTGACACTCTCTTGGAGCCAAAACTCCTGAAGAAGGCAGGTCTCTATCACTCACAGATCCATGCCTCAAGGATGGAACCAGATCCTAACTGTCAAGCTCTGGGGCTCCAAGGGGAAAGTATAGATCTGACAAAATCAGAGTCAAATCTATCCACTCAGATCCAATGCCTGGCACCTAAGCTCTGGGACCCACTCTGATCCAAGGTTATCAGAGCAGAACTAGCCAGGGATATAGTCTGAGTCAAAGAAGCAGCTTCCCTTGGATTTAACACCAGACGTCTTGGGGATTTCAGATCCGGGGACTCTGAAACCACTAAATGGATTAGAGAAGGAGATAGAATGGTCCAAGACATTGTAGATAAACTCATGGATCTGACAAGGGATGGAGCTGGTAAGACTTCCATCTGGATCTGAGACCTGAGAAATTTTTGTATTATCCTATCCACATCACTTCCTCCGACAAACTTTTGGAGAACTTAGTGGAAGTAGTGAATGGAGGCCTGGAGTGTTTCTTCGGGGTTTGAAACAACTGAGCAGGCAGGGCGGGCAATATGGGTTTGATATGGCACTCAGGCATCCAACTTCTGTGAGATGTACCAGGCTTTAGAACAGAGGACCTAGGATGTGAGCGTGTTATGGTAGGGGATGGTGAAATAATAATGGTATCAGAAGCCTTCAGATTCAACAGTTTTGAATCCAAGGGTTGGATCTTCAGATCTGATGATGTTGGATCCAAAGTTTTTCTGTTTTGGCCAGAGGCTCTGACAAAGACATTAGAGACTTCAGAGGAGAGTGTTTTTTATGCTCCAGTGGAGATAATTTCCTGGATTTTGGGGGGAGGGGTTGAGCCCCAGAAGTAGTAGTAGTCATATATGTCAAACCTTTTAAGATATGTTTGTTACACCTCTCTACCAAGGCCCTAGGATTAAAGGTCGTACTTGGACATGCAGTGTCCAAGTGCGCAGCATCAAGGCCATATACACACTCATTGTGTGCATCTGAATAAGGGATTTTGTACCCAGAAGTGGTGCACTTTTTGAATCCAGGCGGCTTATCAGACATGGTTAAAAATCAATTAAGACAGAGAAAGTTTTTTTTTAAGGAGACAGAAAAGGTAGTAAAGAGAGTTTACTACTAACAATGGTAGAATAAAGAAATACGCTACAAATTAAAAAGTATGCAGAATTATTATATGGAAATAGTAAGGAAAGCATGGTAAAACATACTAATGACCTGTGAAAGCTAAAAGGGAGGATGTAGAGTTAGAGATAAATATTTAATAAGAAAAAAAGCATTTTAACTCTCAAATAACCACTACGAAAACTCCAGAGAGGAACTTGCACCTGTTTGTGATGGCGGCAAACAAAATCTAAGGTAACAGAGATGGATAGTGCATTATGGGTAGAGGGAGGAACTCAAGAACTGGATCCAAAGTCTGTAGTATGGGGCTGAGATGGATCTGAGGATCAGATTTGAACCCATGGGTTGAGGAAGAATAAAAAGGACAATGTCAAATCCTCATTTTATATACACATGGCAGGTTATTAGCTTATAATAACGCTTTATATCAGCATGCTACAAGGTAGACCATCATGGATTTGAACCCCTCACTGCCTAACTAATAACCTGTATCCCACTGCATCATCCATTGAAGCCACAGCATACATTATAGTGCATGGGGCAGATAACACACATTTCAAGGAAAAGTGACAGCACTGTGAAAACCTAAACAGCCTACAACAGTCAGGGTATTTACAACTTGCCCCCTACTGAATTGATAATTTACACAGTGGCAACAAGCTGTTACATATGTGTACTATATGCTTAGGCCTATTACTTATATGCATTGTATATCCTAAATGCAAAGTAAGGATTGTTTGTCAGACTGCTAGAACTTAGACCTCATTGGAGTAAAGTCCCTGTCTGCTTAACCAATATTTTACAGTCACAAATTAGCTAGTGATGCCACAGAAAAACTTATGATAAGCTTATATGTAAACACACATATCAAATGAATATACGAACACTGTAGAAGACTATAAAATTAACATTGTACACAACATGCAAATATCATGGTTTCACAATCCTCCACCTAATGTACTGACAATGTACACATAATATTATGACTACAAAGACACATGGAAGGTGTCCTCAAGTCAGTTTTGCTCAGTGTTATACATTGAAGGTCATCTCAGTTGCACAAAAGATGGATTCTTAGTGCATTCAAAGGATTTCCTCAATTTTTTGTCATCTGGTGAGAAGTTTAATTTTTCTGTGCTAACTTAAGAACAGCAAAGTTGCTCTCCACCAATCATCATGCAAATTAAAACACAGAAGATTTTACTGATTGTGAAACCCTTTTTCACTACGCATGTGCTGTGATAATGTCACATGGGAAGTAATGATTTTACTGTACTATTGCATTATGACTGTGTAATACTGGAAAACTGAGCATTAGTAAATAGCATACAACTTTAAGAGGATCAAATCCCACTCCCTACTGTATTAACAATTTACACAGTAATCACATGTTGCAATAAAAACACATGCTGCTTACCCTTATCACCTATATACATCATACCAACATAATGAATGGTTCACTTCTCAGACTGCTACAATATCCATCTCAGTGGATCTGATCACCACCCTGCTCAAACCACATTTTTTGGTCTTTATACCAGCTACTAACAAGACAGAAGTTCTAAAAACATTCATCAGAAAGCATACATTTGAATGGATATTACCAATAGTATCTGTGAATGAAATGGAGCAAGGTTAAACAAGAATAGAGCACTTAGTGGATCAAAGCCCTCCACCAGTCACATCAAATTAGTATACCTTATGTTATATCTGTTTAGTAAGACATTTCTGCAAGATGCACTACTATTCATACTGATGCAGTTTAAGCAGTTTTGGATTTGAACCTATGCCTAACTTACATTCTCTTAAGCTATCTACTAGCTACTGATACCACAAAATAAATTTTATAGTGGTTGTTAGAAAGCACACATTTGAAGAGAGTGCTGCAACACAATGAAAAATGAACATTAAACAGATTCCAAAAATCAGGAGTCACAAACCTGCAAATAACTTTATGGTACACTAAACATCACCAAAGTAATACAATGAGTTATAGAAGGTGTTAATTACAATAATATTGTCTACTTATGCTTATATCATTACTATTTTCTGTTTCACATCAAGGATAAGTTCATATACAAAATGGTAATCAAAACATTAGCACAATATCTATGTACCTAAGACTGATGCAAGGTATAGATTTCTGGAATGGAAACCATGCTTATGTGAATGATGAGCTCCAAATCAATGCAGTATCAATAGAAGCCACACAAGAACTTATATTGCATGTGTCTAACAACTCACAGTTAAATGGAATGCTTAAAAGGAAAATCACAAAGGTAGTAAAATAGGGATTTGACAGGATTGATATGTGTGGCAAGCTTAGATACAACTCAGTGGAATGTAAGACATGCATTTCATAGTTTCCATACTCCATATCACTGCATTATCCAGGGTTGCAAGACTGCCTGTATAAGAGCATAATTGAAACATACCAGGTAATTGTACACCATTTGCAGACTGATATCAAGAAAAACATTCAGAGGATTTCAGTTTTCATTTTTGATCATTTGTAAATGTAATACATTTACTTGTTGAATGGAAGACAGTTGCAGACTGAGAAGAAAAATGTGAAACAACATCTCATCATCAGTGGGTTAAAACCCTGCACTAAGAGCACTAGAACAGACTCTGCACATCATGTATACATTGAGACATGACATCAATTACAGAGAACAGAATTACCTTTCTTATCTCTAGCTGTCACTGATGAGCACTGACAGTTCAGGTGCATGACTAAAGGCGAAGTCTTAGTGTATACACAGGAACTTTCTCATTTTGTGCCATAAGATGTGAACTGTCATTATCCCCTTTTCACTGATGGCAAGCGATGCTGCTGTATGCCAATCGTCATGCAATCTAGCCTGTTTATAACCCATGTTCACCTTTTTAATTTCTCCAAATCTTTTGGGTTTCTAATGCTATGATGGGAATGGACCCCATTCCCAAGTCAAAGTAAAATTAAACTTCAAGAAATTAGTATTGTTTCACTCTTTGATGTCAGCCAAAAGTGCTCTTCTCAGCACCCTCAGTATGCCCAGTAATGACTCCTGCAATTTGTACAGAGTTACATGTATTGGTAGCATATCTAAATATGATTGTAGACTCTTTTTGTAAGACCTGGTGCTCCTAATACATTTGAAACTATCTAGGTATCTTTCTTTCACATTGTTCTCATTTCTGCTTGCAAATCCTGATATTTTATAACTTTGTGTCACTCTGTAGGCAGGACACTGTAGTTACTGGGTGTGGTGATTTCAATCACCAATGCTACTTTTGTCTTCTTTTCCTGGACCACTATATCCAGTTTTCTAGCATCTATCTTTTGAACTGTTGGTAATGGATGATCCCATGTGATGTAGACTTCATCGTTTTCTATGATGCTCTGTGGCTCATGTTTCCAGTGTTTTTCAACTACTTCAATACCATAATGTTTGCACAATCCCCAGTGCAAGTCTCACTACATTATTATGCCTTTCAGTATACAGTCCTTCTGCCATTAGTATGTCACAACCAGCAACAAGGTGTGCAACTGTTTCCATTTTTTACAAAACCTACATTTGTCTGTTTCTCCCACATGTCTAATGGGCTTTGTAAACCAATGTGTACGTAGCCCACTATCTTCTACCACCAATATTAAGTTTTCATCTCTTGGTTTGAATTCACCTGTCCTTAACCCTTCCTGCATTAGTTTCTGATCCACATGAGGTTCTTCCAGAAGATTTTATACTTGCAGCTATATTTATGCATTTTCCATATTTCTTGCCTTCTCATCTGGTCCTTTACCTTATATTCTTTCTTTTGTTTTTCGGCACATTCAGTCACTGCCTGATTTTTATCTACTTGTGGTTTGATTTATGCTTGATGCCGATATGATTCTGCTAGATTAAACAGAGAAGTCACCTTAGATTTATTCTCCTCATGATTCCAAACATTCACTACGTTTGGGTCTTGTGAGGTCAGCAGATGTGTGGAGTCCCACAATTACAGATCTATACATGTACTCCTTTTCACCCTCTCACAAATCACTACAATAAACCCCTAATCCCCCCCAAAATAAATTCTTTAACCCACTCTTCCACTCTCCCCCTTCTCAAGTCTTACTCAAACATAGGTCCTAGCCTTTTCCTTCATAATGAAATCCTGTGCTCCAAGACATACTTCCTCCACAAATTATTCACTATACTATTCTCCTAATTCCTATTAGCACTTCTTACACTATATTTACTCTAAAGTTTCTTACATCAGCCTTTGCCTTTCTCATATTATTATTAACCTTATTCGCTCCAGTGACATCCATCTCAATCCTGGGCTTGCTTCCACTTACTGCCATAATACCTTCAACTTCTCAAAAAACTCTAAGTCACTTCGCCTATGCACTCTAAATTCCCAAAGTATGTGTAATAAAACATCTCAGCTACATACCTGACTGTCCCAAAATGAAACTGCCTCCACAGAAACTTGGCTAAAACTATCCATTCAGGACTCTGAGCTTCTTCCTCCAAACTTGAGTATACTAAGGGCAGAGGGGCTACATAAAAAAGGAGGGGATATAGTCATAATTTACCCCAATGCCCTCAATCTGTCTAGAGTCAAAGACCACATCCTTCAATTCCATAATGCAGACATCCTAATCTCCTTTCTAGATATCAGCCACTCCAAGAAACTATATATAATTGTCCTATATATCCCTCCTGGAAATAATATCCCTATTCTAGAAGATATTCTGTGTGGGATCTCCTACACCATAAAAAATGAAACAATAATTCTAGGCAACATGAATATAGACTGGGCTTCAATCTCTTCCAAACAGTCATCCACCAGCATGAAGTTGTTTCAGTTTACCCAGCTCATTGCAGCCACCACCACGTACAACAATAGAACCAATGGTGGATCCATCCTGGATTGGACTTTAGTTTCAGATCCCTCTAATTTCATTACATCAGGAACCTTACCCAACTCTCTTAGTTACCACCTTCCTGCCTTTACAGTTCGAGCTGGCTCATCCATCCCTAAAAATCATAACATCAAAGTAGCCCAAAATCTCTCTAAATTTAATCCCACTTCACGCAATATATCCTTTCAAATATTAATTTGACTATTCTCAAGTCCCTTTCTTTAGATGAGGCTCTACTCTATTTGAATAATATCTTTCTAGCAATGTTGGATAGCCTAGCCCCCACTAGAACCAAAAGGATCAAAACTAACCATGCTCCCTGGTTAAGAAAAGCAACTAAAGATCTCATGAATAGTAGGGACAAAGCATAGAAACTCTGTCTTAAATCTAACAACCCAGACCTTATTCATTATAAACAGCTATGTAACCAAGTTAAAAACTCTTCTTCAAGGATAAACAGCATTTCTTTTGGAACCAGCAAACTAATAGAACAAATAACCCCAAATCCTTCTGGTCCTCTATCAATAAACCACTGAACCCCGGCACCAAACCCACACTCTGCCCACATCCTGACAAGCCTCCTGAACAAATATCTAGGATTATTCAACTCCTACTTTACTGATGTCATTGCCAATATTACTGCATCATTCTCTTATCCATTCTCTAATAACTATTTCTGCATCTCACTCTCCCCCTCTTCTCTCCCCCTTAGAATTCTTACCACTTTACTAATCACACACTTCCTCTTTCCTCCCCTAACACTCATACTCCCCCTTCTAAAAAACATACAACAGACTTCTCATCCACAACTCACCCTCTCTCCCATCCCTACCTCCTACATCAAAAAACTCCTTTTGAAATAAAGCCAAGCTACAACTCGGCTGATGAAATTCCTCCTATGTTTCTAAAACCTGCAGAATCAGAGACATATCCCATTAGCATCCGAATTAACAGATTTATTCAAGAATCTCATGTCCCTGACCTTTGGAAAATGCAGTCTTCCTACCACTTCACAAAGGTGGCATATCTACCAATATCTCAAACTTCTGTCCCATCGCTATACTTTCCCGTGTCTCTAAAATTCTTGAAAAATGTGTACAAAAACAACTCTTAGACTACCTACTAAAATACAATATTCTATCCCCTACACAGCATGGGTTCCATGCAGGACAAAGTACAAATTCAGTATTTCCTTCCTAAACATAGTAAATAAGGCCCTTGACTCAGGAAATATTGTCTCTGCCTTTTACTTGGACTTATCAAAATCTCACCCTTTACTCCTCTCCCAGCTCTCTAATACAGGTCGATCTCCTCAATCCATCAAAAGGTATCTTTACAAAAGGGAGCGTGCTGTTAAATGGCAAAACTCCATTTCCACTTATATTCACAACCCCACAGGTGTGCCACAAGGCTCTAATTTAGGCCCTCTATTGTTAAAGATTTTCATTAATAACCTCCAATGTTATCAAGCAGGGCTCCCTAGCCCAGTATGCTGAAGACTCTCCCATAGTTTGCTTGGCCTCTAACTCAAATAATCTCATGCAATCCACCCAAGCAGTCTTTCTCACTGTGGAAAAATGGCTTCACAAAAATCACCTCTCTTTAAATCCCAAAAAGACTAAACTGATATTTACTCCCAAGAAAAATATACCTATTAATAAAGACACTTTTGAAATCTCTCTCAACTCAACTAAGATTGAGTTAGTGACGCATACCAAACTGCTGGGAGTAATAACTGGCGAAAACCTCATACTTGATCTTCACATTCAAAATAATATTAACAAAACTCATAGAAAACACAGGCTTTTCTACAGGCATAAGTTCCTCTCCCACCCCTCTAAATAAACTCTAGCTCTCTCTTATCTTTTGCCATCTCTAACTTACTGTGCTTCCATCCTAACCAACCTCCAATCATTACTGCTAACAAAGCTAGAATCTTGCTATAACAAGATTGCTAAATTTGCTAGTAAGAGCCGCCACTCTACACACAATTGTATAGCCCTAAAAGAATTACAATGGTTAGAATTCCCACGCTATCTACTCCTCCTACAGCTCACTACCACACATAAACTGATTTACAAGCCTCATGACTGCCCTGCACTCAGCTCCCTTCTCACTGTTTACAACCCAGTTAGAACTCTACAATGTGAACACCAATTTCTTTTTCAAACTCATAAACCAAAACTATCAGCAGGCAAATTCTTGTACTCCTGGAATGTTGTCAAGATCTGGAATAACCTTTTTTCCTCTGTCCATCTACAGCAATGCCCTGCCAACTTTAAAATTGCTCTACATAACCACCTTCTCTCCAAGTGGTTATGCAATACTGTTGTGTTACACAAACTGACATCACATAACTCTACCCACAAATCTCTGGAACTTAACATTGTCTTCTCTCTCCTTTCTCCACTTCTCTTTCCTTATCTCCCTCCTCTCCTCCTCTCTCTACTTCTCTAACCAAAACCCTCCTCCTCCTTCTTCCTTACTTCCCTCTCTCCCCTCTCTATATACTGCCTTTATTATTTTCTCCCCTTTCTCCTTCTCTAACTAAACAAACTCTCCTTTCCCCATTCTTCCTGCTTACCTCCCTGTCTCCTCTCTCTATTTACTGTCATTATCATTTTCTTATCCTTCTCAGTCTCTCTTTCTTTCTCTCATACTTTTTTCCCCTCCCCTTTCCTACATTCACAATGCTGCATATTCCATCCAGTAAACAAATGTCATATTCCTTTGTTTCTGACTGATTGCTCTGTTTAAGACTCACTGCTTCCTTATAAATTCTTATTACTCTACCATCAAACTTTCCCTTTCATGTCGCAGCACAAATCATGTTATTCAATTTCTATGAAAATTCCTTACCAAGTTTTATTCACATTTGTTCATGTTTTATTGTTGATCCTTCATCAATTCCCAAACATTTATACACTCTTTCTTGCTCAAGTTCTTTTATATCACATTCTTGTGCCAATTTTTTCCTGGTGTTGTAGTTTTCCTGCTTTAAAGGTTGATTTTGCATATTTATCAAGACTAAATGACATTCTTATATCATCTGAAAAAGTTTTGACAACTTGCAGTTGTACTTTCAGTTCCTCATCTGATGATCTATACAGCTTTAAATCATTGACAAAGAGCAGATGAGAAGTCTATGCACTTTGTTGCTGTCTAGGAGTCAAATTATAGCCATGGCCTAAGCTGCTAATTAGATAGCTTAATGGGTTATGGGTAAAGCAGAATAGCAGTGGTGACAAAGAGTCACCCTGGAATATCCCCCTTTGAATTTTTATCCCTGGGATAATAATTTGTCCTTTATCATGGCTTAATTGCAAAGTGGTCTGCCACTGTTTCATGGTCACTGTAATGTAATCGATCAGTGTAGGATGCATCTTATACATTTTTAGCACTCTTTTATCCATAAATGTGGGATACTATCAAATGCATTTTTGGAGTCAATCCATGCCATATTTAGATTCTTTCCCTTCTTACAGTTCTACACTATGCCTTTATTTAACAACAAATGATCCTTTGTTCCATATGACTTTCTTTTATTGCCCTTTTGTTCTACTGCCATAATTGAGTTTTCCTTTAAATGACTATAAACTCTGTCTGCATTAATTCCCGTGCACAGTTTATATGTCGTCGGAAGACAAGGCAAGTTATCGGTCTATAATTTTCAGGGTAACTTGCAGGTGCACTCTTAAGTAGGAGCATTGTTTTTCCTGTTGTTAGCTAGGTTGGTGTCAGTTCGGGATTCTTACTCATGGCTAAATCTTCATGCAAGGATGTTAATACTTTTAGTCAAAAGTTAGGTATTACATCTGGGACTGGGGTTTTCCAATTACAAGCTTTTCTTAACTTTATTTTAATCTCCTTGGCTGTTACTTCATCCCATTTCATAGCCTATGTCTTTAAACTTCTTATTCATTCTTTAACTTCTTCTATCCATTTAGCATATTTATGTGCCACAGGATCTTCATAGATATTGCTCCAAAATATATATATTTCTTCTTTTTTGGCAGTCTTTCAATTCCTTTTACCTTGTTTCCTAATTCTCTATAAAACTTTTTGGGGGTCATCAATAAATTGCTTATTTTGTATTTTTTCTTTATATTTATTTTCATATATTCTAAGTTTTTCTGACTGCTCTGAAATTTTTAGTTTATTTACGATAGTGTATGATAGATCCTGGTCTGTTCTAATACTGCACATTGCTTTTATCAGATCTATCTCAGTATTTTTGTTAATCTGTTCCCTCTTCTATAGTTCAACAGTGGCACTTCTTGTCTTAACTGCTTTATAGTTTTCTCTATTCAATATTTCCATGATGGTATTCAATTTCTCCCCTTCCTTTCCCTCACTACCCTGTGTTCTTGTGGTAGAACGTTATCCGTTATTAATTTAGCTGCACAGTAATATATCCTGTTTACTTCTGTTATATCACATGGATCTCTATGAACAAGCCTAATTACTTCATCCATTTGTTTTATCAGACTTCTGACTTTTTTGGTTTTATTAACCTTCTGCAGTCTATTTCTTTCATTGATCTTGATATATCTGTCTATGTCTATTAAATCAAGCAACTCTTCTCTTAGCTCATTTTCTTCCAAAATGAGAGCACATCCCTTGTTTTCCATTTCCTGCAGGCATTCTATAGAAGGTTCTATAACATCTTCCTGTGGTACATTCTCTTCAATTTCATCCTATGCCATCCGTTGCTCTGTCATATGAGAACTCATTGGCCTATCACTCCTCAACATTGACTGCATTAGAGTTTCCACAGTTTCTTGTTTCCTCCCTTGCTGTCTAGTTTCAAGTGAACGTTTATACTGGTTTCCTGTGGAAGGCTCCAAATTATCTTCATATGGCACCTTATCAATTGCTTCCTATTCCACTGGTTTCCCTTTAATTTGGATATCCATTACTCTATCCTGTTGTGGTGCTTTCTGAATTAGATTTTCTACACTAAATCCTTCACTTTGCAGGTACTCCATAACCTCAGTTTCTATTTCTTTAACTTCTCCATTACTAATCTCCTTTTCTGCTTTTCCTCTTTGTCTTCTTATTTTTTTGTATTGTAAAGTTTTCCATGTCCAGATTGCTTTGCTGTATTTCTCTTCAAATATCTTTGGTGCTGCTCTTTATGTATTGGTAAGTTTTGCTTTCTCCTTTGCATAAATATTACACCATATTAAATCTCTTTTTCTTTCCCATGTCCATATTTCTTCTTCAGATGTTTCCTGATCTTCCTGCTTCTCCTTACTCCATCATGCTGTGATATAACCTGTATTAGACCTTCTACATCAAACCCTTCACTTCACAGGCATTCCATAACTTCAACTTCTATTTTTTAACTTTGTCTTTACTGATCTTTTCTACAATCCATCTTTGTGACATCTTTTATTGTGCAATTTTCCATATCCAGATGCCTTTGCCTGTATTTCTTTTCTAATCTCTTTGGCTGCCTTATTTATATTAATTTGGCATTTTCCTTTGCATAAATATTGCACCATATCAAATCTCTCTTTTTTTTCCCATGTCCATAGTTCTTTTTTATACTTTTCAAATATCTCTTGTTTTTTTCGTTTATATTTTTGCACTTCCTCAGATGCTTCTTTTTCCAAACAGATCGGAGTTTCTTGATCTATATACTGTTTTTCACAAATCTGTTGTATTAATGAACATAATATTTCATTTGAAGCTTCTGACAATTTTTCGTGTGGAAGTATTTTTCTTTCCTCTAATTTCTCTCTTAATCTTTTTGAATATCTTGTGACTGGAAATTCTGGGCTTTTTGCATAATAGTAACAATACATCATTTATTTATTTATTTATTTATTTGCAGTTGGTTTACCAGGATAGTCCATTGGGCCAAGATGAACCCGTTTTCAATGGAGTCCTGGGGAGAAAAGCTCCATTAACAAGGTTACATAGTTATACAAATATAATAAAATATTAGCAATCAAGTTATCAATACAATTACACAGTTAGAGCATCATACTGGTGTTGACTGTTGCAGATGGTACTTTCTATAGAAGTGATTCAGATTGCATTATATACAGAGTTCAAAATGCAGTATTTACAGAATTGTACAAATTACAGTTTGTAGATGGTACATATTATAAAGTGAGTCATATTGCAGTATTTGTAGAATTATACAGAATTACTGTTTAAGGATACAAAATCAATGTATCTTTACAAGTGGTACCTACTGTAAAAAAATAAAACTTGTTTCAGTATGTCCACATTAAGAGTCTATATTTCAAGTGACATTTCAGATGAGATTGTTAGGTAAGGCATATAAATTGACTGATTTGAGATTAGGAAGCTAGATAGAAAGATGCAAGTTACTACAATAGGAGAGGCAGATGCAGGAGAACTTATTAGCAGGAGGAGGAAGAAAATAAGGTAGTTTTGAAAATATGAGGGTGGATGAAAGAGCATTGAAATTATGAAGGGTGGGTGCAAGAGCATTCCCACTGCGTTAGTAGATGAGAGTAAAGATATTTTTTGAATGTAAAGTGGTTGAAGGTGGTACGAATAGCTGGAGGTAGGGAGTTCCAGAGACGTGCTAAACTATAAGATAGAAGTTTTTTACCTGGGGGGCATAATGGTATGTGTAGTTCAAGTAGATTCTGGTTATTGGTTCTGAGTTGTCTGTTTGGAAGGTGCATTTTAAAGGTATTGGAAAGAGATGGACATAGCAAGGGTTTAAAGATGAGCTTGTGGGCAAGAGTGAGTTGAGAATATATGAGTTGGTTGTGTAGTTCTAACCATGCTAGTTTGTGGAGAGAAAAGCAATGGTGAGTAGATGCTTTGTGGCCATTAGCGAATTTGGCTATTTTATTGTAGCATGAGGAGAGTTGTGTTTTGAGGGAAGATTGTAAGTTAGTCAGGAGTGGGGCATCATACAGAAGAGAGGGAACAAGGAATGAGGAAGAGAGAGTTATTTTAGTAGTGGGTGTAGGAAATGATTTTGTCGGTAGAGCATACCTAGTTTTTGATGAGTCTTTTTGATATTAAGTTGTATGTGGGAATGGAATTTCAGCTGACTGTCAATTTGAACCCCAAGTAACTTAGTCTCTGGCACCAATTCCAAGGATGTGTTGTTGATACTGGTGATTAAGAAGGAGTTTGTGTTGGCAGAGATGTGTTTAGAGGGAGTAAAAACCATTAATTTGGTTTTAGAGGCATTTAATGCTAGATGGTTTGTTTTCATCCATTGTTTGGTGATAGAGAATGCATCTTGTGTGAGTTTTTGGAGTACTGGAATGGATATGGCAGAGCAGATAATGGTTGAATCGTCTGCATATTGAGTAATATTTGAGAATGGTATAAAATTATGGAAATCATTTATGAAGATGTTAAATAGTAGAGGACCCAATATGGAGCCTTGGGGGACCCCAGTTGGAGTACTTAGGAATGAGGAAGTGGCTTTTTTCCATTTAACAGCTTGAGATCTATTAGATAAGTAACTAGAGAACCAGTTTAATGAGGAGGGACATAGGTTAAGTTGGGAGAGTTTATTAAGGAGTAGTTTATGGGAGATAGTGTCAAAGGCTTTTGAGAGGTCCAGTAGTAGGTAGAAACAATATGTCCAGAGTCCCTGGCCTTGTTTATGGTTTCTAAGAAGGAGAGGAGGGCTGTCATAGTACTATAACCAGGTCTGAAGCCATGCTGGGTTGGAGTCAGCAGGTGATTGTCTAAGAGATAAGGAAGGAGCTGCAAATGGATACACTTTTCAAGTAGTTTTGAGATGGGAGACAGAATAGCTATGGGACGGAAGTTTGTAGTATCATTATTATTGCCACCTTTGTGCAGAGGTATGATAAAGGCCTTTTTCCAGATTTGGGGTACTTTGCTTTCTTGGATCAAGCGGTTTATTAGTATACTAATGGGGTAGGCAATGGTTTCAGCTGCTATGCTAAGAAAGTATGAAGGAATATTGTCTGGGACATTAGAGCAAGGCTTTAGTTTCTGGATCAGCTTCTTTATGGTAGATGTGGGGATAGGTTTTAGTGAGAAAGTAGGAGAAGGGGGGGTGAGGTATTGGAGGGTGGTGGTTCTGGGGAGGGAAAGAGAGAGGTAATAGGAGTGGAGGGAGGGGTATGAGAGGATTGGGGTGAGATTGGGGATGTAATGGTGTCAGTGAATGAAGAAGTTAGCTTGGAAATAGAATTTATGAAAAAAGAGTTAAATTGTGTAGCCAAATCAATGTCTGAAGCATTGGGGTCTGGGCTAGGGGTGGCTGTTTTGCCAGGATTGATAAGGGTAGAGATTCCTTTCCAGAATTTTTGAGGATTTGTCTTATTAGTATTTTGGAGTATGGAAAAGTAGTTTTGTCGATCTTTAATAACAAGCCTTTTTACTTTGTTTCTAAGTGTTTTAAATTCATTGTGGGTGAGTGGGGTTTTATTTTTATGGTAAAGTGTCCAGGCCTTATCTCTGTGGCGCATGGCTGTTAGTGTGTCTTTGGTTAGCCAGGGGGTAGTTTTTAGTTTTATTCTTTTGGTCCTGATGGGAGCATGGTAGTCTAGAAGGTTCAGGAAGGTTGTGTTGAAATGGGCCACAGCATTATCTAGGGGTAAAGCATGCAGGATGTTCCAGTCAACTAGTTTGAGAGAGTCAGAGAAAGCTACTGGGTTGAAGTTTTTATGATTGCGGGTAGTAATGTAGTTATGAGTTCTTTGCATAGGTGCTTGTAGTCGATAAGTGAAGATAGGAAGGTGGTCACTAAGGGAGTCTGGAAGGGTACCACTGACAGGGAAGTAATGAGGGTGAGAGACTAGAATCCAATCTAGAATACTACCTTTGGGGAGAGTTTTAGAGGGGCGAGTAATGTCATTAATTAGTTGTGAGAAGCTGTAAAGGTTGATATTGAGTGGGCTTGAGGGAGAGTGAATGGCAGACCAATTGATATTGGTGTCACCCAAAATTATGATTTCATTGTTAATGTTGGTGGAGAGCCAGCAAAGAATATTCTCAAGAGTGGTAATATTGTCACCAGGGGGAATGTAAAGGGAGGCTATACATATGTGCTTGTATTTATTGACTTGGAGTAGTGACAGGAGTAGTTCAGCATTGTTAAACATGGGGATGGGTTTGTTATAAGGGGTGACTGACAAGGAGGATGAGTATAGTAAGGCAACCCCACCTCCTTTTTTTTTGGGTCTGTCTTTTCTGATGATTGAGTAATTTGGTGGTATACCCGATCCTTTATATGGGGTTTTAACCAAGTTTCAGAGATAGATAGGATATCGGGTTTATTATATGTAAGCCAAGCATGAAGGTTAGGTACTTTGTTAACTATACTTTGAGAGTTTATAGAGGTGAATGGTATGGATTTATCTACATTGGTAGAGATGGAGGGGCCAGGGCTGGGGTGGATATCTCCTGATAGTAGTGAGGTAGTTAGATAAAGGGTTAGGTAGGAGAGATATTTGGACTGCTTAGAGGTTATGTTGGTCTTTATTATTTGAGTAAGGGGTTTGTTATCAACTATGGTATTAAGGTTAAATAGAGTGTTGAGAATCTTTTAAGTAAAGAAAAGGTGGTTTTGTATAGGATAAATATGTGGAGATATTGTGGTGTAAGTTTGTAAAGGAGGTGAGTTGAGATGTATTGTTGTGTGGAAGGCCTGTGAATGGTTAAAAAGTGTGGGCTGAGTGAGGTAGTGAATGTAGACCATACTGAGGAGTAGTATTAGAAGAGTAAAGGAAGATATAGGTTTTGGGAGCATTGTGAAGATGGGTCCGAAGGTAGGGGATGCAGATGGTAGTAAGCAGTTTGTAGGTTATAGAAAGTAAGTTTAGTAGGGTCCTGTGTGCAGGAGGTAGTAATGTGTCTGGGTAATTGTGGGAGGAGAAATATGTTGGGGTTAATATGAGTGGAGTAAGGGAGGGTGTAGGTTTGAGTAGAGGACACTAATTGGTGGGATGGTTTTCCTAGAGGGAGGAACGCTGGTTAGTGTGGGTGTGGGAGGGAGTGGTTATAGAGAGAGCAATGGAGTGTAATTGGTTAGGTGATATTGTGGGTGTGGTTGTGGGGGTATAAATGTAGATGTAATGGGGCGGATGGGAATTGGGGGCAGGGTAGGGGAGGGGAGTGAGCCCGCAGGGCGAACGGAGCGGGAAGAGCCAAGAGCCAAAGGAAGACTATCAGTAGAACTGTTAAGTGGAGAAGGTGAGTACAAGGGACCAGTGAAAAGGAGTAGCAACAAGCTTTTTGAGGAAGGAGTGAGAGAGAGAAGTTAGTGAGTTAAAGCTTGTAAAAGATACTGGGGAAGAGAAAAAGAAATAGAAGTCAGGAAATAGTGGGGAGAGGGAGTCACCTAGTGAAAGCCCGTAAAGGTTTCACCAGGGAAGAAATCACAAGGCTGGGTCTATTATGATCACATCACATTCTTTACATCACTTCTTTCTTATCCTCAATAGTCCACTCTATAGTCTTTACGGCTCTTCTTCTTTGGTCTATCAGCTTTAGTGATTTTTGTGGACAGCTACTTCCTTCTAAAACATGGGGGGAGCATCCTCCCCCTGGGCCTGGCCCCACTGTAGGAATGTTTCAGTATTTTGAGGATTCTACACTGTCCTTGTTTTTCTGGTCCTGGCACCAGTGCACTTACCGGAATTGGGCACTTTTTTATCCTGGGCCTTGTGCACCCAGCTATCTCTTTTAATTTTTGACCTACTTCAAAATACAGTCTATATATCAGTGTTACCTTGGTGAGATTTTGTAAAAAAACAGGGTCCAGCTCATAAAGGTACTCACCAAGACTTGAAGATGAATTCAAATTCAGCACTACTACTCTCCTTTGCTTGCTGACTTTTCATCTCTCCTGTAGGACAATTTTTTCCGTGTGTGGTGTGCTTATTCTTGGACCAGACTAATGTTTAGAAATGGGAGACTAGGACAGAGATGAAATTGGGAAGTACATAGGGTGTTCCACACATGATAAGCTCTTCAGGAATAATTAGGATGGAGGTCAGATAGAATAATATGTCTCAATTTGTTCTGTAAGTAATCATAGTTATCTTAATTATTCGGGATTGTTTTTATTTTTGATAATGACATTGTAAATATTGCATAAAAATACTACACTTTGTGGGCTGACCAATTACACCAAATCACTTGCATAAATTACACACATATGAGAAGTTATGTATTATGTGTGAAATTTAATTCTTTTTGTAGAATACTTGCTCTTTTTTCTTTTCAAGGAGACAAGCCGGAGAAGGAAATCAGGGATATAAGAGGTAGGTAGGTAAGAGAACAGACTTCCCACTACATAATACCCTGTACATTTTCAACCACAATTTAGATCTATGGGTTTAGCCTCAGCAATGAGTTGGCAGTATTGCAGTGCTGGGGGCCCATAAGAGTCTAAACACATGTAGCATGCAGTAGAAAGCTGGAATATCTTTTGTGACATAAGGATCGCTTCTGATTTAATGGTAAACACTGTTTTTCTGCTAAGCCTTGGCTGTTTAGCCTATCATTTTTAATCCATCATTGTCTAAATTTATTGCCATATTTTGTAAAGACAACCTGGGTAAATAGCTAGAAAGATAAAGTTGAGGAGAAAAATTATTCTATCAATCATAATTCTACTCAGGAGAGTTAATTTTAGCTTTTTCCACTTCCTACACTTTTTCTTCAGTTGCTGTAGAGCTAGCTGTGCATTTCGGTCAGTCATATATTGCATGTCATAACTACTTCCAAGTTTAAATTTCTTGGATCATTTCCAACAGGAACTGGGCATGTCACCTAACTGCAACTCACAGGGTTTACTTAGAGGATTTTTTTTGCCATAGCAGGAGAACTATCATTCCCATTCATTATCAGTGCCCCACAAAACTATGCCAATCTTCACATAAATTAGCAATACAGAAATGGGAATTTCAGTTTATAAGCCCAATTTTGAGCATGTGTGTATTATCTAGTTTTTCACAGGACTGAATGTTGGAAAAGGGAGGATAGGACAGAGATGAAAAGTGGAAGAAAGCAGAAGGTAGAGTCAAAGCTGAAGAATAGCATCAAGGAAATGGTGGTGATGTATTCTCTAGGCAGATGTCAGAGATACTCCTGCTATGTTCTCAG
This sequence comes from Protopterus annectens, assembly GCF_019279795.1. Taxonomy (NCBI): domain Eukaryota; kingdom Metazoa; phylum Chordata; order Ceratodontiformes; family Protopteridae; genus Protopterus; species Protopterus annectens. The sequence continues at coordinate 662,886,082 of NC_056726.1, read as the reverse complement.
TTGGTTGCAGAAAGGTCCTTATATATATATATATATATATATATATATATATATATATATATATATATATATATATATATATATATATATATATATATATATATATATATATATATATATATATATATATATATATATATATATATATATATATATATATTTACACACACACACACACACACACACACACATATATATATATATATATATATATATATATATATATATATATGTATATTTACACACACACATATACATATATATATATATATATATATATATATATATATATATATATATATATACAGAGAGAGAGAGAGCCCTATGTACCTTAGAATCTACTGGGATGAGCACTCCACAACTCCTAAAGGCCACTGATGATTCTGTCACATCTCCACAATTTGTTTCATGGTGTCCCTCTCTGCAGAGTAGTGGTTCATTATGTTGGCGTCATGGAGGACATGAACAGTTAGTTCTTGTTCAGAAGACCCTGTGCCTCCAGTGGTGACACTGCACATCACTGGCAGCATGGGTTGCTATGACAGCTTCTTCCTGATACAGGTTGACAATTTCTGGTAAAATGCCTAGCATATTTTTATTTCTCCTCTGATTGAATGCAAGCATTTTGCACTGTTTGTTGCTAGTGTGTGCCCAGCAGGGCTGTACACCATTTATATATTTCTGTCTCTCTCTCTCTCTCTCCACCATTTTTTATACCATTAGCATATAGCACAGGATTATATAGTCATTAGCACATATCTTAATCTGTCCCATGTTTTCCAGTGAACCTTGACACTTCAGCGTGTTTTCTGAAAATCACAAACCCTGTGGATCCCTGGTACTTTAAGCAAGTTCAGGTACTTTTGATTAGATATGTGGGTACAAAACACACTCAAGAATGCCATTCTACAACCAATGATTTCACTGACCTGCTTTCTGCAAATGTAAGCAGATGTTATATGCTCACACATCATGAAAACTGAGCAAAATGACTCTTGGCAGTCTTGTTCATTTAATGTAGGACTAAATTGTTCTCAGAGAAATACACTGTTCTGAACAAGGAAAATCAGTAATTATTCATCAGTAATCACATCTATCTAGTCCCCAAAACACAGCCATATTCCATACAATTATGATGTTTATTTGAAAAGAACATGAGAAACATAATGATCACAGAAATGTACTTTAAGTTGATGTGGTCAGAAATTCAGTCTCCTAACAATGAATGCTTAAAAACGATTGTGTAGTTTTTCTGCATCTTCACATACAGCATGCCTCCTTAACTTCACCTTAAATGATAACCACATTTTGCTTATACCTCTGATGATGGATTGAGAGAAAAGTGAAAGTAAGGACCACAGTGAAGTATTTCAACTTGATACTTACATATACATAAACACCACCTCCAAATTAGCTGTTTAAAATATTATTCTACATGAATTCTGTAACCACCCTCTTTGTTTACCTCTAGCAACAGTCACTTTGTCTACTCACCCATAAGCAAAATTTATGCAGAAAATTCACTGGTGAACAGAAGCAGCATGAGAGGCAACATTTTGTTATTTTTAAAAGATTAAGATTGCAGCAAGCTGAGTATTACAAAAAAAGACAAACCCCAGGATTCATGAAGCTTGCGCCAGGCACAGGCGTAGCGTAGGTGGTATAATGACAATTATGGCTGCCGAGCGATTCAGGTACGATCCAATTCCACGTGCACTACTGGCGTACACCAGAACTGCACAGCCCTCGGCTTAGCTATGATAATCACCCCATGCACAGTGCCACACCATGCAAATGAAGGTACATAGCGATTCATGAAGCGGTGCAGGTGTAGCGTAAGCCCACGGAAATGTAAACCAAAAAACACGGTTTACATTTTTCCAAACAGAACATCGGAGCTATGAAAGCGGACCAGACTCATGTATTACAAAGTTAAGATATGCCAATGGCTAGATATACAGCCAATGGCATAAGAAAAGATGCACAACACCTAAAAAACAATATTTAATGTCATGACCACAATAACGCAAAGTACAACTGCAGGGCATATGTGCGCAAATGGGAACACAAAGAAAATATATATAACTGTCATAAAATTGCAATGTAATACAAATCAGGATTTCACCATAGTACTCAATGGTATGCTTGGTACACCACAACCAAGCTGCAAGGGTTGCTAAGGGTCTGTGACAGTGTTCAGTGTGGTAACTATGAATTAGTAGTCAATGCCATGCAAATGAGGCAGGTAATACTGAATCGCAAACATCCCGCCAAATTAAGGATGTACCATACGGCGGAACACTACAACACCGAGGAGTGGCTCAGAGGTATACATGACATCAGCAGTGGGGTGTGCCACTGTAGCTGTAAGCACATTGGAGCAATGCAAATCTGGCCTGGCCATTGCTAAGCAAAGCCACAGGACAGGGGTGGGGAGGTAGGTATAGCATAGTTTAGCTTACAGCACATATGGTGCCCGAAAGCACATGTGTACGGGGATGAAAATGTGCCTGAAAACCGGTAAGTGGATGAACGCACCGCGAACCATAGCACAAACAGCAAGGTCAGGGGAAGAAAAGAAGGAAATGCCGCAGTAGGGTAATTGGAGTACAACTGAGCAATTAACACCTATTAACTCACAGCGGGCAATCAACGGCAGCTGACAAGTCTGCTTGCAGAAACCTGCAAAACAGGATAGGGGAGGTGTCGGATTGCAAAGAATGGAGAATTGTCAAAGCAGAGCAAAGCAAACCTACAGTAGACCGGCAATAGAACACATTACGCAAGATAAGCCAGGTCTAGGAAAGTACAAATGAAAGCAGGCTGCTGGATGCATGCCAGAAAATGGTAGGTGAAACATGAAGAAGTGTAAAGGGAAGGGCAAGAGGTAATCCACGGCAGCCAAATGTAATTCAACACCAAAGGCACCACAATAGTAGTTCCTGTAGTAAAACACATAAGATACCCTGTAGCTACGATTGTACATACACACCCTATGACATCATCGGTGTTCACTGCACAATAGTATAAAGTGTGAAAGCACCCTACACACACCTGTGTATTCCCAAAAACTACATTATAGGTGTAAACACACGGGGAACTTTTAAAATGTACATGTTGGGAGCTGCCATAGCTGTGATTCATCACCATGTGTTAGAGACTGACGGTGTTGTGGAGGATGATGCTGACAACCACCGCAGGCCCCGGAGGAGGAGAAGAGTGTTCAGACCAAGGGTAACCTACCAAGGGGCTACATGATCTGGAGATAGTAGAGTGTTACAGGGTGGACATGGACATCTTACAGCAAATAGTTGAGCTGTGCCGGCCACGCTTGAGATCCAGAAACAACAGAGGGGAACCCATCCCAGTAGACATGAAGGTTTGTGTAAGCTTGAGAATACTAGCCACAGGTACCTTTCAAAGGCCAACTGGAGATATAATGGGGATCACACAGGCATCAGCATCCAGGGTACTACACCAGTCCCTGGATGCCATGTTACCACATGCCAATGAGCATATACACTTCCCCCAAAGCTCAGGAGGAGTTGGCCAGCAATATGCATCACTTCCACCATGTGGCACACTACCCGGAGGTACTGGGTGCGATAGACTGCACGCACATACATATCAAGTCACCACCCGGTGAGCATGGTAGGTGCTACATAAACCGCAAGGGATTCCACTCTGTCAACTGCCAGGTTGTGTGCAATGCCCAGGGCATTATCATGGATGTGTGTGCTGGCAGCCCTGGAAGCTACCATGACTCCCATATCTGGCATGCCTCACAACTGTATCAGGTATTTGTCAGTGGGGACATCCCACATGGCTACCTTGTGGGGAGTGCTGGCTATGCACTGGAGCCATGGATGATGACTCCCATCAGAAATGCACATGCACCCATGCAAGAACGCCATAATGAGGCACCCGCACAAACCAGAATCATCATAGAGCATGTGTTCGGGATGCTGAAATCACGGTTCCATTGCTTGGACACATCTGGTGGAGCCTTGCAGTACTCTCCAGGCATGTGTGCCCACATCTTCATAGTATGTGCCATGCTACATAATATGATCCTGTGGAAACAGCTGCAGCAGGGACAAAATGATGAAGGCCCTCATAGCCCATTGCAATTGCCAAGGCCATCACAGGCACAGAGGGATTCAGACCATGAACACACTGTGCCAGCCCCAGTAGGCAGACGGAGGCATGCCCAATATGCCTACACCTTGGCAAAGAGGGAACGTATAGCACATACTCTGACAGTGTAGGCCCCTACGGACTGACACCTCTCCACCTGCACACACAGTAAAATAGATGGCACACACACACACAACCACCTGTAAATTGTAATGTATAGGTGGACTACGGTGTGAATCCTACATAGGAAGCCCTCAACCATTGTACACACAACAGCTATTGGAACAAGGAATGTCAACACCTGAACAGTACATGCACCTATCAGCATATGTTGGTACTGTGTGTATAGGTTCCTAGGTACATCGATAGGTACACGCCCGATTGTCCGAGGCCATACACCAATCGAGGCAAACAGTGTCTGCTGTCGCCACAACATCGAGTAACCAACTGTTGCTCAGTGGAGCAGAGGCAATCGCAGGATCACATGTGTGTAAGCACTGTTCTCCACACACTCTGCACGGATTCCCTGGTGCATTAATGAGGGGCTCCACATAATGTAATCATGGATTTCGTGTCAAGGCATGGGGTGTACCCATGACAGGTATCTGTCACCCCAGCATGCTCCAACTACGGTCGTTTGAAGGTATAGCACATTATTGTGTGTGGCTCACTGTGATATACATACCCAGTGCTGGAGCACATCCATTAAACATCACATGGACATACCATTAATAGGACTCATCCATATGTAAACTAACTGAGTTACCCATGTGATTGCAGTATGGAGTAACAGCCATAGTATAGTCCACATACAAAATGCCATAACATGTGTACAAATCCCAGATGCCCAAGTTGTAAATGCAGTGACCGTTGTGCATGTTCCCGGTCCCACATCCTGCAAGGGATGTAACATAATCCCGGAGGCATGAATAATGCATGTCGGATGCAGGTCATCAGATCATGTTTAGCATACGTTAGCGGGAATACGTGTTGCCCAGTGCTGATAAGCGTTGTTTAAATATGACTATACAGATATGCGCGAAACAGGGCTAAGCTTCTCTGAATATCGCACAGATCATGGTCAATGATGTCCAGAACAGGTGAAACCAGCATTATTCACCCCTGTACTAATAGTGCCTGCTCTGAAAAGTAAAACGACCACTGCCAGGAGTAGAACACGCAATCATGTACACAATCACCTAACACTATGGTAGCCAAGATGTACCTACAGCAGGTGTGTAATGTGACCGGTTCAAACACAAATGTGCGGAGTCCAGGAAACAGTATACACCGACAAGTACACAATGAAAGGTGTATTCTGCCTGTCACTCTCTCTGTCAGATATATACATATATATATGTATATATATATATATATATATATATATATATATATATATATATATATATATATATATATAGATATATAATACAGATAGAAAGGGTGATAGAGAGATATATGTTGATATATACGGATTCACCGATATCTGCAAATATATAGATAGGTCAATGACATGCACACAACCATGGAGGTACAAATAAATAGGATACCGCCAACTATGGAATGTGTCACATACCGACACGTGTAACCACGAGGCTGGAAGACCGAAAGAACACAGTACCGGAACACTAGAACCGTGAGTAATATTATCACGATATGAAGGGTCATTTAGTTACCGCTGCAGGTGTTGCGGTCCACGTAGGTACTGTGTTCAACTGTGTTTGTGATTGCCGTAGTCTGTGTATGTGTGTGTTGAGGGTGCCATGTGCGTGTCTGTGTGACTGTAATGTGTGTGTGTGTGTCTGCATCATGTGTCTGTTAGTGCCAACTCAGAGATAGATCATTATGGTAGGTGTGGTTATAGTTAGCTGTAGGCATACGGTTACCACCTGTCCCACATTAGGAGGGACAGCCCCTCCCTCGGCAGTTGTGTCCTGACATAAAACATTAAAAAGGGCAAATGTCCAAGATTGTAGGACATTATTATGTCCCATATATTACGTAATAGTTGCATTAAATAGTTATGCCTGTATGTAAGAAACGTAAATGTTACATGCAATATGATAAGTAGCCAATGTCCTACAACAATAAGTATGTATTCAGTATAAAAGTACGTGCTATCCTGTGTACTGACCGTGGGTATGTGTCGGCTTGTAAACACCGATATGTGTCCCACAAGTGTCCCACAATGGCCATTTGAAAAGGTGGCAACCCATGCCAAAGAGGTTCAGTTACCAACACAACTGCAATGAGTGCAAAAATCTGGGACAGAAATACACGGGGCAGCTGTCATTTAGTAACATTCCTTTACATATCGCTGTATTTCCGGAGGTATGGAAGTATTACCTCACCTGCATACTATATAGAAACCAATTAACAATGGCCCAATGTATATGCCCGTAACAAAAGTCTACTAACTGATAGGTCTTTAATTAGGGAAGGAGCCCACACACATATATGGAATATGTAGAAATGCAAGCCCCACAAACCTGTATATACTACATACACCCACCTACATCCCCCACACACGAAACTATAGCAATACAGACTGTAATTACAGCACAAACATCCAGTTACTCAATTACATCTGCAGAAACGTTAACATACCTTGTGAGAGACACATTTTTAAAGGTGCCATGTGAAATCGTAAGACGGTTGGGATGACAGGTGCACTCACATGTAGAACCACATACTCTAGCCGTCACACACAATCCACGGGGGACATGAATCCAAAATATCCATGTCTCTACACATAGCAGTTGCAATTACACACAACAAACACAATACAGGCCATCTCCCCGAAGGAAGGGCAAATGGGCAATGCCCAAGTGGAGAATACAATTATACCCCACTGTTGCCGCATAATTGGTGAATGGAGCAGCTGCACAGCTGATGTGCAAGTAATAATTCACTCAGGAACACCAATTGGCGGCAGGAAACCACATGTTACAGGTATTGATGTATATAAGGATTTCTTGCCAGACATTCAAACCGTATGCTCATACCATAGAACTGTTTAAACAGTGTAAGAGAGATAGTTATGGAAGTTTGGAATGATAACAAGGTATGTAAAACACTCAGTATGTTAGTGCATGTATAGCCTGTTTTGTATTAATTAAAAGTGTCCGCAATGCATAAAGTGGGAAAAGGTATTATGTAGTGATGTCTTGCTGAGCATAGTAATGCTTATAGAAATTGTGTGTCCTGCAGTGGGCCACAATGTAAACATCACAGACACCACAAGGGATGCTACATGAGGGCTTTAAACAGAACAATTCCATACCACCCACCGTCAGTGGTAGGGTATGTCCAACAAGTACGTGCCATAGCAGGGGATAGTATATGTTGATATACTGTCACAGTAGGCATGTGTATGGGCATATAACGACAATGACATGCCTAAGGTGGTCCCGCTGTGCAAGTATGCTTTGAATTATGGGATAATATGTAAAATATGTGTAATGTACAGTATTGTAGGTAAATATGTCAGATATTCTACACAGCATAACAGGCATATCATGCATACTAATGTCCAGATCCTAACTATTAAATCTAAGAACTCGGGTGGTGATGCCCTGTACGCCAACTCCATTGGAAAGCCTTGGAACTCCCTGCCAAACAACCTTAGACTCATGACCTCACATAAACAGTTCAAAAATAACCTCAAAGAACATCTTAAGTTACAATGGCTATGCCCATGTACAGAACCTGACTAACTTATCTAACTCATTCCAAACTACTCCCATTCCACCTTAATCCAAATCCCTTACTCAGATTATTAAAATCTCTTGTACTCATAAAGGACCCTGATAATTCGTGACCTAGTCTATTATTTCCACTGTGTTTATGCTATATAACTAGTATGTATAACCTGCTGCTTTGCTATTTGTGTTTATATAAAATCTATGTTATTCCTATTCTTATCTTGTAAATGTAACATGTATTCTCATCATGTATTGCCATTATGCTGGAGCTTTTCTCCCCGGGCCTCTACTGAAAAGGGATATGTATCCAGCTGGACTAGCCCGGTCAACAAATGTAAAATAAATAAAATAAATAATACTACTAAAGGTATCATCTATTGCCATGTACAATATACAATAACAGGATACATATGGCCTGTAGTCACGGGACACTGTAACAGCATGATAGCTAATCGAAATGGAAGAGCTACTCAATTAACCATGCACAAAGGACATGTAATAGCTTCACAGGTTCATAGTGGGTTACTATGCAGTCTGGCAAGTCTATGTGTAAGCCCAACTACAGTGTTTACACCAGCAGCATCTCTCCAGGGTAGTGTCCTGTCTGTGAACAGCAGAGTCATGTGTTACCTGCACCTCTGCACAGTACAGCCACTGCAGTGATCCCTGGCGTACATGTGTGTCTCCCATCCACCAAGTGAGGTATCACATGAACTGTGCTACTGAGTGTCCCTGCGTGATGCACATAGGAATCATGTTCCAAAGCATGGTGAGTGTCTGGTTTGGAAATGTAACCCTCAAGCACATCCCACTCATCGTTGCGTGTGTGCATATATCCATGAGCATGTTGCTCACAGTGGTTTTTGCTTATGTCGCTTATGTGGAGTATATCCATGAATATTGTTGTGGACATGGGCCCTGTCTGTTCAGCAGAGGTCACCCCTGAGTATGTAGTATGCAAGTGTGTACAGTCGTGGTGTCCGTAGTTCTGCCGCATATGTCAACCTTCGGAGCTCAATAATCCTCATGGCGTGTTAATGTTGTGGTATGTAAAGCCTTAGCTGTTCTGTAAGGTACACCCTAAATGGGGTGTTGTACCCTTGAATGTGTGTATACATTAGGAGTTCAGAGGTACAATGGGTGCCTATGTTCCAGCTACAAACCCAGTACAGATAAGGGTGGCCACATAGAAGGATATCCATGCCACAGTGGCAATATGGTTATCAAAGGAGTGGGTGCTACCTACGTGTGCACTACAATCACATACAATGTGACATGTATGTAGGGGACTACCACCTATGTGATAGTCAGTGGGTGATTGGTGTAATACAAAGGGGATGTTCACGCACCTTGTGTCATGCAGCTTGAGGCCATGATATTGATATCAGTTATCCGTCACAGTGACACCCTTATGGAGGGAGTCAGTATCAGCTAGTGGATCAATCATGGCACTTTGTATGCAGTTGTCTGGAAGCTAGTCAGGGAAAGTCCCTCTGTGCTAGCCTGTACCTCAGGGAAACATATACCAAACATGAGGGGCCCTATGACTGAGGATTGTGGTATGCCAAGTGTAACCGAAATACAGTAGGTACTATGGTATGCTACCCTCATTGTGTGGGTCCTGTCCGTGAGCCACTTTGCATAACATCCTGAGACATAGGGGTCGATGTGCAGGTGGATGTGTATGTTGTCAATACCAGAATGGAGAATGGTGCTGAAAGCTACTGAGAGGACAATGTAGGCTGTGTGGACCCCCTTACCATCATCAACTACCCTGGTAACTGTATCAAAGGAGTCCACCAGGTGTAGGAGCCATGCTCTGGCCCTAACATGTCCATCCTGGGTGGCATCAAAGGACTGGAGCCCACCAATGTCTCTGTGAATGACTTCCATGATGATGTGCCCCATAGCCTTGCAGAACAGTCCAGTCAGGCGTATAGGGCAATAGTCCCTCTCGTTCATTGTGGCACCACCTGTGTGGAGTGTGATAACTGTTGCTGTGTGCCATTCAGGGGCCACAATGTCTGATACAAGGCTATTACTGAATCTGGTAGCCAAGTGGGGAGACGTCGTTCAGAGGTTTGTGTAAATCACAGCCTGGGATGTTGGACAGTCACATGGAGTCAGTGTTCCAGGCCTTACAGAGTGCAGGTTAGTACTATGTAGTTGTGACCGCAGGGACACCGCAATGTTCCTGCAGGGATTGTGGCACTGTAAGAAGTGAGAGGGTGTAATGTTAGCATTGAACCCATCTGCCAGCATGTTGCCAACATCACTCAGTTCTGTAATGTTCCTGATTAACTGTTGTATATCAGAGCAGATGTGGGTATTGCCATTGACTACTGACATACCTCCATAATGCCTTGTGGTACACCCTGGAATATGTCGCAGTAATGTTTACGTAGCTAGGTTCGGAGTATGTGATGAGGGATCCCGTAGCCCTACTGAGGCTGACCAGTGAGCTACCCCACCCATGGGATTGTATTCCACTTTACAACATCCTCCACCTTTTGTTGTAAATTATGTCCATGGAACTGGACCCCCAGAGTGGCATCTGCTATCTGGTGTGTACCATCATGGCTCAGGAATAGCATGATCCATGCAGTCGTGTATGTGCTAATGAAGTGCACTGGGGTATGTTTCAGTGTTTGTATGTGCATTGTCCATCTGCACTGGTGTCATGACGTTAACTACTGCTGTCATAAGACGTCTGTAATAGGCGTTGTAGTACTCTTGTACTGTGTATGCCATGAAGGGTGTGGTGCCAGGATGTGGATAACAAGGGTGAGTAGCATATGTTCAGAATCCACCAACGAGGGGATAACCCAAGGTGTGGAACACCAGTCACATGTTGGTAGTGCCCATGTCTAGGATATTGTTGGTCTTGGAGGTGGTGTGTATGGGTTGATCCAGCCGAGTGGAGGTTATGAATCCCGGACAGTGTTGGCCTAATGTGTTGGTACATGAGTGGCTATCCGAGTTAAGTGTGGGTTAGTGTCAGTCTCACATCAGTAGTACCTGTCTGAACCCTACTGTCCAGTACACCAAGATATGAGGTCTGGTAACCGTGGGGTATGTTGTTGAATCTGTAGCATGTTACAATGTGTATAGCAGTTCTGGCCACAGTTAGTTGCACGTGGAGCACCTCTGATGCATTGTGCTAAGTAACTAGCCAGGATGTGTGTACAACATAGTGGAATATGGGAACACCTCAGCCGTGGGTGTTCCGGTAAAGGTTACATGACTGAAAGGTTTGGTCTGCGTATAACCTATCATTGCAGGTGTGCTCTGCAGAGCCTAGAGGCAGGTCCCAGTCACTGCAGAGATATTGAAGTGGTCCATTATAAGGAGTGCCTTGATTGTGTGCGTCAAAGATGAAGATGTCAAGCATTGAGTCACACGACCCCATGTTTTGCTTGCCTGTTCCCATTCTGGTGTGAATGTTATTGGAAACTGTGCAAGACAGGCAGTATAGGAGCAGCAAGAGCCTTACATGTTATCTGTACTCCCAGGGCTGACAGGCGCAGGTCGTCTGTGCCAAAGCATCGTGTTTTGTTGACCATGTCAGTCAAAGCGGACAGATACCGGATGCCTGTGGAATGACAGCAGAAGCATAGGCAACTGTTGAACTGGAACAATCAGTCATTATACAGTGGTACCAAGTCTGGATGAATGCATAATGCTCCCCAGGGCTTGGCCCATACTTTCACGACTACAACACCGGTGAGCTATTGCATGTCCCTGCACATGTAGTCTGTGAAGTTGCATCTCAGGGCAGTCACACTAACATAGAGAATGACAGTTAAATTATACCTGGTGAGATGTGGCATGGGTGCCTAGGTTATGTTGCAGAACCAGTTACCCGACAGCTAGATGTAAGCAACTATCGCCTTCTGTAGCCTGCTGAGTGGGACATCAGTGTGACCGCCTACAGAGTCACCTATGACTGGTGTGTTGTGTATGTTATAATGCCCTATTGGCTGTATGTGATGGGCTCACATGAGTCTGTGGGTATATAAGTTATTGTTGTTGTGTTTGGTGATGGGGGCTGCCTTTGGTGCCTACACAGAGTATGGAGAGGTACTGCACAAGTTGTACTCGTATGTGTGGCCTGTGGTGGTGGAGATCTTGTGAGACTATGTGATGAGTGGGGTGTGTTGCAAATGTTACACGTCCACACATGACTGCCAGGTTCAGTCAGGGTTGGTGACAGTGTTACCACCAGCATGGCTGCATATGTGCATTTACCACAGGCTGTAGTGTCGTATGTTGGGAGGTGAGCATTGACTGTGTACATGAGACAATCGCTCTATTGCCACATGTATGCCATATTCATCATATAGACAGGCAATAGCACTGGTACATGACAGATGGACATGCCTGTATATTCAATCATGTCTCACAAGATATGTGAGTTACATGTGTACAACAGCTGTTGTACTGTAAGTAAGCTGGAAATGTAAGGACAGACAGTGTACTTGTGAGAAATGGTTTGGAATGGGTGCTAGATTAATTAGTAGCTCATGAAGTTCTCACAAGTTCTGAACAAGTGCTGAGCATGAAAATGCAATACAGATAGGGTGTTGGATAATATCAACCCACAAGTGGTGAATACAGTCATAACTGGAGGCACCACACTATTACCCTGGTGAGTATAGTCTGCAAGTCCATGAACCATTATCAATGTAGATGTTAGCAGTACAGATGTAGATGACAGTGCGGATGTTTGATGACATGTACCTTCATATGTCACAGGAGTGTTCTACCAGTGGCCTGTTGACAGAATCAACACTACAAAAGGTGTCAGAGTGACATGTGCATATCACACCAGTGGCAGCTACAGTAAAACAGGGTTAATGTGTTGTACTCCCCCCTCATTATAGCCCATACCACAAAGACAAATGTGAGGCATCAGTGTATGTAAGGATGTGAATGGCCATGACCTATGAGCAATAGCTATCTCAGTGTTGTGAACAACATACAGAATGGGCTTTGTGGGTGAGGTGTGTGACATATGTGCACATTCTGACAGATGATATCAGCATTGTCACTGCTAGTTGAATATCCCTGTACCCATTAACTACCACCTAGGCTGCGGTCAACATTATGGACACTGTGTAAGGGATGGGGCTGTGCAGTTCACCTCCCTGAGTTGGTGACGTCTCCAGGCCTCTTAGGTAGTCATACGAGGCACCCATGTCATGACAGGGTGCAATCCATGAGCATGGAGATCATTGGACAGGCATACTCAGCACTCGGGTGACCAATATTATATCACATATCACCTTTAAGGGGTATTGGCCATGCGTGGATGGGCGATACCAGCCTTCACAAACCTCACCTCCACTATGCAGCATGCTGGCTACCTTGCATAAAGACATGTTCTACACTATGATGTTGGGCATGCTACACGTACATATCCTGATCTGAAAGACAGATGTCATGGACAGCCACCGTCCTACTACTAGGATCGCCACATGCTGGACAGATCCCTGTGCCATACATGTGACATACTCCCACCATACCATGCAACCCTGTCCATCAAAGCTGCACATGTCATCTCTGTCATACATGGTGTGATGACTGCATGGTAGATGTATTATCAACTGTCTGGATCAGTAATGTGGCACTGATGCACCTCGCTGTGGCAAAATGGCTGTTGGATACAGCTAGGAAACCTTGCCCATACATGCTATAGTTGATAACCATCCCTGCGAATGACGTCCGACAAGCCATTGTCCCATGTCTATCACATGTGCAACACAGGCGATCCGTGGCAGGATGTTGAACTGCTGTACAGTGCCGTGTAGATGTACATGGCAAAACACATGCATGTAAAGGTTTCCATGTGTATGTGTGCATTGTCACTGCTTAAGTCCATTAAGGCAGTGTATGTGTTGATATGTGACATATACACAGCATCAAGGTCAACAGCATTACAGTGGACACATCCAGGCATGTGCTGATAGGTAAAAACATCAGTGCAGGCAAACAGACATGCCAACATCAAGACAGCATTCACATGGAGTATGAACAATGTAATGAGGTGACACACATATATGGTGATGATATCCAATGCATAACGGGTGTTACATGTGTGTGACACAAACATGTCAGTCGTGTCAGTGTCATGATGATTTGCAAAGATAACTGTGCAGATGTACTAGATTTACTACAAATGTATGTGCAGCAGTATCTCTGTACATCTCTGTGATACTGTGACCTGTCACCATCATTATGTCTTACAGATAATGCCTCGTTCATGCCTACCAGAGTACAGCTGCCAGGAGGATCATGTCCTCATCCTGTACCTCCATGAGAACTATGAGGTGTTGTTCAGCCATGTGCCACAGCATGCCCAGCAGCATGACGACCTGTTGCAGGATCTTCGCAGGAGGGTTAATGATGTGGGTGGCCATAGCCGCACCTACCAGAAGGTGCGCAGACACTGCACAGACTTGATACAACATGCGAAACAGCGCGCCACTGCAATCGCCAGGAAACAAGGTGGCGCACTGTTTCGCATGATGTATCAAGTCTGTGCACCTGCTGGTGTGCAGACACTGCACAGACATGATACAACATGCGAAACAGTGCTCCACTGCAATCGCCAGGAAACAAGGTGGAACAGGTGGTGGGCCACCAACCCAGCCCCCACTCACCCACACCGAGGAGATACTGGCTAGTCTGGGGACACCCTCAGAACAGCATCCACAAACACTAGCTGCCATTGTGGAGGTAGGTGTCTCCCAACCAATGAGCCTGGACTTGCCTGGTAAGTCAGTACTGCACATATGACTATTATATCCCATTTAGTTGCATGTGTCACTGTACATTATGTAATGTAACATCATATGCAAGGTATGTTTACACACATGCTGCATACTACAGTATGCTACCCTGTGTATGCACACATGTGCATACTATATGCTATTGTACAGGTGAATGTGTTAACATGCACAGTGCACTCTGTGGCTGTCATACAGTCATGGATAATGTTCAAACTGCTGTGTCACCCCTATACAGGTACCTCTGGATTGCCGCACAGACATCAGTCCATTGCAGGTGAGACTGTCATCAGTATCAGGCATGTTAAAGCATAGATCTATTCGGCATGTGGCCAGTTAACACTTGTACACTTGATGTTTGGTCCAGTCACAATATACAGGTCTCATCTCCCATAATTCACACTGGCTACCGATGTGCAATATATACAAACAAAATGATACACCGACATGAAACCACAGTATCTGTCATTGCTACATGTGTGGACAGCTGTGCATACAACAGTGGAGGTGTTGTACAATGTAGGCATATGTACTATACATTGGAACAACACATGTGTGGTATGCAAACAGTACCACACAGTGAGCTGGGATATGGGCAGCCCACAGGAGTCACCATTGTGTTATATGCCCCTGCAATGGGTGCACACATTGTGATGTGCCATCTGACATGTCCCAGACACGTAGTGTTCTGGCTGCAATATTGTCACACTATCCCATAACACATACCTCACATACCAAACATACAACCCGTTGTCTTCATAGCCCTGTGGATGGTGACATATCTGACATCTATGGTTGTATGTCATATGGGACAACACAGACATGTGAGATAGACGGCCATTACAAACATTTGGCCAACACATGTTCACACATGGCCATGGGGGATGGCCAGAGACATGTAGTCACACAGTAGATGTGATGTGTATACACCCTGTTGCACATTGTCCACACATGGTCCAAGTATAGCCTTAGTTGACTGATTATACAGTTGATGTGGTACACTGGGCATCCTAAATGCCTGTGCACAGCTAGTGGAGGTGTCACTTAAGTCTACCATATAAGATGTGTTGAACATCACAACTGTGTCATAGCATGACAGTAGTCACCTGTACAGATTCCACAGACATTGAAACCACATCAGGCCACAGATACTGTACATTTCCCTTGCTGCTGTAGGACATCACCGTTAGCTGTGCACCTCGTGTGTGTGGTACATCAATGTCATGTGGGACATGGTGAATTGACAAGTCTGCCACGTGTGGACATGGTTGCCAGGCAGCTAAGTCTCTGTAGTAGTTGTGCAGGGGTGTCATCTGTAGGTCTTCCAGTGACCTGTTACATGACACAGCATGGTTTGGTGTGTATACACCTCAGCATCGAGGGTCACAATCCACAGTTATGACATGGGTATGCATGCAGTTATGGCTATGCAATGTGTGCATCTTACAAACTGTATAGGAATATAGACACCGCATGATGCCATGCAATGGCACAGTGTCTGTACTTCACACTGTATAGCAATGTAGATGGCTCACACTACCCTTCCATGCTCATGCACATTTGCTAAACATGCATTCTATCTGTAGGGCATACAGACAACACTGCAATGTGATGCCCATTACAATGCTGTACATGTGTCAAGACACCATTGTGTCAGACATGTATGTATGTTAATGCACACATCAGCAGATTACATGTCAAGGTCACGTCAGCCATGTGTACTGTTAACCTGTTCTGGTCCACATGGTGTATCACGGGGATGCATGCTTACTACCATGATTGTGTGAACTGCATGGCTACTGATATGACACCTGCTTGCTGTTGTGTGCAACTCAGGGAGGTATGCTAACTAACACTATTAATGTCTGAGCTGCATGCCGTCTGCTGTATCACATGCATGCTGCATGCCGTCTGTCAAATCACACGCATGGTGTGTCTGTGTTTGTGTGTGTGTGTGTGTGTGTGGTGTGTGTGTGCGTGTGTGTGTGTGTGTGTGTGTGTGTATGTCTGTGTGTGTCAGTGTGAGTGTGTGTCTGTGCGTGTGTGTCTGTGTGTAAGTGCATGTGTGTGTGTGTGTGTGTGTGTGTGTGTGTGTGTGTGTGTGTCTATTGTAATTTAGAGTCTTTCTTTGCATTCACAGGTGATGTAGGTGCATTACCCTCCTGCTGTTGTTAGTGTCCACACAGATACTAGCAGTGATGAACATATGCATGAGGTACAGGCAGGGTTGTCAGGGGCTGAATCTGTGCCAATGGTTGCCATCCCAGCTATGTCCCCCTCTTCCCTGTACATAGTTCTGCTGCCAACACATACCGCATCACCAGTGGCCATAGAGGAAGGACAGTCAGCGTCTGTTAGCATGGAACAGGAATGTGTGCTGGCTACAGAAGGTGGTCTCCACACCATGGTGTCAGTGTAATGACTGCAGATGTGCCACACAGGCATGTGATCAGTGCTGCTTATAGGAGGACCTCTGGCAGACATGCATCTGCAGGACAGAGCGCAGCAGCTGTTATCACCAGATGCATGTTCCAGACTGTAATGGTGGCACAGGCACATGCTGAACGGCAGAACAGAAAAGGGCAGAGGCTGCAGAGGGCTGCTATCCATACTGTAAACGACAACATCCAGGCATTGGCAAATGCTCGACAGCAGATTGCTGATGTTCTGGACAGGCGATTGGGTGACATGGTCAGAATCCTTGACTGTGGCATGGCAATCCGCAAGCGTGAGCTGTCTTTGCTGGAACATCTGGTAGGAGTGAGGCGTAGGCCATGTGGACGTAGAACAGCTACCCTGCCTAATGCAGGTCAACATGAGCATGCCACCTCACATGCCCGCTCCCATAGTGCCAGTAGCAGTAGCAGTGCAGCTGGTGCTGCACTGTCCACACCAGGACACAGCAGGCCACATGGATGTGGCCCTGGGTGTTTCCAGTGGGGGCACAGTTCCAGTGGACATGTGTCATTGGACAGTAGCCAATCTGTACCTCCGCCTGGTAGTGCCCGTGCAACCCCTGGCAGGCACAGGTCACGTGGCCATGGCCGGACACAGTGAGCTGTACATCCTGGTCTGTACAATCTGGAGCTGTCAATAATACCCCTGTGTAGGCCTCACAAAAGGCAGAACTGTGTGCACACATACATGCACATGGCAAACACATCTGTAGGGCACCGCAACACCCACATGCATAATGACCAGACATGTCCTATCAGATCACCGGCCCTTACTCACACACATGATGTCATCCATTGGTGCAGCCTATGCCCCTGGCAAACATTATCACGCTGTGCATATGATGAAGCCTGTGCAGCATCCCTGTCATCCACACCATCGGTGCAGGGACATGCTCAAATGGTCTGATGCACAGGGTGAACAGAATAGCAAGAGAAGTGTATATTACATTAGTTGTGTACTGTTGACATGCACCAGACATACCATGTAGTACAGGTTTATCATGCATTGTTATATGTTCACAGTATGTGTCTCAGTAACAGCATGTTGGTAATGATGCCCTGGTTCCCTCCTTATGGTCTACTTGCATGTGCCTACAGGTAGCAGTGTTTGCAGTCTCCCATGTGTAAATGTGGAGTACTCACAGGCACTTATGGCAATATCAGCATGCTATACGTAGCCTCAACCTGACTGTTGGAAAGGCTAACATACCACAGATGTCCACACATATACTGATCCAGAAGCATGTGGGCTGTTTAATAGGCTACATTGGCTAGAGATGTGACATCCATACCAGGTCACATCACAGGTATGTTGACATGGTGCAGGGGTTGTACACAGCGGTCCGGCCGATGATAACGTTAGAGGCCACTTGATAGCATGAGGCCTCACTGTGTAGCAGTAATATCCTGTCACATTACACGAACATGCCCACACTCATGGGGTCAACAACACTATAATGCACACTCCACAGTGTTGAAGTGAGGACCCCTGCCTATCACCCTCACAGTACTGTGCACCCACACGACACGACACAGAGAATGAACATGTACAGGTAGCCAGTACAGCTGAGACTGATGGCATCAACAGGGTAGTAGACTGCATCACCATGAGGGGTTAGGGATCCTGTGTGTTCTGTATATTAGCATACACCCTCACTCCATGCACCTGATAGCCATACATACATACACACACACATACACACACACACACACACACACACACACACACACACACACACACACACACACACACTATGGAGTCCACAAATGTCATTCATATACGGATAGCTGGCATGTGTGTGATACACACACCACTCCTGTCTACGTCATGCTTTCCACACTGCAGTATGTACAGATCTCTACAACAGTGTACAGGGGTGTGTAACAATCGGGATGTATTCCCCACCATATGTGGCATATATGGTCACACAAGCAAACGCACATGGCAGTACTGTGACTGATACACCTGCTATATGATGATAAGTCTGACAGACATGCAGCAGTATTGGCCACATTATGTGTACCAACGCTACCTCCGGCAATTGTGCTGCTATATGCACATGGGAGGATGTAAGTGTTACAGATGTCAAGTGACTTACAGTCAGTAACACCTGACCGCTGTGTAGGTTTTATGTCTTCACCATCAAGTAACAGTAACATAGCTTACTGTTTGCACATGTAATGGTAGGATGGCGTGTGACACACCTGTGAGCCATCCCCAGCAAACATCCATCTGCAAAGGTGGATCACCACTTTATGTACACACATCCATCCATACCTGATGTACATCCTACCATACTGTCAGTATTTCACCATATACAGGTGTCAATGATGGGGCTGCATTGCAACTGCATGTTGTAGTTAGGCACAGATGAGTTACATACATCAGCTACTGCACATGCATGGTAGCTGCATGCAGACTACTAATTGTACATGTGTTGGTCCTACATGCCTGTCATGTAGCCATGTTTGTATGCATTGCAATTGGTGGACATGTGCGATGGCATACATAACACATGGACTGTTGTATGATATGATGGGTGTCATGGGTAACTAGTACAGAGGGAATGTGTCCTCAGTCAACATTGCTACCCAGCCATGGACCTACCTTCCATTTGCATGCATGTGATTGCTGTAGCCACTTTTCTGCATGGAAGACAGTAAAAGCTATGCTATGTACATATGTTTTGTGGGTGTGTGTGGTCCATGCACATATCCACTGTGGTTACATGCATGGCATATGCAAACATGTATGTTCTTTGGTGTACAGCGACAGTCATCTGTCACAGCTGTGTAAGACCCAGGGCCCCTGTTATGTGTAGAGCTGACCTGGTTATGTACAGTGGTATCACTGCAATGCATAACACATGATGGAACCCTGTCGGTACATGTGTAGTCTGCACAATTGCTGTAGACCTATGTACAGTCCACTGGTCATGAGTCACACGGTGTTGTGGTAATGTACGGCTGTGTGTTGCTGGTCCAATGACATGGTGATGTCTGAGGGCTACATAGTAGACTGCGGCATGTACCTCTGTGATCTGCACCTGAGACATCTGTGATGGCTCCTGAGTGTGTACTGGTCAGTACATGTGAATGGCCTTCATGTACGTGGGGACAGTAACACCATACTGTGCCCTTCCATGTTTAGAATCCGTGTGCATGCAAGACAGCCCTTTGCAACTGCTAAGTGTGTGAGCATGCCCCATACACCGTTGCGTAGATGGACACACAGTACATTCCAAACTGTGCCCTTCTGTGTTTAGAATCCATGTGCATGCAAGATGGCCCTTTGCAACTGCTGTGTGAGCATGCTCAGTAGGCCATTGTGTAGATGGACACACAGCACATTCCAAACGGAAGTGTGATACTAAGTGTGTGAGCATGCCCAGTGAGACCTTGTATCAGTGATGTGCCTCTGTGTATGGGCATGGCCTTTGACATCCTGTATAGTGATGGTGGTCATCCAGGCAACAGATGTCCATTTTCCACGTCACGATGGATGCCTACATTGAACACACTGGTTGACTGTCTTGAAGGGTGTACTGTCTGTGGCGCGTCCCGTATCTATGTAGTGTTGTAATAGTGCTCCGTAGAAAGGCAGTTGTCCCACTCACACCACTGTCATGTGTTTGTCTACGTCTACCTTGGGACAGTAATATGCTTTTAGACTGCTCACTCTCTATACATTCCCTATCGGCATCCTTGCCTTTGCAGATAATGTCATCCACCTAGAAGTATGCCTCTGGGAGTGCTGTGTTCCAGTAATCTCGGTAGCGCATTCTGTAACTGCGTAATGCTGTAGTGTGATAAGGTAGTTAGGTGTATGTTCGACTCCTAGCCCTGCCAAGGGTGTGTGTGTGTGTGTGTGTGTGTGTGTGTGTGTGTGTATGTGTTTCCAGCTGCCTGGGGACAGAGTAATTCTTTTAGACGGCTCACTCCACATACATTCCCTATCGGTGTCTTTGCCTTTGCGGATGATGTTATCTACCTAGAAGTATGCCTCTGGGAGTGCAGTGTTCAGTAATCTCGGTAGCTCGTTCTGTAACTGCATAATGCTGTAGTGTGATAAGGTAGTTAGGTGTATGTTCAACTTCCAGCCCTGCCAAGTGTGTTCCTGTGTGTGTGTGTGTGTGTGTGTGTGTGTGTGTGTGTGTGTGTGTGTGTGTGTGTTTCCAGCTGCCTGGGGACAGAGTAATGCTTTTAGACATCTCACTCCACATACATTTCCTATCGGCATCTTTGCCTTTGCGGATGATGTCATCCACCTAGAAGTATGCCTCTGGAGTGCTGTGTTCAGTAATCTCGGTAGCTCGTTCTATAACTGCATAATGCTGCTGTGTGATAAGGTAGTTAGGTGTATGTTTGACTCCCAGCCCTGCCAAGTGTGTGCCTCTGTGTGTGTGTGTTTCCATCTGCCTAGTGACAGAGTAATGCTTTTAGATGGCTCACTCCACATACATTCCCTATTGGCATCTTTGCCTTTGTGGATGATGTCATCCGCCTAGAAGTATGCATGTGGGAGTGCGGTGATGCCGGAACTCGGTAGCATGTTCTGTTACTGCATAATGCTGTAGTGTGGTAGACTAGACAGGTAGATGCTTGATTCCAGGGCATGGCAGGTGTGTGTGTTTCGCAGTTATACTGTATGTGTTGGTATCTGTGGGTGGCTAGTTGCGGGATGTGTTCAGTTTATTTTGTTGCTGACCTATATAGTGTCCACAGCCCACATATTCTGCCAAGACACTGGGTTGTCAACACATACATTCACCAATAGGTCTGGTGAGTAACTGTCAGCAGCCCTACTCTTACCCTTGATACGGTCTGACCCGTGTGATGCAACATAACACACGTGCCTTGATGGTAACAACACTACATGACGCAGGTGGCACATGTAGTTTCCTTTCCATTCCTGTCTAATGCATTGCTGTCATGTGGTCCGCTGTTGTGATATAAATGCCATATCTACATATGTGTGTGCATGTATATGTGAGTATATATATATATATATATATATATATATATATATATATATATTTATATATATATATATATATATATATATATATATATATATATATATATATATATTTATATATATATATATATATATGTCCATGTATATATGTATACAAATAATATATATGATATATGTAGATGTAGAGGTGGACATAGATTTGAACATATGTCTGGGGACATCAGCACTATTGAATGTTTGTGCCAGATGATCTGTACGTGATAACCTGGGATCTATGTATATCTGCCATGGCGTAGTGTTAATGCACATCGTCTGTGGTGTGCAGGGCCACGAGTTGTAGTCGTGTAGACATCGGTTATTTTGTTGCTGGGAAGACCATGGGACATCAAATATGGTGATGGTAAGGCACCTGTTGCCAGTTGTGTATGGATCTGAGTGACACTGAGCAGTGGTTAATATGTTGGAGGTTCTGTATGGGTCATATAACTTCATTAGAAGACTATACGATGCAGATGAGGTTGACTATGGTGTATCACATTTATCACCAGGGTGTGCTGCTGGTCCCTGGAGTGTATGTGTGTAGTCAGCCGGGTACAGGTCTCGAATATAGTTGACAGCATGGGAGGGGGGGTCAGGCATACTGTACTTACATTGCAGAACTGTGCCTCGGGAGTGCTCCTGCCTTAGCACACCTAAGCTAGGGGTGTGTCTATACCTGCCTGGTGACATTGGGAGGGATAACAGCAGTGGAGGGGTAGTCAGGGTGTACAGGCTGCACAAACAGGTGTTGATCACCACAATCAGCAGATGACATTACCTGCCCACACATGAACAGTAAGTTAATGCGAGCAAGCAGCATACACACAGGTTTCGTCCACACTCTACACCACCGGTGTATACCTGCAGGGACATTTCATGACACAGTCCAACCAAATGACATGGGCTGCAGCAGGCAACATATACCAACATGTGCAGGAGGCTGGGGCAGTGAGGATGTGTATGCTGCCGAACAACCCTTACTGGGGTGACATAAGACTTTATAGACCGAGGGTGACTTACCAGGGGCTACATGGGCTGGGGATGTTGAAGCACTATGGGGTGGACAGAGACCTCCTACAGCAGCTTGTTGACCTGTGCCTAACACATCAAACAGGCTGAGGGAAATGCATCACAGTGGATACCATGGGATGTGTTGGCCTAGGTGTACTAGCCACAGGTACCTCACACAGCACAACTGGGGATATCATGGGTATCTCACAGGCATCTGCATCCAGAGTATTGCACCAGTTCACAGATGCCATGTCAACACATGCTAAGTGAGCATGTACATGTCCTCAACACACGTGATTAGTGGACCAGCAATATGCATCTGTTCAACCACATGGATGACTACCCTGGGGTACTGGGTGCTATAGCCTGCACATGTAGCACCACCTGGCGAGCAGGGTAGGGCCTACAGTCAGTGCAGGGGCATACCCTCCAACAGCTAGTCCATATGCGATGGCCAGGACATGAGATTGAATGAGTGTGCTGTCTGCCCTGGAAGCTATGATGTGTCCAATATATGGCTTATGACACAGCTGTAGCACACCAATACATATATGGACATCCCCTACATTCTCCTACTGGGGGATGCTAGGTAAACACTGGTGTAGTGGCTGATAACACCCATCAGCAATGCACACACACCTGAACACTCACACCATACTGAGGCAGATGCACAGGCAAGACATATACTTGTGCATGTGTTTGGGATGCTCAGTTCACAGTTCTGGTATCCGGACACATCCGTTGGAGCTCTGCAGTATTCACAAGCTACATGCATACAAGTTGTTATGGTATTTGCTATGCTACACAATGTTATCCTGCAGTAACAGTTGCAGCATGAACAGCATGCTGCAGGGCCACACAGCCCAACATCACTGCCAAGACCTGTACAGGCAGGCACAGTGTGACTTGGTGAAGGAACTACCTGAGTAGGGCACAATCGGTGGAAGCCTGTGCACAGTATGACCTGCCCTTGGCAAAGAGGCAACACAAGGCATATGCACTGACACAGTAGGTACACATGGATTTCCCCTCTCTGACCCACACAGAGTACAATGGATGCCAAACATGACAGCACCTCTGCTCGGCCATGTATGGGAGGTGCACTGTGTGCATCCGACATAGGCAGCACTCCAGCACTGTCCTCAAGTCCAGAACACACCCAGGGTATGTCTATTGACATAACAACTGGCAGTTGTATTAGAATGTGTACTTACCCATTGCTATGGTATGTATGTGAGCATACAAATGACTGTGGTGGCCAAATGTTAGGGCAGCAGACAGTACACATCCATAGTGGCACCATGACCTCTGTAGCAAATACAGGGGCCACAATGGTAACCTGTAGTACACAGGGTGTCCTAACCCACTGCAGATTATGGGCTGACCATCATGTGTGTCCGTACAGCCCACACACGTTCCATGCAGCTGGACAGATGTGGACCAATGCAGACAAATGATATATGATGGCCTATGGATATGCCCAATGACTGACCCCAAGCCTCTATGACACACACAGATGACAGCAGGCCAGCCAGTTTGATGTAGGCTGTGTTAGCTGGGATGTCCAACACCATTGTGCTGGTAATTAATGCTGGGAACTGACGTACCCTGGTAGACAAACACGCTTACAGCCGCTCGCTCTCTGACATTTCCGCTTACATTTGTCACTCACGCTGGGTGTGTGCGATCCCTTGTGATGCGTATTACATCAGACTACATGACTACAGTATCGGGTATGAGTAATCATTTTGCGATGGCAGCCGTTCGACTGTACGGACTTGGTGGCCTGTCCAGTGATGTAATCATATTATATGCGGGTTCCTCATACGATCTGCTCCCATCTGCCTGATACATGGGCACCGATACTCTGCAATGCTGACATGTGACTTGAGTTTGTTAACACAGCTGTCTGCCGAGTCATGCTATCACATACCTACTGCACATTGACCACCTTTCAGATTGCACAACGGGAGACTGTAGGAGTGACACCTTTCCCATTTTGCATGGGACAGTCCCTCACCACACATATCACATGTGACAATACCAGAACTCTCCACCAATCGGGGACACATTTCTGCAGAATCAGGGGCAGGTCAAGAAAAACAGGGACACTTTTACAAAAGTAGTGCTATTAACTTGACACATTGACAGAATCAGAGCATATGACTAAATACACATATTTTGAAGTAACAGTTGTTTATAACTCTTACTTATTGCCATTAGTCAGTAAGTGTAATTCACCACCTTTCCTTCAACAGCCACTACTTTTAGGAGAGATTAAGAAGGACACAGTTAGACTTTCAGTCAAACTCAGGGACGTACCTGACATTCAGGGACAGTTGAATGGTATGGACAATACTCTAGCCATTGCAACTGTCCTGATTAGGGGACCTTCTCATGTTGTAGGTGTCTGTGTACTGGTTGCTTGTTACAGGTCTTGTATACCTGACACGTCGATATGTCATATGTAGTAGCATAAGCAACTATACTGCTGCTAGACTATGCTTTGATTTGTTCTGATATGTACATTTCTGTACTATGCATGACTGTTAAGTATGTTCTGCCCTGGTACATCTGACAGTTCTACAGAGCAGGTTCCACTTTGGCCGTTCAGACTGGTGGCGGCCCTATAGACCCTATATGTAGAGCTATCACATGTGTCAAGGCAACACATGCCCACAGCATACCGCTCAACTGTCCCTGATTTTCAGGGACGTCCCTGATTTTGACTCAAATTTTAACTCTGTCCCTCTTAACCCCTCCTAAAACTAGTGACTTTTGGAGGAAAGGTGGTGGATTACACTTCAAGAATAATGACAATAATTAAGAGTTACAAACTTCTTTTACTTCACAAAATGTGTATTAATTCATATGCTCTGATTCTGTCAATGTTTCCATTTAATAGCACTTATATTTTACATGTCCCTGATTGTCCTTGGGTTTTTCTTGACTTGTCCCTGATTCTGTTGAAATTTGTCCCCAGTTGGTTGAGAGGTCTGACCCACAGTAAACGGACGACTTCCACGGTTTGCATACGTTAAGGTTATTCATGTAGCATTATAACTGATAATACTGTTTCCTATTACATGTAGTTGTTACTGATACAACAAATTGATGTCTGACACCACTACACACACTATATAGCCTACATTCCCGAACTCACAGGCCATGTGCCATAACTGACATTTTGCAAGACACAACTGCCCAGACGGGTGTGTCCCTCACAGGCGTACGGGTGTTGAACCTCTTCTATTATGCTATCATCTACCTGAGGTGGTCAGCAACTTTTACACTTTCTGTCAGTAGCAGAAATCACATACCAATGGGTGTGAATGAACACTGTATCAGGAACAATGCATAACACCCTGCGGGACACATTTAGATGATTGGTTCTATTAACCAGACACATTCACAGTCACAGAACATATGTATTCATTCATGTTTGTCGAGGTACATGCCGCTTATGACTCATACATGTTGTCATCTGTCATTACCTGTATTCCGCCACCTGTTCACCCAATATCAGTAGTTCTGGCAGTGTTTAGTTGGACTTTGTTACATTCTGATACATAACTATGGACATCCATGCTAATCGGGTACACGGCACTGTGTAGGTCTCTATGTATTCCCCGATGGTTTACAAACTATCCGGTAGATGTGCTCTTCAGGTTTGGGAGGTGTAGGTGTATGCTATGCCCACATAGGAATATTAATGACTTCCCCTGGGTGGGCCTACTATATCTCTGCCAACCAGCACCTGCAGACTTAAGCCCATTAATGCATACCCATGGTCCACCTACCTGGCACCCCTCTACAGCAGTCATGACAAATACTTACTGCGAGCACAGCTGGGGTATGAGCACACCCCTACACATTGCCCACTCTCCCCATCTCGGGACACATGTCGTACGTTTTGTCAACCCATGTATTATCACACTTGCAAAACCTACTGTTCCATGTATACCTACATCCTGCTCGTATTAATGTCAGCAGATTCTTAGAAACCCTGAATTTTTGGGGTCCCGCAAGGGACACCGTTATCCATGTTTAGAGTTTAGACCTTGCAGAACTCTCCCAATGGTCCTTTCCTACCGGTGTTTTGGACAGTGGCAGTGTATTGATCTGTATTGCCTGTCTGTATGTCTGTCCGGCCTAGCTGGGCGATGTGGGGGGTACAATGTTTCTTTATTGGACCTCCCAGTCACATATGCCCGGGCTGTAAATATGTTAACCCTAATTGTTGTGAAGTAACCTATTTATGTAAATGTGTATATCTACACTGACATATATAGTTTGTTTTGTGTGTATGTGTATATATCACTACCTGTTGTTTGTTTATATATATCTATCTATATATATCCGTAGTATATCCTTGTGTGTGTGTGTATATATATATATATATATATATATATATACAGATATATATATATATATATATATATATATATATATGTATATATATATCTGCATGGATATATATGTGTATGTAAATTAATATAGCTATATGTATATATACGTTTTTATCTATATATACATCTGTGTGTCTGTTAACCTATACATTTCCTGGACATGGACACTTACACATGCGTATTGGTTTTATCCCTGCTTCAACAGCATACTATTACCTTAGTCATTCTGACACTGACACTTCACTCCGGTGAACTTGTGCTCAGTATATTGCATGTTATGCAGTGGACAGATGTCGCAAGTTTTTCATATCTAGGGTGCCGCTGCTAACTGGGATGTGATAGTGTCATTCGACCTATTCCTGGTATGCGCAGCCCATTTTTCCTGCTACTGTGTTTGTTTCTGTGCACATTCATATTATTACTGTTGATAGGATGTGTGTTTGTGTTACTGTGACTGTACGTCGACAAATTGTTGTCTTCATGTAGTTGTGTCTTTCTGCTTTTACCGGTTTGGAGTTATCACAGCAGAACTCCGTTCTGCTCATGGGTGGCGTATAGGTTTTACTTGCCGGGCTGCCAGACCTGACACACAACGTCCGACAATGATACGCCCATTCACGCATGTCTCCACGCAAACGACGCTCTATCTGGGAATTGCACCTACGTACTAGCTGACCTCCACGGGCCGCTCCATTGCACCTGGCACAACATAACCTATCACTCCTGTGTCCATACTCACATATCCATAGTTTCTCCTGCACACGTGTGTTGAGTTTCCCCGCATAACAGCCATTATACACTGATATCGCAGCCATGACACACCTTTACACATTGCCCTCTCATGAGCGTTGGGGCCCTACACACATTTTGTACCGCCTCGTGTATTCACAGGCTCACCATCCATTCATATTTGCACATACGTGCCTTTCCTGGTGTTATGGATTACGAACGATTTGCGGGTTACAAGTGTAGGTGGTCGCAATGTGTCCTACATTCCGTCTGTTTACAATGTTGTCGTAGCACTTCAATGATGTTATGGCCACTGGTATAGCCCTGCCTCTGGTGTGGAGAGCGGTGCTCTACTCACACTTGTGCAGCTTTATGTGACATACGCTGCGAGCACTTCATAATTCCTAACTTGCTCTGGATTCCCTTCACAACCCTTAAGTTTGTTTTCGTCTTTTGGCATTCCTAACATATCTACATATATATATATATAGATGTATATCTATATATATATACATATATATATATATATATATGTATGTATAGATATATATATATAGATATATATATAGATATATGTATATATATATATATATATATATATATATATATATATATATATATATATAGATGTGTGTTTATATAGATAAATATGTAGATATATAATTGCATATTTATGTTATGCCTATGGATATTTATCTATATACACATCTATCTAACTATATATATATATAAAAGTTACAGCTGTACAAGACAACATACATTTGCTATGCTAATAGCTGCGTACACCCACGCAGGCCCACTTGCATCTACTTATTCTGAGTTACATATGTTTACAGGCATGTCTTTGGGATTACATGTGCCTTATTCCTTATGACAGTACCACTTTGATGGAATCTGGTTAACGGACCCATGCGAACGCAGTCACCTTTACATGTATAAATGTTGGCTTTACAGCACAGAGGCATTCATTACACAATTAATATGTGCTATAGTCGTACTTGAACCGGGAATGCCTTTATGTTGGGTGGATGCTGTAACCACTATACTATTGATGTTCTGGCTCATTTATATGTATACCCATGGTTCATAGCTACTCTGACATACGCCTCACCGTTTCCCTTACACAGCAGGCATCCATTCTCCTGCTGAGAAAACTGCAGAACTGCAATTAGGGCATTCCCTGTTTCCTACTGCTCTGGACCCATGCTGCAAGTCTACTCACTCCAAGGATATTCATAACTCCTACTCTTATAGTCCTCGCACATACTCGTGCTTGATTGTCAGGGTGTTCATGTGCTGTTCCGGGTTTATGCTCGGCCGACTGGTGACTAGCACTGCCCTGGCACTGTTCAAATATCAGATGTAGCACATGGACAGAGTTAGTCCAGAGTTTAACATTCTACTTGTGTTTACAGACGCAGGTGTTTGGGCACCTCTGACCACATTAGTGGGTCGGCGCTACATAATTTAGGGCGGGAAGTGGTTCTACTACATAATGCAGGTTGGGGGAATGGTTTCCCTTCCCATTTGACTGTTTCATTCATTTATACATACAATGAATATTATTCTGGACATCTGCTATAAATTCACTACAGGTATGCAATAGTCCTGTCAACAGATGGGACAGCTGGTTGGTGTACTTCTGTGTACGGACCTCTCTGATACTCGGGGATTCATGTCTACAGTGACAGGGACAAGGCTATGACAACTCAGGGACAATCATGGACACTTCTATCATAGTAGTACTATTAAGTTGGAACGTGTTGACAGATTCGTAATGCTACTAATTTTCTGCAGTTAAATGCATCTATTACTCTTCATTGTTGTAAGTAGTCATTCTCATTCAACACCTTTCCCCCAAAGGTCACTGGCTTTGTGAGTTTTTAAGGGTCTGGCCAGTTATTGTGCGAATGCTCTGACCATTGGTATCATTGACATTGTCATATGTACAGGTTGGGATGTATTCTGGGGACTAGGGTTGGCACCTTTTCAAATGGCCAAGATGGGACATTTTCGGAACACACATCAGATTTTACAAGCTGACACATACCCACGGTCAGTACAATGGATAGAACTTTACTTATTTGCCTACATAAAAGCCTATTGTTGTAGCGGTTTAGTTGCTTATTCTGTTTCTTGTAACATTTAGGTATTGTAGATACTGCAATAATTATTTTCTGCAACTATTACATAACATATGGGACATAATTATGTCCTACAATCTCAGGACATTTGCCATTTGTAATATATTTTGTCAGAACACAACTGTCCAAAGATGGACTGTCCCTCGCAAAGCAGGACAGATGATAACCATACTGCGGACACCAGATTGTTTGGGCCAACACAAAGCCACAGTCAGTGCAGGTTTCAGTTTCAC